>NC_000070.6:103440234-103758734 GCF_000001635.26 Mus musculus
TCAATATCAAGAACCCACATGGAAGGTCACAACCATCTATGACTCCAGTTCCAGGGACTCTGACATCCTTTCCAGGTATGCACATGGTAGTCAGACACACATGCAGGCACAACACAGACACAGAAAAATAAAATAAAATAAAATATGAGTTATTTTGATTGTATGTATGTATGTATGTATGTATTCATGCAGGTATGTACACATATGAGTTCAGGCGCCTAAACAGGCCAGAAGAAGTTTTCAAGATCCTCAGAAGCTGGAGTTAGAGGAAGTTATAAGCTTCCAAGATAAATGCTGAGACTAAGCTAAGGTTCTCTGCAACCACCGAGCCATCTCTTCAGCCCCAACATTTTCAATGTTTTAAGTGCCTCTTTTCCTTAGCTTGCCTGTCTGGGTATAACTAGCTGAGTAGTTTATCATAACAGTAAGCCTCAAATAGAAAAACTTTTATTCCCTTTTCTCTTTTTGTCATATATTTTTGTGACTTTGAGTGAGTTTCTTTGTGTCTCCGATCCTCTTTTTAAAAAGTAATTTTTAAAAATTCAAAGAAGGCCTAAAAGAACTCCTTGTCCGTGACTGATTGACATTCACTGATTTCTCTAATGTGGAGTCACGGAAATCAAATATTGCTGCTTGCATATGATTTGAATATATTTCCTTCCTTCTTTCCTTCCTTCCTTCCTTCCTTCCTTCCTTCCTTCCTTCCTTCCTTCCTTCCTTCCTTCAGCAGACTCACTCCATGCCATGCATCACCATAGGCACCAGATATAGAAATGGAAACAAAGGAGCTGGGTGTGGTAGCTCACTCCTGTGATGTCAGTAGTAGAGAGGCTGAGGCAGGAGGATAGCCATGAGTTTGGGGCCAGTCTGGATTACTTGGTGAGTTCCAGGACAGGCTAGACTATGTAGTAAAATCATGTCTACACACACAGAGACAGATAGACACAAACACACACACACACACACACACACACACACACACACACAGTTTCTCTCACACAAACACTCTTGCACATACACAAACACACAGACAGACAGACAGACAGACAGACAGACACACACACACCAAAATCAAAATCAAAACAAACGTAAATCCCCCCCAAACCTCCAAACCAATACAAACCAAGCCTACCTCCTCAAGGAGAAGCTGAATAGAAATAGGATCATCACCCCAAAGTAGACTCTTTAATGGTACAGAGAAAGGGTGTGATGTAGTAATGTCTTGCATGGTCTGGGAGTGAGAGGAGTTTCAGAGACTTTGAGTCAGGTAAAGGCTTTGCAGAAGGCATTGGAAGAAGGCATGCACAAACCTGGCAGGACTGAGAGATTCTGGATGGCTTGACCCACATAGGGAAGGTGGGAGGCCAGCCAAGGCCAGTGAGCCCAGGGCCTCAGCTCAATGGCAGTGCTGGGACTCAGTGATGGAGTGACTATTGACTCTTGCGATGCAGTGCAGACTGTGATCCAGAGGGTATCTCCAGAAGTGGTAAGACCAGGGGGAAGTTAGTAATAGCTGTGCAGTGCAGAGGCAGCCATGACTAGGAAAGAGCTGCGGGGGTGAGGGGTAGCTGTGGGAGTGGAGACTGTGGGAAGGATGATGGCTCTGAGCGTCTAGGGATCAGCTCAGAGGCGACAAGATGTTTCCCATTAAGCAGAAGGGCCGTGACTCGGCAGGGTGGAGGGAACAGGTTCTTAGAAGCCTGGTGGTTCTGTTTGGGGGTGTTCCCATTCCATTTAGCTTCCGAATATGCTCTATATTAAATACCATCAGTGTAATTGCAGAATGCGACACACTGTAATTATGCCCCATAATTGCATTTTCTTCCATTAGCAACGTGGCATTCCCGCTCGGCGCAGGCCCCCCAGCACCCAGGACTGTTACTGTGGTCAGGAGCAGATGCAGCCTCTCTTTGCCCCCCACCCCCACTTGTCAAGTGACATAGTGGGATTTGGAGAAGGCTACCACAGTGGGTAAGACAGGGCTAAGAGGCTCGCCCTCACGTTTGAATCATAGACCTTACCACAAAGTAGCTGCGGAGCTCAGGCGAGTTAACTAAAGTCTCTCTGTCTCTTCGGTTTAGAAAGAGGCCTATAGAGTCTACTTCAGAGAGCCATTTGAAAGACTAAGATAGTATATGCTAATTAGCTGGTGTAATGGTTTTCCTTACATTTCTTTACTCTTTCTCTTTACTCTTTCTCCCCCTGCCTCTTTCTCTTTGTGTGTGTGTGTGTGTGTGTGTGTGTGTGTGTGTGTTTGTTTGTACACGCGCGCATGTGTGCACCAGAGTCAGAGGGAAAACTTGTAAGAGTCAGTTCTCTACAACTTGTGGGACCCATGGCTCAAACTCAGACTGCCAGGTTTGAGGGAGTGAACCTTTCCCCACTGGCCCATCTTGATGACCTGTGATGGTTAATCTTGTCAACTTGATTACCTAGGAGCTTAGTGGAATACTTCTCACAGTGAATCAATGGGGATGTTGCCAAAGACAGTTAGATCACAGTGACTCTAACCTAACTGAGGACCCAATCCATTGATGGATTGAAAGGGTGAATAGCCTATTAGGAGGCGGGAGGTGGGATCTGATTGGAGGAAATTGGCCACAGGGGTGTGTTCTGAAAGGGACATGTACTTGGTTATACATTGGTGTATGGGTATATTGACCTGGTACCTTCCTATCTCCTCTATCCTTCCTGCACATCACAAGGCGGATTGACACCTCACTTCATGGACACCCACTGACGCGGACACCAAGTGCTAAGCTACACAGAATCAGGGAGTGTTCTCAGACTAGCCTGTTTGTCTCCCCACTCTCATCTCATAACTTAGTTAATTGAGGCCCCTCAAGGGACCTCAGCCTGCCGTGGAGATTACTAATCTCAGTCTCCCTGACCTCCCCAATCCAGGACTGGTCCCTTACAGAAAGAGACTGTTTGCATTTTACAATATAACATTAATGTTTTTATTCCATTCATGAATGACCTTAGTAAATATTGTTATCATTGCCCAGAGAGAGAGAAAGAGTAAAGAAGTATAGAGCTGTGAGTAGGGGTGACAGTGGCTTTCCCAAGGACACCCTTGAGAGAAATGTGAGGCGTGGTGGTTGACTGTTGTCTACTGCTCTCTGGGTTGACTATTGTCCACAGCTCTCTGGGCTTCTTTTCATGCTTACTCATTTTTCTTCCACAGTCATTATTGATTGAGTGACCTCCCTGCCATGGATACTGCCGAGCACACCATGGGGGAATTTCAGTCTGCCTGCATGTATGGGGTTTCCTCTCAGGTGCCAAGTAGAATCACAACATGGAAGGCAGGCTGTGATATCCACCTCGTGGCTATTGCAAACCTGAGCGTGCTTTTCTGAATGTGCAGGGACTAAGCTTCTGGGTGAAATAGGTGTATAGTCCTGTGTGAAAGTCCCCCACAGATTTATATGCCCGGACCCTTGCTCAGTTTGTGGTGCTATTGTCATAGTTTGTGGACTCTGTAAGAGTTTCTGGAAAGACTCACTTGAAAAAGTGTTGTCTCTGGGGTGCTGTGAATCTATTTCTTTCATCCCTGCAGCAGACTCACTCCATGCCAGGCATCACCATATAGACATCAGGTACAGAAATGGAAACAGAGGAGCTGGGTACGGTGGCTCATTCCTGTGATGCCAGTAATTGAGAGACTGAGGCAGGAGGATAGGCATGAGTTTGGAGCCAGCCTGGGTTACTTGGTGAGTTCCAGGACAGCCTGTGCTATACAGTGAGATCATGTCTACACACACACACACACACACACACTCTAACACACACAAATCCCAAACCAACAGCTCCCTAAATCTATAAATCAATACAAGCCTCGTCCCACGAGGCCTAGGGAACAGGCCTTGAGGCTTTAGAGCGCGGCTCCCTTCCTATTCTCTCCCTTTTCTGGGGATGGGGACAGTGTGATCAGCGGCCTTTCTTCTACTACCCATGCCTTCACTGCTGCAATAGACTATATCCTTTCTTAAGCATGAAACAAAAGAATCCCTTCCTTTAACTGGTTTACTTAAGTGTTCCGTCACAGCAATGAGAAAAGAAAGTTACCCACCTTACCATACCGATCATCACTGAACAGTTTCTAGCTGTTGACAGGGACAAAGAGGCAGAGCAGGGATTTGATGCAAATGATTGTCAATTAAAGTGACCAAACTCCAACTCAAAGCACTTGGAGGAAGAACAAGAGGACAGGTGGGTGACCTGGATGAGCAGTTTCTGGAGCCTGCCACCCAACCTAGCAGTCCACGGAGGCAGCCACTCCAAATAGTGTCTGTCCAAGGATCCAATGGCATTGCCTCTGTCTCTTGCATCGTGAGGCTCCACTGTTCTCTCCTTGGCGTGTGTCTTCAGAAGAATCCTTTGTGGGTCAGGAAAGATATCCTCCAGCCCCAGCTCATGTCTTTCCAATTTAGGAGTAGTGAGGGCCCAGAGATGCCCAATGGAAACTGACATGGGGGACTCTGCAGGACTCTCTGGATGGTGAGGGCATCTGTGATGCCAGGCAGGGAGTGTGAGGCATGGCCAGGATTGGCATGAGCTCCCCCAGGCATGTGAAATGGATGCCTGACAAGAGCGTCAGTTAGGTGGTGAGAGAAGATGGTATGAATGGGTCTCAGGAGCATTGCATTCCCAGCACCCATGATGAGCAGCAGCCTTGGAGAGATGGCCTGGGTGTGCAAAGCTATGATTCCTGTCTCTAGACAGGTGACTGGTACAGAACCAAGAAGTACATTTGCAAAAAGTTGGGGTCAAATTGTCCAACAGTAAGCCTCCGACAGAAAGGCTTTCCCACAGCCTGGCTCTCTGTAAAGGAAGTGGCTAGCACAGTGGTTCCCTGGCCCTCTCTCACCCAGCTGCACCAAACTCTTACAATTTTGGAACATTCTATGCCTTTTTTTTGGTCTCAGCAGAGTGTCTTCAGCTTCATTTCCCTGACTAGAATTGAACCGTGTGGCTTTAATACCTCAGTACAGATCATTGCCTCTGAGAAGCCTTCCCCAGCTACCACCTCTCCTTGGCATGTGTCTTCAGAAGGATCTTTTGTGGGCCAGGAAAGATAACCTCTAGCCCCAGCTCATGTCTTTCCAGTTCAGGAGTAGTGAGGACCCAGAGATGCCCAATGGAAACAGAAAGCTGTTCCTGGAAGCTTTCTAAGCTGCAGGTGCCTGCTTGCCTATCCCTGTCCTTGGTTCTCAGATATCAGAGCTTACAGTGAGCCACCTTGCAATGCTCTGATTCCAAGTTTTCAGGTAGGAAATTAAGCCAAAAAGGGAGTGAGTTTTGGTTGAAGTGCTGATGCTAAATCTCGGGCAGTCTGACTTCAGAACCTTCAATCTATGATCGTGTGATTTTGTAATGTTCAGGATTGTATCCCCTCAGTTAGTATCATGTCTATCTCATAAGCATCTGCTTTAGACAAAGAAGGTAGGTGAAAGAAAGATGAATCAGAAAGGTGGTGAGACCACTATCACTAGAGTTATTCATGCACAGGACCAAGGGCTGTTCATGCTGACAGAGCTTAGAGTACTTAGTTTGATTGTCTCGTGACCAAGTTTCCTATTGAGGCTGATGCTTTTCTCTATGTATAGTCATGGTCATCCATGGGTAGTAGCTTTGGGTGTGTAATATCACATAAAGTAGGTTACAGAGATTTGCCACTTTAGTCTACTAGGGGCCTTGGGAACAGGAAGAAGACGAAACTTGGCTCCCATCATAACATCACAATTACAGTTTAACCGCTGGGCATCAGTGTGAGAAGTCCATCTTACCAACCTTAGCTTACTTCTGAGATTAGGGATACAAATGAGTTCATAGCAATCTTGTGATCACTGAAATGTGTGTGGGAAGGCACCTTGGACTCGAAGCCATTAGAGTGCATCTGCCTTCAGCTCTGTTAGGACTCTCAGTTTCCTCAGAAGGGACTCCTCATAGCTTCCCAGAATCCCCCCATCCTCTCTATGAGCATGGTATGTGTGTGTGTAAGTTTTGAAGATATTAAGTCCAGTATGTGCACATACATGTGTGTGTGTATGTGTGTGTGTGTATGTGTGTGTGTGTGTGTATGTGTGTGTGTGTATGTGTCTGTGTGTGTGTGTGTATGTGTGTGTGTGTGTGTGTATGTGTGTATGTGTATGTATGTGTGTGTGTGTGCATGTGTGTATGTGTGTGTGTGTGTGTGTATGTGTGTGTGTGTGGGGGGTGTACTATTGCTTTAGGCAGTGGAGTTATTGGTTCAGCTCCTTCCCTTCCCCACTTCCCTGAATTCTCTGTGCAAGGGCTGTGAAGAGGGAGGCAAAAGAAAAGACCCCCTTAAGAAAAGAAACAACCTCCCAGAGCCATGGATTCTAACCCCGGAACTTAACAGACTAGAAAAAGATGAAAGGTGATTGATCAAGAATCAAAAGCTGCCCTCAGTGCAGAAAGCATTATTAAGTAGTTTATATAGGATTTCATAAAGCTATGTGGCTTCTTTGCAATTCCTTCCCTAAGCCAAGAGTGCCCGCTGACCAGCATCCTGATGCAGGCAGTGGCCAAGAAGGAGAAAAACCCCCTTTCTCTGGGATAAAGGAATTCTGGGAATTCAAAGTCATTGGAGCATTACTGGAATTCTAATAAATTGAAGTTGTGTGTGTGTGTGTGTGTGTGTGTGTGTGTGTTGGAGGGTATGTAGAAGTTGTTCCACAGGGAAGGTTCCCAAGTGGGAATAGCTCCAGAAGACTTATCCCTAAGCCTGGTCTTTTGCTATCTGGAGTTTGCAGCAGGTTTGTTTGTAGTCAGCTGGAGACATCACTGAAAGAAAATGCTCCCCGGTTCCCAGGTACACTGGCTGGGCAGGACCCTCTCTGAGGGTTGCCATATTCTAGCCCAATCTTCCATGCTGTCTTCAGGCCTACCCTTTAAAGCTGGGAATATCTGGAGAGAGGGTTGGAAGGAACCTTGCTGGTCATATAACCTTGGGGGTGGGGTGGGTGAAATGAGGTCTGGAGAGAAGGAGGATGCCATGGATAACCAGGAATAGAATACTCGGACCTCACACCCAGAACAGCCATCAGCTTACTATATTTCTCTTCCCAGAAACCATGGTGTTTTCCCACACCTACAACTGTCAGGCGCCTACATGCCCACAGGGCAACTCTGCAGATAGCCGTTTGCTTCCTAAATGGTTGCAAAGCTCTTTCTGCACAAGGGGAAACTGATCCCTGTGTCGTGTGGGAGGGATGGCAGAGTGGGATGAGCATGGTAGCACATTTGTTTTCTAATTATTCTTGTACTTTTTTTAGTTCCGAGGGCTCTGGTACCTTGTGTGGTTGCCTTCACCTCTCAGAGGTTCATTTGCTTCCTCATCTACACAGGGGATTCTGATACAACACAGCCCAGGAATGTTGTAAGAAAGTAGCAAGAATTCCTAGAGAGCATTCCGCCTTAAACAGGTCAAAGCACAACAGATGCCATCGTTTTCAGTTTCATTTGTAGAGGGCAGATGCTTGCTGCCCTGGTCATGACATGGGGAGAGTATACAAAGGCTTGTGTTCTGAAAGCTTAGCCCCACTGTCATGGAGCTGAGAGCTGGTGGAGTTTTAAGAGGGGTGGCCTAGCAGAGGCTGGGTTGGCCCGCCATCTTGACTTACTCCAGGCCTCCCAGCTACCCTCTCTCAGGACCTTCCCATGTCCTCACTCAAATTGATAGCCTCTTTTACTTTATTATTGTTACATGCATAGATATGTGATATGCATTTAATGTATACGCATATATGCATACACACACATATGTGTATATGTATAATCTGACTACTACTGTTAGCTTCATCAGGGTGGGGGCAGAGGTTGGAGTGATGGTGGTGGTGGTGGGGGGCCGTGGTAGCTCTGTCTTTTTTTTATAATTTTCCTGGAGCAGAATTGGAGGAATCAGGGTGCTAAAGAAGTTGACCTTGAACGTGTTTCTCCAAAAGCTCCTGGGCCCAGGGCCAGTGTCATGGTGGCATGCATTTCTAGTGCAATTATCCGGTCCTTCTCATATGGCTCTCTCAGAAGTTCCTCCGTGATCATTAAAACCGGCTCAGGGCGGTGGCTTTGAAAGAGGCTGGAACCGCCCAGGGCTGGCTGATGTCCTTGTTAAGAAGGACTGCCTTCCAGGGACTTCAGTGGCCTCTCTGCTTTATCAGAAAGTAAGGAAGATGAGATCTGGTCGTGCCAATTACAGGTGGGCGACTTTCAAAAGAAGTCATTCACTTTTGTCTCAGAGGCGTGGAGATTCCCAGCTCTATTAGACTCGGAGGCCGTCCTGTTCTCATAGCTGCGTGCATGGTGGCCCCTGAGGGCCAAAAGAGCGAAGGCTGGAGAAAGGCACACGTTCTCAGGAGCCTAGGAGTGTGGCAGCGTAGCTGGAAAGGATTGCCTCCCAGCACCGGGAATCCTCTGTGCCTCAATTTTCTGCTCTGAAGAAAATACAGGTTTGTATTGAGTGGCACCCAGCACAGGGCCTGCTACTCGGTGCTTAAGAGACATTGAGGTTGCTGAGCTGCTGGCCAGAAATGCTCCCCTGGGACCAGGTCTCCTCTTTCCCTGGTGCTCCACCAGTCCCAAGCATCTAGAATCAAAGCAAAAGCCACATTGCAAACATCAGAAAAGAACCACACTGTCACAGTGGGAGATGGGAGGAGACTCTTGCTCCTACCTTCTTTATTCACAAGACAAGGCAGCAGGGTTTGCTCTTCCTTCTCTTGTTTCTTCATTAAGCGTGAGTGCCTGTTCTAGTTGGTTTCTCTGTTGCTGTGATAAAATACGAAGCAAGAGCAACTCGGGGAGGAGAGAGTTTATTTGGTTTTCAGGTTCCAGTCTACCAGGGACTGGAGTTTGAAGCAGAAGCTACAGAGGAGCACTACTTATTGGGTTGTTACTTCGGGCATGCTCAATTACTTTTTTTATACAGTCTAGGCCCACCTGTGTAGGGATGACACCACCCACAGTGGGCTCGGCCCTCTTACATCAATCAGCAACTATAAAAATGCTTCACAGAAATGTCTGCAGCCAATCTGAGGAGGCAATCCTTCAAGTGAGGTTCCCTAGTCCCAGATAGCTCTAGCTTGTGCTAAACTTACAAGCACCATTATCACAGAGATGTTATGTAGGAAGGAGTAGTTTATGATGAACTGCAAAAGCATCCATTCACACTCACCTTTGAGAGCCAGCTACCAATGATCTGAGGACCTCCCAGCAGCCTCTTCATCCCTTGGTGGTGCCACTCTGAACACCAAGACTTTAACACATGAACATGGCGGGGGAGGGCCATCAGTCATTTACTAGAGCAAGCCCCAAGAACTCATAGGGAAAGCCTGGTCTATATTCCTCAGGTAACTATCAGAAGAATATTCTCAAGACTTAGCAAGTTAAAGCTTTCCTACCATTTAGACCCAACTCTCCCCTTCTGCTATTAGCAGTTTGGAGAAAGTAAGACCTAAGATCATCAGACCTTTATGTCCAACATCTGTTTTCCTGCTCGCAGTCTTACAAACACGAGATAACTCCACAATCACATTTATACTTAAAGAAATCAAATCTCAGAGAAGTTAAACAACCCTCTCAAATCACACAGCTAATTGGCTCGGTAATTGAATTTAAAATGATCTCTCTGATGCCAAAGCTCTAAAACACAACAACTGTTGACATGGCTGAGGAGAACCTTGGATGTCTGTAGACAGGAATGAACGATGAAGCCACCTTCTTAATGATTTGTAACGAGACTGAGGCAATGGGGCTGCAAGGTCTGTTTTGGATGGACCTCCAAGACCGCAAACTTAATCATGCTGGGCATGGGGAGGGAGTGTTGCTTCAGAAAGTTATGGAAATCTGGAAACACTCTACAGATTTGCATTCATCTCTGCTCTCCAGTATCTGGGCATTTTTTTTCAAGGAACAGACTACTATTTGTTAGCTTAAGCAAAATGAAAATTTTGGGCTTTGGGGAAGGTCAGAGAGTCCAAAATACTTTTTACCTATGCTGCAGTGTGGGTGAAGATCAGAGGCAGTCTATGGCCCTCGGTAGTGGGAATTCCAAAGGTTTGTTCCAAAGTCTGGCTTATATCATTTAACAGTGATGAGCCCTGGCTTCTGTCCCTCAGATCAAAGGGCCCGGATCCCAGAGAGCCACATGTGCTGACATCACATCTGGGCAAACACTTCCCTAAGAACTGGAAGCAGGGCCAGGGATGAGGAGTTCTCATAGGTTGTCAGCTTGTCCAAGAGAGGGCCCACACCTTCAGAGGCCATTCTTTGAGTGTTTAGATTGTGGTCAACCATGGTTACTTTGAGTTTTAACTTCTTTACTATAGTGGGTATTCCTGTAGGGTCAAGTCCATGAAATCAGCTCCTGGAACAGTGCCCAACATATAACACCCTGCCAGTTGGACATTTTGGGTGTTGAGAAGGTGCTAAAGAAGACATGGGGTGGAACTGTGAAGGACTAAGCACTAGGCCACAGGAGAGGGACATTGGCCTGGCCTGCACAGTGAAGGTGTCTGAAGAACCTCTGCTCTTCTAGAATAATGAGGCAGGAGTGGAGAGTTCTAGTAATGTACAGAAGCAGACAAGAGCAGTAGATGTCTATTCCAGGAACCGGAGGACAGGACCTTTGCCTGTGCCTGCTTCTAGAGTCAGGCTTAAGTCACTCTCAGTGTATAATCAAGGTCTAACAAGAATTGATCATTGTGCCAAGAAGTGGTAGTGTACACCTTTAATCCCAGGTCTTGGAAGGCAGAGGCAGGTGGATCTCTGAGTTCAAGCCAGTTCGGTCTACAGAGTGAGTCCCAGGACAACTAGGGCTATATAGCAAAACTCTGTCCCAGAAAATAAAGAAAAAGCAAAGCAAAGCAATACAATACAAAACAACAACAACAACAAAAGAATTGACCATTGGAAGTGTTGGCAGCTGCCTGCTGTTTCTTTTCCTGCATCTTGGATGGTTATATCACCTCAGTAAATACTCATGGAGCACTTTCCTTGTCTATATGACATGTATGAAAGGGAAGGTGACAATCCTGAGGAGAGGAACTCTGACATATGGTGAGCTGCATATGGGCTAGGATGTGCTGCATAAAGACCTTGGAGGTGCAGCTAATATTTGAGTTCGACTGGAAGAAAAGCAGTAGTATCGACTGTGGAAGGAAAGACCTACTATGTGCCAGGGTTTCTCCTTAGGTACTTTTGTGCACTCATTAATTCATGTGACATGAATAACAGAGCAAGCAGGAGAGTACAGGAGTGTGCTGGACAGAGAGGATGTTTTAGGTAAGATGGCTGATGAAGCCATTTGAGCCTAGACTTGGGCAAGTCAGATGAGCCCTAAACTCAATAGAGAATGAGGAGTGTGGTTGGCTTTGATACCAACTGCCGCAAAGTCGAATAACCTGAGTGGAGAGCCTCAGAAGTGTCTTGATTGCATGATAAACTGTGGAAGATTCACCAGAGTGTAGGTAGCACCTTTTAGTAGCATCCTAAATAGAAAAGGGTGTGGCTGAGGGAAGACCATTGAGTTTTTTGCTGGCTTGGACTCCCCTCTTGTCATCAAGTTGATTTGCTCACTGATGGGGCTGATTCCTCACTATTAGAACCAATGTTTTTAAACTTTCATCATGGACTAAGAACCATCAGTTCCCCCAGGAAACCTCAGTCTGGAATCAGATTGAGAGAGCTGAGGCTCCCAGCCTTGTAGACGTTATCAACTGCCTATCGAGAGCCAGCGTTGTGGGACTTCTCTGCAGAGACACCAGCCGTAAGGACCAGTAAATGCCACATGGATTCTCAGCTCTCAGGTGTAGCTGTACTCTTTTATGTCTGTGTGTTTACTCCATTGGTTCTATGCCTCTAGACCATCCTGACTCATACAATGAGCTTCCAGACCAGGAGAACAATGGGGATCATGCATGGTATGGGGCCTGTGGTGTCTGGGACCCAGCAAGCAAGCCCATTGCTAGAAGGGACTCAGCTATGGAAATGGGGGAGCAGAAGGTGGGCTTAGACGTGTCTTGTTATGGGCCAGGCCTCACTAGATATCAACCTGGGGCTTTGTTTGGGGCTTTGAGCAGGGATGTTTTGTGGTTCTATCACATACATTGTGTTACTCAGGATTCTCAGAGCTCCAGGATCTGCTGTAATTGGTGTTGTCTTATGCTGAAGACTTAGGATTGGCGGGACATGTCACTTCTGTGTCACAGTAGTAGTCACGTTTAGACTAGTGCTTCTGATGCAGAGAACCCAAGTGACAGTGTTCTTCCCATTAAACAACACTGTCTCCCTCAAATCTCGCATCTGATTTTGCCATGGTTAAATAGTAAAAGACCAAACCCCTGCTGTCCACATTTTAAATTATAGGTATTAAATTTTATAGCAAATCATTCATATAATTATCTCAAAAACCATCTAAATAAGAACCCTCAATTGTGAATTTCAATAGGTTTCACATATATTTCATAACCCACAATTATGACTCTGATGTTTCCTTTATAGCTTTTTTTAATATACACATACACTTTCCTAAACCACCACTGTCCTGAGATTCTGATCAAATTTTTTGCAATGGTTAGCATTCCTCTGGCTTTCCTGGCAAAGTTGGAAGTTTTTACTCTGAGCAGCTTCAACACTGTGCTGACATTTCCTGGGACAGTTCTAGTCCCAGTTGTGACTCTCTGTGGCTCTGCTTCTTGGGGTCAGGAGTGATAATCTATGGGTGTGGCTATGTCTAAAAGCCTGCTCTTTCTTCCCGTATTTGAATATCTCCTTTCCTGCCCTTGATGAAGGGTATGTCCCCTTTCTATTGGTCACTGTTGGATCCTTCATTCAGTCTGAGTCATCTTCTGTAACTGGGGGTGACCCTGGAAAGTCTTTGTCCAAGCTGGACTCTGGATGGAAACATCTGTGTGACCACATGTTTGCTGTGTGCACTGGACAGAGTGGAAAGCAGATTGCTTGAGTAATGAGGTGCTGAGGAGGGTAGGGACTAGAGATTCTCCATTTCCTTGGTTCAGCCAAAGGGCTGGTTATGCTTTTATACTGAGAGTTCACAATATATGCTATACTGGGATCTTTGTGCTCAGCACAGGGGGCATTGTGGGTAAGAGCCAACAGTAAGTTGAAAGAGGACCAAAGCTGTTATCATGTAGAAGAATGCGAATCGATCCATACTTATCTCCTTGTACTAAGGTCAAATCTAAGTGGATCAAGGAACTTCACATAAAACCAGAGACACTGAAACTTATAGAGGAGAAAGTGGGGAAAAGCCTTGAAGATATGGGCACAGGGGAAAAATTCCTGAATAGAACAGCAATGGCTTGTACTGTAAGATCGGGAATTGACAAATGGGACCTCATGAAACTCCAAAGCTTCTGCAAGGCAAAAGACACCGTCAATAAGACAAAAAGACCACCAACAGATTGGAAAAGGATCTTTACCTATCCTAAATCAGATAGGGGACTAATATCCAACATATATAAAGAACTCAAGAAGGTGGACTTCAGAAAATCAAATAACCCCATTAAAAAAATGGGGCTCAGAACTGAACAAAGAATTCTCACCTGAGGAATACCGAATGGCAGAGAAGCACCTGAAAAAATGTTCAACATCCTTAATCATCAGGGAAATGCAAATCAAAACAACCCTGAGATTCCACCTCACACCAATCAGAATGGCTAAGATAAAAAATTCAGGTGACAGCAGATGCTGGCGAGGATGTGGAGAAAGGGGAACACTCCTCCATTGTTGGTGGGATTGCAAGCTTGTACAACCACTCTGGAAATCCGTCTGGCGGTTCCTCAGAAAATTGGACATAGTATTACAGGAGGATCCAGCAATACCTCTCCTGGGCATATATCCAGAAGATGTCCCAACCGGTAAGAAGGACACATGCTCCACTATGTTCATAGCAGCCTTATTTATAATAGCCAGAAGCTGGAAAGAACCCAGATGCCCCTCAACAGAGGAATGGATACAGAAAATGTGGTACATCTACACAATGGAGTACTACTCAGCTATTAAAAAGAATGAATTTATGAAATTCCTAGGCAAATGGATGGACCTGGAGGGCATCATCCTGAGCGAGGTAACCCAATCACAAAGGAACTCACAAAATATGTACTCACTGATAAGTGGATATTAGCCCAAAACCTAGGATACCCAAGATATAAGATACAATTTGCTAAACACATGAAACTCAAGAAGAATGAAGACTGAAGTGTGGACACTATGCCCCTCCTTAGAATTGGGAACAAAACACCCATGGAAGGAGTTACAGAGACAAAGTTTGGAGCTGATACGAAAGGATGAACCATGTAGAGACTGCCATATCCAGGGATCCACCCCATAATCAGCTTCCAAACGCTGGCACCATTGCATACACTAGCAAGATTTTATCGAAAGGACCCAGATGTAGCTGTCTCTTGTGAGACTATGCCAGGGCCTAGCAAACACAGAAGTGGATGCTCACAGTCAGCTATTGGATGGATCACAGGGCTCCCAATGGAGGAACTAGAGAAAGTACCCAAGGAGCTAAAGGGATCTGCAACCCTATAGGTGGAACAACATTATGAACTAACCAGTACCCCGGAGCTCTTGACTCTAGCTGCATATGTATCAAAAGATGGCCTAGTCGGCCATCACTGGAAAGAGAGGCCCATTGGACACGCAAACTGTATATGCCCCAGTACAGGGGAACGCCAGGGCCAAAAAAAATGGGAATGAGTGGGTAAGGAAGTGAGGGGGAGGGTATGGGGGACTTTTGGGATAGCATTGGAAATGTAATTGAGGAAAATATGTAATAAAAAAAAAAGAAAGAAAAGAAAGAGGACCAAAGCTATGGAAGTGGCATTGATGGCCACTGACTGATGCTTACTGTAGGTTCTGGCTCACTCTATCTACACCCCCAGTGCGGTGAGGCATTAACTCATGGCTTTCCCTAACAACCCAGTGGAGCAGATACTAGGACTGACCCTGTATTAAACAACCCTGTGGAAAATAGGCTTGGCTCAGAGAAGTTAAGAAATATGAAAGTCATTGAAGCTGCAGGATAAGTGACTTATTTGATTTGGGGGGGGAGAGGGTAAAAGAGAAGGGAAGTCCAGGCTTCCTACTGCAAGGTTAGACACCTAGGAGGAGGAGTGGGTGGGGTTTGGAGTGGAAGACACTGAGTGCAGTTGTGTGTGTTTAAGACAGCAGAGGCTGAGAGAGTCTGGAGGTCACTAGAAAGCTATAGGCGTTCTCTCCAGAGCCACAAAGCCAGGGAGACACAGAGCTTTCCAGGGAACCCTGAAGAATGGCAAGAGGAATAGCCCAGGCTCTGGTCCTACGTGACCATGAGGATTCTTCTGGCTATTCACCTCCCAGTGTCTGCAGGTGGCACTTGCCTGCCCAGCAGGGGGCACACATCTCTGGCATGCTAACTCTTCACTTGCTGGGGGATTGGAGGATGCACAGCTGATTGGCAGACAGGAATGCCACCCTTAGGTTGTGTCAGTTTGTGCCTGGGTTCCAGAATAAATGACCCTGTGTACCTAGTCTGTAACAGAACACCTGCAGAAACAGCCTAAGGGAAGAAGGTTTTGCTTTGCCTTCTGCTTTCAGGGGCCATCGTGGAAGAAAGGCATGGCACTGTTGCAGCAGCAGTAGGTGGCAGAGGTACCTCAGGTTTTGGTGGGTCATGGAGCAGAGACTCCAGTACCATCTTCAAGGCTATTCCTAGGGACTACTTTTGCTAGGTGGGCCACAGTCTCTAAGGTTCTACAACTTCCTCCAAACAGTGCATCTAGCTGGGGAACAAGTGTTCAAACACACGGACCTATAGACATTGCATAATGTCTACAAACCATGATACCCCACACCTTGACCTCAAAGATGACTATTGGTCTCTCTCCTTCCTTGCTTTTCTTACCTGTTTGCTTCTTTCTGGTTCTCTATGTTACTTTATTTCCTGTGGTTTCTGTCTATCTGTCCTAATCTTCTCTCTGGACTCAGCTCCCTCCCTCAGTCTCTATCTGCTCTCTGTCTCTTCCATTGTTGAGTATCTCTGCTGCTTGTCTTCTATGCTTGCTGGTCTTTCTCTCTGCCCCTAACCCCCTAAACCTCCTTCCCACCCCCCTCTTGCATCTATGTGCCTATTTTTTCCCCTTCCCCCAATCTCCTACCTCTAGGAAGAGGGCAGAGATCACAGGGAGGATTGAATGTCATTAAGGGCACAAAAGGAGAAAGGACTCCTCTGGTGCTTAGCCCTGTGGAATGCCTAATGATGAGAGATGCATTGGTGGGTAATCTATAGGAACAAGATGCAAAGAGACATCTTTGCTGGGTCACCACTGATGGGAGCTCCCTCTAACCAGAGCCCCTGGGAACAGCTGGCCTCTCAACCAGGCTTAGAATGCATCTCAGCACGGAGAACTTGAAGTGTGAGCCCAGCACACATAACCTGGGGACCCTTATTTCCATCACTCTCCCTCCCTCTTCAGCCCTCCTCTCTCTTAGTGCTACTTTATACATGTCATGAATAGGAACACTGGCATGGGCTGCACATAGACTAGAGCCAACCTAGGTGGCTAGAAAAAGAAAAGAGCCTCTGGCTAACCTCACACTCTTACTCATTCTGAGCCCTGGTATCCTCATTATACACCATGGAGTTTCACACCTGTTGTCCATCTGTTCAGCCTGTTTTTTTCTTTTCAAATAGCAAATCTGGTCAAGACACTTCCAGTTCAGATTCTTAGAGGCCGGGTCCCACTCTGTCTGTTGCACTGTCAAAGTGCAGCACCGAGCTCACAGGAGGTAGTGGTGTGGTAGAGGTATTGCTCACAGTAGGTGTTTCATGAAATGCTTGTCTGATGAATATGGATCTCTCTGCTTTTAGACCCATAAGAACCATAGGTCCACTTCTTACATTTTGCCTCTGGTTTCCCAAGACTTGATCTCGAACTTGGACCCCAGTTCTTTGTGGGAGTGACCAGCCCTCTCTTTCTCTGAGTTCTCATTCTCTGCACCTGGCCTCTGATATTTTGAAGATATAGAGAGAAGGAGGAAAGTCATACAGACAGGAGTTCTTGTCTCCCGGATACATGCATGCCAGGAGAAGCAGGCTATCTAAATTGGATTTGAAGTGACACTCCACTTAAAAGGACCATGCTGGGGCTAGATTCATCAGTGCATTGACC
This sequence comes from Mus musculus, assembly GCF_000001635.26. Lineage (NCBI taxonomy): Eukaryota > Metazoa > Chordata > Mammalia > Rodentia > Muridae > Mus > Mus musculus. The sequence continues at coordinate 103,457,439 of NC_000070.6, forward strand.
CTTTGGTGGGTCATTAATTTGGTGGCATTAACATGAGGGAACTGGGAGATGACTCTTGGTGGGACATCCCTGTGGGGCATGTGTCTTGCTCCATGTCTCTCCCCCTTCTCTCTGCCTCCTATGCCACAGGGTAAACTGATCTTCTTGACCACATGTTCCCATCCCAGTGTTCTATGTCAGCAAGGGCCAATAGCAGTGGAACCAAGAGATGGGACTAGAACCGGTGGAAATGAGCCAAGATCTTCCTCCCTTTTTCCAGTTTTGTTTTTGTCATTTATGTATCTGTCTGGTATATGAATGTGTGCATGTATCTATGTGGGTGTGGGCTTGCATGTGTGTATACAGGGGGATAAAGACTAGACAGGGACCAACATCTGGTGTCTTCCTTGATCACTGGTGGCCTTAGTCTTTGAGTCATTCTCTTAGTAAGTCATTTGGAGTACATCGATTGACTAGACTAGCTGGCCTGTGAACTCTAAGATCCAACTGTCTCTGCCACCCAGTGCTGGGTTACAGATACACACACTGTGCCTAGCTCTTTATCAGGTGCTCGGGATCTGGACTTAGGCACACATGCTTGCATAGCGGGTCCTTTGCCCGCCATCTCCTCATCTCCTGTCTCCTCAGCTGTTTTGTCAGAGATGGGAAGTGGCTGACACAAGGCCGTGCCTGCCCTGTTAAGAGCAAAGGAAGCAGGAAGATTTAGAGACCATCAAGTCAAGTCAACTTGTCCTCCACCCTGCCCCCCACCCTGCCATTGCCATTTCTCAGGGGGTCCAATTATGCTCAGAGAATACTAACATGCCCTGGCAAGAGAGCTGGGTAATGTGGAAAGAAGTTTTTAATTCCTCAAAATTCTCTAATTATTGTTTTAACCTTTATGTTTATACAGCCTTAGGCATTGGCAGTTATAAGCCTCCCTGAATGCCTGTCTGCACATTAGCCATAGGAATGGAGCTCACTAAACTTTCCCCATCCTCCCAGTTTCAAGGAAGGCTGGGAACCATTCCCAGCCCTCAGTCAGTAGAGGCTAACAGAACCAATAACAGGGCATGGGCTTTTCAATGGCTTGTGCCTAAGAGCTAGGTAGACTGTTAACCCCCACCCCACCCCCACCCCCACACATTGTGATTAACATGTACAATGGGTTGTGCCTAGGAGTTAGGTAGACTGTTAACACACTCCCATTGTGATTAATGTGTACCTTTTGTTGCTTCCTCTGTGTCGTGTACACACCTCTTTCTTTTGACTTACCTTATTGGTTTTTTTTTAAATAGCTTGATAATATATAATTTACATGTAATGAAATCAATTCAGTTTTCTGCATTCCACTCAATGAGTTTTGACAAACACACACAGACCATGGCACAGTCAAGATGCAGAAAGCATTCATGTCTCCCAAAGTAACCTGCTACTCCTTTGCAAGCAGGTTTCCACAGCTAGCCCAAGGCAGCCATTGATCCGTATTCAGGGGCTATAGTTTGGCTCGATCTAGAAGATGGCATGACATGTTGTATCTAATTGGGTTCACTTAGCATATTTTTGTAACTCATCAGTATGGTGGTTTGAAGGAGGAATGCACTCCACCAGCTCAGGTGCTTAGCACTTGGTCCCCAGCTGGAGGCACTGTTTGGAAAGGAAGTGGGAACTAGGAAGTAGGAAGTCGGAAGTAGGAGTAGGAGTGCATCTTGCTTTGTGGCCTGACCCCACTTTCTGTCTGCTTATTGATGAAGGACGTAATGTGGCCAGCTATCTCATGCTCCTCCTACCTCATTCTCTTGTCACAGTGCATCTCTGCTGTGACAGACACAGATGGTAAACCCTGAAACCATAGACCAAAGAGTCCCCCGTACCCCTTGAGGTGTTTCTTGCTGTGTTGGGTCACTGAGACAAGAACAAGTATAGCAACCAGTCTCTGTACATGAATCACTGTCCCTTCCTTTTTGCTAATTCTTTCCCATTGTAGGTCTACTGAGATTCAGGTATTCATCAGAAGATGTACATATATATATTTAACTTTGGCTACTGTGAATAAAAGCTGCAAGTAGCACTCATGCCAGTCTCTCTCTCTCTCTCTCTCTCTCTCTCTCTCTCTCTCTCTCTCTCTCTCTGTATGTATGTATGTTGTTACATCCACTTGAGTAGTCACAAGTGCGACAGGCCCTAAAAACCTGGGTGCTGTCCTGAGGCGAAAAGTTCATGAAAACTTAGTCTCCTGGAATCGTGGCATCCTGTATAAAGAATGCTCCAATGTCCTTGCTTTAGTTGGTAAACGGATCTGTGTGCTTTCCCTTAATATTGCTTTATTACAAGTGCTCCTAAGGATTGATATTTTGACATATAGTTAAGTTAGATTCTAGGCAGTCCTTGATCCGACCTTGGGCATGGATAGCTAAGCCCTACACAGGAATTTACCATTATCTAGGAAGAAGGAAGTTTGTGACCTAAGGAGGAACCAGAGTAGATACTTAGAACTATAGATAGCTGAGTTACACCCATACACAAGTATTTACAATGAGTAGGGGGAAGGTGGACTATACAATAGACTAGATTAGGAACTATGTCAAGGGCACGAAGCCCTTGCCCCTGGCTTCTAAGATTAAGTGGACCTTAGGTGGGGCTGTTTTTTGATCCCAGTTGTTAACATTGAATTTTATCCCAGTTGGTTCCTGCCAGTCCTTCCGAGTTTGCATTCCTCTGTTTTAGGTAAGAATCCAGTAACCTCATTGTCACCTAACTTCCCTGTTTTCTTCTGTATAAAAAGTTTGATGCTCGATTTGACAAATTACATTCAGATCCACACTCCCTTGGGTCGAGTCTGTTTCTCACCCCATTCCCGCTGACTCTATGCCCATCTGCTGGAACCCCTGATTCCCATTGATTGAGGAGGGCCCACTGGGCCCCGTCTGTGGCAGAATGTATACACTCATGCTGACTTGTCTGCAAACAGAGACCAAAATAAGGTGTTAGATTCCCCAGGAGGTATAGTTAGAGGCGACTGTGAGCCATCTGACACGGTTTCTGGGAACTGAACTATGGTCCCCTGAGAGAGCAGCAAGCACTCCTACTCTTAAACTGATGAGTCACCTCTCCCACCCTTCGTCAGTCTTTATTTTCTCATGCTTTCATTCCTCTTGACTAAACACACAGGACCAGAATTACTAGGCCATATCACACATCCTTGCTCTAAAAGAAACAGAAACGCGGCTCCCAGTGCATTGGGTTAGCCCTGGCACTGCCTGGGAATGAGGATATTCATCTCCATGAACACTTAACATCAGCCACCATTCTGGTTTTGAATACGCAGGTGCAACAGTAGCTCATCCTGGTCCTCAGATTCTCCCCTGATGGATGATATTAAGTATTTTTTCCTTTGGTCAAGTACTTCTTCTAATTTTTTTTATTTCTACTTTTATCAACTTAGTTATATTCTTATTATTGACTTGAAAGTGCATAGTGTTTGTTTTTTGAGAATTTTATTTTTATTATTGCTATTTTTTAATTTTTTAATTTTATTTTTGTAGTCTTGGGTTGCCTCACTGTGAACACAGGTCAGCCTTGAATTTGTGACAGTCTTCTTGCCTCAGCCTCCCCACTGCTGAAATTACAGACATGACCTTCCATTCCAAGCTACAAGGACTCTTCCATATCATATTTAATAGTTTTCTTTTTAATTGATAAGTACATTATATATTTATGAGCTACACTGTGGTGTGTTCATTTTGGAATATTTAAGTTAAGCTAATGAGTAAATCTATCACCTTACATATCTGCTTTTGTGTGGTGGTAAAAAAAATGTAAAATGTGCTCTTTTAGCAATTCTGATATAAATAGTGTAGTGGGTTTCTAGAGTTGTGCGACAAAAACTTTATGCCCCACAATTAACAATTACCATTTCCCTATCTGCCTCTCTCCCAGTTCTGCTAATTACCATTCTATTCTTTCCTTCCATGCGTTTAGCCTTTTTATATGCTACATGTAAGTGAGATCATGTTTCTCTTCATAGTCTCCATACAAGTGCTCTATGGTGAATATGTTTTGCATATATTTTCTTGCAGTTGATAGCTTGGCTTTTCAAGGCAAGTCTGATGCTGTTTGCTTCATCACGGCCAGAAGTGACTGAGCTGTGCTTATGATCCCTCCAGACCTCGTTTTTCTCATTTGTAGGCTGGTACCAAAAATACATCTACCTCTCTCGGAGTTCATGAGGATTTAAAGTGACAGTGCATGGAAGGGTCTCAGCATAATGTCTAAACCCTAATAAGGGCCTTGCAAATCACCAGCAGATTGTTATTGTTTGATTTTTATTCATTTCCATCTCTGCTCAGTCAAGAATAGTCCTCTTTGGGCTTCACTTCATATTATCTGCAGCTGGTAGCTGGAAATAACTGATGCTCAGGAAAGCAGTCTGGACTGAAACTAAGGGTGCGGGAGTAATTAGCGTGCTGCTACCATCTGAAGCCTAGGGCGGGGTGAACTCACTGGGACAGGGCATACAGTATGGGATGTGGGATGTGATGAGAATGGCAGGACCTTGAACAAGTGCAGCTTTGGGGTTGGGCAGAAGAAGAGAGACTCATGGGGGATAGGAGAGAAGACAGGCAATCCAGGAGTGAGTGACTTCATAGTTACCAGAGTAGGAATGGAGTCAAGGTGGGAGGGATCATTCACTCCGAGCTGAGGCTTTGCATCTGAAATATTCCCCAGAGGCTTGCTCCTCAGCCCAGGCTTTTCCTGGGAGGAGATGGAACCTTTAGGGGGTGAGGACTGAAAGAAAAGTAGGTCATCTGGAGATGCACTCTTGAGAGGAGTCGTGGGATGCTGGTCCCTCTGTGTGCCTTTCCCTTCCTGTCACTGAGGGCAACGTCTTCCTCTGCCACATACTCCTACCACCCTGCTCTGCCTCAGCATAGGTTCAAAGTGACAGAGGCAGCCAACCAGTGGCTGAAAAAGTCAGAGATCAGGATACAAAGTACAGCTTCTGTCACAGTTAAAGGGAGTTGACTGATGGGGATAGATGGCAGTGCTCTTGATGGGGTGAGCCCTGAAGGGACCGGTGCACTCCCTAGGAGGAGAGGGCACAATCAAAGTGCCTTCCTTCAGCGGCAGGCAGGTAGCCAGGTTTTGAGAGTATCCTGTAAATATTCTATGTCTTCTTCTGAGTTTTGGTAGAATGATGAATGAAGAGAGGAATTGGGAAAATTCTTTAGACAGTGGCAATGTGAGGAAAGGGTTCTTTGTTACAGTATGGGAGAGACCGAGGCACTTTCTGGACAGATGGGACAGAATGAACACAATGAATGGTTGAGAGGGCATGAGAGGAGCAAGACCCTGGAGAGGGCAGGGGTGAATCGGTCTGGGATTAGGGAGCAGCCTGGCTTTTACTGCAAGGCTCGGCTGAGCTGGAATGGCACCTCACTTCACAGATACAAGTAGAGTGGACCAAAATAGAAATGTGCATAAGATTTGACATTGCAAAGGGAAACAGTAGCCATTACTCAGTCATTACGGCTAAACCCAGAGCAAGAGACATATGAGGAAGAGCAGGTAGACTATGGATTCTCTTGTCTTTTTTTTTTTTGAGACAGGGTTTCTCCGTGTATCCCTGGCTGTCCTGGAACACACTCTGTTAGACCTTGAACTCAGAAATCTGCCTGCCTCTGCCTCCCAAGTGCTGGGATTAAAGGCGTGTGCCACCGCTGCCCAGCTTTCTCTTGTCTTTTGCAGTGGAAGTTAGAAAAAAAAAAAAACAGAAAAACTTCAGTTTATCGTCCTGCTCTCAACTCTGCTTTTAACTCTTCCTCCTGCCTGAATACCCACATTCTAGCACCAATCCACGATCAAAAGCAGACATGGCAACAGCAGTCTAGCAGAGACTTTTCCTTCAGCTTTCCTCCAGAGACACAGCAGCAGCAGGCTGTGCTTGACTACCCCTGTGTCTTTGTGAATTCCAACTTGAGCTCTGCCTTGCTCACTCCCCTCAGTGTTCGAGAAGGGATGGCTGCCAGCTTTTATTTGATGTTCTAATTTCAGGTTCTTAGGCCTTTATTTACTCTATTACTTTTGATTTTGACCCTGCTATAAATGTGTTCTTCTTATCACAAACCATCTAACCCACAACACTCATAGTTTTCAGGGTCCTAATTATGTCCTGACTGCTGTGGGGGTGGAGGGGCGTTTTTACTGAGATGGAGAAATGGCTTCAAGGATGGGTATAGAAAAGGGGTCAAAGGAATGTTGGTCACATGATCCTGAGGTCTCAGGTAACTCCTGTAAATTCAGATTCAGGAAGAGGTAATGGTCTGAGGGGAGTTCCAGCTTGTCAGTGTTGGAGAAGCTCTAATAAATGTTGTCTGATGGGATGGCTATAGAGCTGAGGAAATCATGTACTGGGCTATCTGAAGCAGTGGGGGTGGCTCAGCAAGTTTGGGCTCTCCCGTCCAGTGCTTGAATCAGTTCACATATTTCTCTCTGTGGTCGTAATTTATCTGTCTGTTCTTAACCCCACTCTACTCTACTCTCTCCATTTAAGGAACTTGTAACCCTGAAGTTCTCAACCCAACCACCTTCCAAATAGACTTACTTGGTCAGTAGACGGTGCTCACAGATGATGAAGGAGCGAGAGGAAGCAAACCAGGTTGCCCTCCCTTGGCGTCCCTTTCCACCTTCTTGTGCCTCTGGCTTTGAGTGGCTCTTTTTCAAGGCCAGCCTTCCATCTAGACGGTGAATTCATTCATGGTTCTTGCTTCAGTCAGAAGATCTGAAAATGGTAGCAATTTCTTCCTGCCACTACCTTGATTTCCATAGCAACTCTTCTAGCACCCAAGTAACAAAGCCTCTGAATCAAATGCCTTGTGTTTGAAGGACTAGACTGGCTTTCATTTTCTTCACTGAGATAGTTATTTGTATAGAAAGGTCAATGTTGCTTCCCTTTCGGAATCATTGAGAGCTGATCTATGTCTCCTTGGGGTAGATGGAGACAAAGTAGCCTGTAGAGAGCTACCATTGAGTCAACCCCGACACATGCCAGGCATTGTGTATTATTCTCACTGTTCAAGTGACCTGCGGTATATCTCTGTGTGCCTCCATTTCTTCAGTTATAAAACACAGGCAATAGGCTTCCCTCCTCATGTGGTTATTGAAAGAATGAGATGAGCTACTATACATACATAAAAGCTTTTGGAACAGGGGCCAGTGAGGTGATGGGTGATGTTGCTTGCCCTAATAATGATCAACTGAATTCAGTCCTCTGGCACCCACATGATAGAAGAAAGCTGGCTTTCACCAGTTGCCTCCTGATCTCCACCTACCTGCATGCTAACACACACACACACACACACACACACACACACACCAGGCGTGCATGAGTATATACCAAAGTGAAGCAGAACTTAGCACATGCTCACTACTCAGTGTCAGTTATGAGTGGCACAACTTTCAGCTGCTATTATTGTTTTTTTTTGTTGTTGTTGTCGTTATTATTATTTTACAAAAGCTCAAGAGTACTGGCAGTTGGTGAGTTAGATGACTTGCTCATTTTCAGAGCTGCTGAGCTATTGAGAGCTGATTCCAACCTGAACCCTTCCTGCTGTTCCCCTCGTACCAGTGGGGTCACACATAGTTGTGCAACAGTGGCATGGAACAAGTCTTATGTTCTCTGCTCTCCTCTCCCTCCTCCTAGAACTTCTGTGTTTAAAACAAATGGAAGCATGCAAAGGCCTGAGAGCAGGAAACTCTGGCTGATAGAAGGGCAGCTGGAGTTTCACAGAGGACGGCAGCTACTGGCTGGGAGGTGAGGGTGGGAAGGGGTGTATGTGTGTGCACATACCCATGTGTCTATGTGTATGTGTGCATGTGTGTATGCATGGTGTATATGTGCATGTGTGCATATGTGAGTTTGTGCATGTGTGTTTATGGTGTGCATGCATGTGTTCGCACACATGTGTATTATGGTGTGTGTGTGTGTGTGTGTGTGTGTGTGTGTGTGCATGTGTGCGTGTGTGTTGGTTCACCTCCACATCTTCCCTAGGAGGAGCTTTATATATTCTTAAAGCTTTTATTGCTAAGAGGTAGCATTCAGCTCAGCTCTTCTTCCCCCCAGCCCCTCCTCAGCCCAAAATATATTGAATAGTGTTAGAGGCAAAGGATATTTTGAGCCCTGCTGGGTCCTCAGGGAAATGACTTCTTTAGAGAAGAACTAGTGAGCTATGCAGGGCTTTGGATGCCTCTTCTGGCACCTGGCCCTGTTCTCCCAAGTGCTATAGCCTGGCAGGCAGTTACCACTTCACTAGTTTAGAGTCCACATCTCCTTCAAGGCTTGCTTTGACCTAAGCACCCTCTTCCATGGCTCTTGGCGTATCAGTATTCTATATTTTAGGAATTCATTCTATAACCATAACCAACTCTGCTCTTCTTCTGACCTCCCCTCTTCTCCTGACAGCCCTGGTCACCTGATAGACCAGAGAAGACAAATCATATTAATAAGGAGCCTGTGCACACTGGGCATGCTCACACCTGCCATCCCATTGGAACCTTATGACAACCTATGTGAAGCTAAGTACCAAACAAAGAGAAAAGCAAGCCTGTGAGCAGTACAGTAACTACTCCCTTCACAATAGATGTATTTAAGTGTAAGCAGGAGGGGTGCAGCCAGGATATGTGTCCAGTGATGTCTGTCGCCAAAGTCCGACCTCTCGGTTTGATACCTTGATGTATTCAGTGGCTAATGATGCTAATCTGAATGCTTAAGTGCCCGCCTGTCGGATGAATAGGCAGTCCTTCCTGCCCTGTAGTGTTGTATTGCAACCATCAGAAAGCAGATGGCTTCATTAAGGAGCAATAGCTCCCAGCTTAGTTCTGAACCCTGTGTTGCTTTAGAATCTCCTATGCACTCAATAAAGCACAATCCGCATTTGTTGAGTGTTTAATAAGCACCATGCCCTTTTCACTTGGAACTCATTGTTCTTAAGATATCTCTGTGGCTACTTTACACTTAAGGGTCTGTTGAAGAACACACAGCTCTTGAGCAGTAGTCATGGAACACAGGTTTCCTGTTTCTTTCTACTGTACAAAACTGTAGCATACTTTTAAAACACACACGTGTGTGTGTGTGTGTGTGTGTGTGTGTGTGTCTGTCTGTCTGTCTGTCTGCCTGGACACATAGACATATGACTTCAGTGGTCAGAGACATCTAAAAGACAGCTAGATTTACAGGCAGTTTTGAACTGCTTGATTATGGTTTCTGGGAATGAGACTTGGGTCCTTTGCAAGAATAGTACTTTCTTTTAACTGTTGAATCCTCCCCCTAGCCCCATAATGTACATCTTAATGACTGAGGGCACAAAACTGTAGCAAAGTGCCTGAGAACACTTTAGTTTATGTCGGTTGTTGCTACGATTAACAGCTATTGTCCATTAAACTTGTCTTTAGTTTATTATGATAAGAATCTGATCACAGTGGCTTAAGTAAATCAAGGTGTATGTGTGTGTGTGTGTGCGCACGCGCATGTGTCTGTATCCATTTTTAGTGGAGAAGCATAGTTGGATAAACTTGACCTTATAGTCAAGAACCTTGGCTCTAACATCCTGCTTTAATATCCTAAGCATAGGACTCTTATTTTTACACGATGCCCATTTTACTTCCAAGTCACAAATCTGCACTGGTGAGGTAGGAAGAAGGGTGAAGGATAAAATCCCCATGCTAATAGAATTGGTCTCTTCCAGTCAGAGAAAACAGTGGCTTTCTGGAAACATTATTCAGTGGCCTTCTGCTGAAATGGTCACATACTGTGAGAAACTCTGGGGCTTGGGTACAAATGTCCCTGATTTATCAAAGTTCCACTTACAATATTTCTTGACTTGCTGATGGTTGGAAGACAATAGGTATTCAGCAGAAAGCACACTTCAAATTCTGATGTTCGGTCTCTTTCTGGGCTAGCAACGTGTGGCATAAACTTGCTCAGGAAGCTGGGAAGTGGCAGTGAACTGCAGGTCACAGTCAGCCATGCTATCTTCATAAGGGTAAACTGATGCCCTATAGTCACTGTGATGCTAAGTGTGGATGTGTGGCAGGTTAGGATTATTAAATGTATTTTCAACTGTGATGGGGCTTGTTGGAATGTAGCCCCATCTCAGGCACAGGAGCATCTGTGGTTTTCAGTACAGAGTCTCCTGAAATAGCTTTAGTGATCTGCTAATGCACCAAGGAGAGGGGGTGACTTTGAGACTGGATCTGGCAGTCACTGCCACCAATTTGCACTGGGCAGTGCAGTAACGACCTCAATAATCCCTCACATTGATCCAGGCTTTTAATTTTTAAAAACACTTTTATGTGCTTTATCCCTTTTAATCTCCATGACAACCTTCCAAAGTAGGTAAGGTATGAGTTATCTAGGAGTCATGCAGGTCTGGCATTGTCGTCCCCATTTAAAAAAAAAGAGGAAACCAAAGCTCTAATGGTTAAGTGAAGAGCTCCAAGTCCATGAGCAAGAGATTGGTTTCCCAAGACCTCCTGTACATTTAGATTTGACTCAATGGATATTCACCAAGCATCTGTGTAAGCAAGCATCAATATTGACACTCTTGCTTCCACCTGACTCTCTTGTCCTTTTATCCAGGTCTTTCAGGACTACACTGATTTCTCATTGCTGGAATAGAATACAGAAGCAAGTTCAGAGAGGAGAAATTTTCTCAGTCTCACAACTTAGAGGACACAGTCCATCCTGGGAAGACATAGTGGGAGGAGAGGACTGGCTAGTGGTAGCAGAGCTTGTGATAGCTGTTTCTTATATGGCATGGAATAGGAGAGTTTGTGTCACCTTCAAAGGGATGAATATAATGGCTGCCAGAGAGGACCCACATTCAAAATATCCATAGATATCCAAAAGAGTAAGAACCAACCTGGGAGTGGGGGGTGGGAGACACATTTGACCTTCAAGACATGACAAGGATTGATGAGGAAAAGGGTCTGGTTGCCACCTCAGAGCATCATTCAGTAACAAGGATGGTGACATTCCTTCTGCTTTGCTTCCTTGGGACATAGAGGTGATGGGGATTCTTGAAAATGAATGATAAGGTGGATGGATAGTGAAGGTGAATGGACCTTATACATTTTAAAGTTCTATTCGAAGTTATTGGTAGTGTCATAGGTTTAATAAAATCTGCTTGCTGCGAAGTGAGATAGTCTTGGCCTTTAATAGAATATAATCTATTATGGAGGTCTTCTGAGTTTATTGGAGGTGAGATTGATGAAAAGAAAGGAAGGAGATGTGATCTCAGAATGTTGGCCAATTCATGCTAAGCATTTTGGGGAGATAGAACAAGGTCAGCCAGTGTCTATTTGGAAGAATACCCATGCAGGAGTACTCTAAGAGAAGACAGCAAGCTAGTGCTAGTAGCCACCTGCAGTGAAAGGGGGCCAAATACCATTCCTTCCTGTTTATTGAGGTATAATAGGTAAGCAAAACTCTCAGTATGAATGCTTGGGACTTGGTGAGCTTAGGCAGATGTATGCATTCATGCTACCATCACTACAGATAAGTTCATATAGACAGACAACATCTGCAAGATTCTTGTATCTGTGCCCATGTCCCTGTGTGTGTGTGTATGAGTGTGTGTGTCTGTGTGTATTTATGTAAAAAACAAAGACTTTAACATAAAACCAGATACACTGAATCTAAAAAAAAAAAAAAAAAATTGGGAATAGCCTTGAATTCATTGGCACAGGATACAGCTTCCTGAACAGAATACTGATAACACAGGCACAAAATACAACAATCAATAAATAGGATCTCATGAAACTGAAAAGCTTCTATAAGACAAAGGACACAGTCAAAAGGATAAAACAGCAACCTACAGAACGGGAAAAAAATCTTCATGAAGTCCACATTTGACAGAGGATTAATATCTAAACTACATAAAGAACTCAAGAAAGTAGACATCAATAAACCAAATAGCCCAGTTTAAAATGGGGTACACATTTCAACAGAATTCTCAACTGAGAAATCTCTAATGATTGAGAAGCAAAAAAAAAAAAAAAAAAGAAAGAAAAAGAAATGTTCAACATCTTTAGTCATCAGGGAAATGCAAATCAAAATTACCACGAGATTCCATCTTACACCTGTCAGAATGGCTAAGATAAAAACACAAGGATATGGAGCAAGGGAAACACTCCTCTAGGCCTGATGGGAGTTCAAACTAGTATAGCCACTATGGAAATCAATGGTAGTTCCTCAGAAAATTGGGAATTGATCTATCTCAAGACTCAGCTATCACACTCTTGGGCATATACCCAAAGGATGCTTCATTCTATAACAAGAACACTTGTTCAAACCATGTTCACTGCAGCTTTATTCATAATAGCCAGAACCTGGAAACAACCTAGATATCCTCAATCGTATAATGGACTTAAAATATGTGGTACATTTACACATCATAGTATTACTTAGCTATTGAAAAATAATGTCATTATGAAATTTTCAGGCAAATGGATGGAACTAGAAAAGATCATCCCGAGTGAAGTAATCCAGAATCAGAAAGACAAACATGGTATGAACTCACTTAGAAGTGTAATTAGCTGTCAAGCAAAGGATAAACATGCTACAAATCACAGATCCAGAAAGGCTAAGTAACAAGGAGTGCTTAAGGGAGGATGCATGGATCTCCCTGGGAAGAGGAAATAGAATAGATTTTACCAGTAGACTGGGGGAGTGTAGGGATAGGAACATGAGGAAGAGAATACTGGGTGAGATGTCTGGAATTGGAGGACATGCAGTGGAACTCCGAGGAATTCACAAGGTGACCCTAGTGAAGTATCCTAGTAATGGGGGAATATAGATCCCAAAATGGCCATCTTCTATAGCTAGGCAAGGCTCCTAGCAGTAGGACTGGTACATCAATAGATCCATGAAACCTTTGACCTACAATCTGTCCTGCCTGAAAGATGTGCTGGGGCAAAGGTAGTGCAGAACTTGTTGGGAGAGGCCAACCCATGATTCGTCCAACTTGAGGTCCATTCTGAGAGAGAGAGAGAGAGAAAGAGAGAGAGAGAGAGAGAGAGAGAGAGAGAGAGAGAGAGAGAGAGAGAGAACCCATGCCTGACACTGCCTGAATGGCAGGAACCAGAGGCAGAACAGCCTAGAGACCCAGTATAGAACCAAACACGATTGGCAAAAGAAAAGTCAATAAAATGATTCCTCATGATATTCTGTTATACTCATAGATTGGTGTCTAGCCCAGTTTTCATCAGAGAGGCTTCATCCAGCAATGGAAGGGAGTAGATGCAGAGACTCAAAGCCAAACACTAGGCAGAGCAAGGGGAACCCCACAGAAGGGGAGAAGAGAACCATAGACACCATAAAAACATGATCTACAGAATCAGCTAATCAGGGCTGATAGGAACGCACAAAGACTGAAGTGACAAACACAAACCCTGTGGGTCTGAGCCAGGTCCTCTGCATATACCTATGGTTGCATAGCTTGGTGCTCTTGTTAGACTATCAACAATGGGAGTGGGGCATGTTTTCTACTCCTGGCCACTATTAACCTTCATGTTTACTATTAATTATGTTGTGCAGGAGAACTCTGGAACATACTTGGTTTTATAGTTATAACTTTACATATATTGAACAAAACGACTCTATGCCCCTCTCCCATCCACTGATAGCTAGCATTCTATTATCTATTTCTGTGTATTTATTTGGACCTCATACAAGAAAAATCATGATTATGCATGCAGTAGTTGATCTTGAATACCCAGCATCGTACGTAGTGTGATGGCTATTCTTGGTTGTCTACTTGACTACATCTGGAATTAACTAAAACCCAAGATTCTGTGTACACTTGTAAGAGACTTTTCTTGACTGGATCGTTTGAAGTGGGAAGATTTACCTTAAATCTGGGCCACATCTTCTGATGGCCACCTATGTAGAGGACATGAAAGAAGGAAGCTCTTACACTTTGCCTGCTTGCCTTGACTCTCCCTGGCACGTTTATTCCTTCACTCATATTAGACCCTACTTCTTCAGTGTTGTGGTATATACCAAAGATCACCTGAGACATCCAGCCTGCTAGACAAAACAACTATTGGGTACTTGGACTTTCTGTCAGAAGACAATTATTGTTGGAATATTTGAACCTCAACTAGTAATCCACTCCAATAAATCTCATATATATTCATTCTGTTTTTTCAGAGCAGTGGTTCTCAACCCGTAAGTAAACCTCTTTTGGAGTGGAACCACCCTTTCATGGAGTCACGTAAGACTATCAGAAAACACAGATGCTTACATTATGATTCATAACAGCAGCAAAATTATAATTATGAAACATCGGCAAAAATAATGTTACCTTTTGTGAGTGTACTGGCTAGTTTTGTGTCAACTTGACACAGCTGGAGTTATCACAGAGAAAGGAGCTTCAGTTGAGGAAATGCCTCCATGAGATCCAACTGTAAGGCATTTTCCCAATTAGTGATCAAGGGGGAAAGGCCCCTTGTGGGTGGGACCATCTCTGGGCTGGTAGTCTTGGTTCTATGAGAGAGCAGGCTGAGCAAGCCAGGGGAAGCAAGCCAGTAAGGAACATCCCTCCATGGCCTCTGCATCAGCTCCTGCTTCCTGACCTGCTTGAGTTCCAGTCCTGACTTCCTTGGTGATAAACAGCAGTATGGACGTGCAAGCCAAATAAACCCTTTCCTCCCCAATTTGCTTCTTGGTTATGATGTTTGTGCAGGAATAGAAACCCTGACTAAGACAAATTGGTACCAGCAGAGTGGGGTATTCCTGTGACAACCTGACCATGTTTTGGGGAGGACTGTGGAAGGACTTTGGAACTTTGGGCTTGAAGATCCATCCGTTGTTAAGAGCTCTGTCGAATGTTGTGTAGGAGCTTGGAAGATAATGTTGAGAACACTGCAGAAGATGAAGGTCTGGTTTGTGAAATGTCAGAGGGAAAATTAAAGACTCTTTTCAGGGCCATTGCTGTTTTGATTGTGAAGATTCTGTAGTTCTGGTTAGCTGGGGCTGAAGAATCAGCTGTGATTAACAAGATACCAGAACTACTAAAGCAAAAACTTTGCATTACTGGGACTATTGATGCTGGTTAGCTGGAGCTAAGAAATTAGCGGTGATTAAGAAGAGACCAGCATCATTGAGGTGACATCTTCTGGGAAGTGTTTTCTGAAAGCACAAAGAGGCTGTGTTCCAGAGATGGCCAAGGTTGTACTCCTGCTGCAGCGGGACTTGGTAATATGTAAGGGTCACCCAGGTGGTATTGGTTTTGAAGGCATGAAGGGGTCACACAAAGCAGCCGAGGCTGGGCACTGTGAGAGGCCATGGAAGGCCATTGGTGAAGGTGCAGCCTCAGTTGCAATTGAAGGCCCAGGACTGAAGGGGTCATGCAGTGTTTTGGAATGCCAGTACCATGAGATGACCACCAAGAGCAACAGTAGCAGTGGAGTACAGGCATCTGGAGCCTAGAGGACGACGCATGTGCTACTAAGGGCATGGCTGGAGAAGCGACCCAAGCCCTTGGAGGAGCCCAGAAGATCGTGAGTTGGATCCCAGACACTGGATGGTTGGAGATTGATTTTTGCTTTTGATTGTGACTGTGCCCTGATATTCTCCCTCTTGAAGGAAGAAACTATTTTAGTGGAGCCCACAGTTAAGAGACTTTTAATTGTAAAAGGACTTTGGATTTTAAAAGAGATAGATATTTTAAAGAGATCGAAATTTTAAGAATATGTAAAGACTGTGGGACGTTTAAAGTTATTTAGACCTTGGGGATGAATAAGAATGTAAGGGTTGAGGCTTACTAGTGATGTGTTTGTGTGTCAAGTTGACAAGGGGTCAATTGTACTGGCTAGTTTTGTGTCAACTTGACACAGCTGGAGTTATCACAGAGAAAGGAGCTTCAGTTGAGGAAATGTCTCCATGAGATCCAACTGTAAGGCATTTTCCCAATTAGTGATCAAGGGGGAAAGGCCCCTTGTGGGTGGGACCATCTCTGGGCTGGTAGTCTTGGTTCTATGAGAGAGCAGGCTGAGCAAGCCAGGGGAAGCAAGCCAGTAAGGAACATCCCTCCATGGCCTCTGCATCAGCTCCTGCTTCCTGACCTGCTTGAGTTCCAGTCCTGACTTCCTTGGTGATAAACAGCAGTATGGACGTGCAAGCCAAATAAACCCTTTCCTCCCCAATTTGCTTCTTGGTTATGATGTTTGTGCAGGAATAGAAACCCTGACTAAGACAGTGAGTCACCACAACATGGTGAACTGTATAAAAGGGTCACAGCATTGGGGAAGGTTGAGAACCACTGCCCTAGAGAACCCTGACTAGAGAATTAAAGAACTGTTCTCTAGGAGATACTTAGCAAGTAGCCCACATTCATCTATGTGGTTGTAAAAGTCAACTTCCTCATTTCTAAGGATTGAATAGTAATCTATTGTATATAGACCACTAAATATACAAACATATTCAACATTGCTAACCACCAGGGAAAGACAAATCATAACTAATGAGATGCCACTCATGCTCTTTAATCCTAGCTTCTACAAAAATATAACAAGTATCAGGTTGTGAAGAAGTTGAGCTTCTTGTACAATTGGTAGGAATATGAGACTGCACAGATTTTAGAAGTTAATGTGGAGGTTCTTCAAAAATTAAAACAGAAATATTCTATGACAAGCAATCCTATGTACATATTGCTCTATGTATTACTACTGTCTTTTAAAAGTTATGAGTAATATGTATGTCTGTGTATGTATGTGCACATGTCAGTGCAGGGCACTTTGCAGTCTGGAAGAGTGAGTTGGATTTCATAGAATGGTAGTTAAAGGTAGTTGAGAGCTGCCAAACATGAATACTGAGAGCCAAACTCAGGCCCTCTATAAGGGTACTCTTAACTACCAAGCCTTGATTCCAGTTCCTACACATATATTTTGAAGAACTGACAGCAAGATATCAATGATATAGCTCCCATTATGTACAACATGCAGGATATAGAAACTACCCAGTGACTACTGCAGATCCACAGGAGACTAAATTTAACCTAAAGGTGGACATGAATATGGGATCAGGGAAGGGTTAGAAAAGACAGAAATGTCTGAGCTGAAACTAAAAATGAGTAGTCACTTTAATAGGTAGTAGTTGTTATCACCAACACAGCATCTCTGGTGTTGTGCCTCAGGCACTGCATTACAAACTGTATATGTGAAATGTGGGCAATGCTCACAACAGAGCTTTGTAGTAACCACTGTTTTCATTGTCATTTTTTTTTAGATAAACATGTGAAGAGGAGGGCTAACGTCATCATGGGCTTATGGGGCAGTGGAGGGTTTCATTCTATGTGATGATTCACACAGGCATAACATGAGAGTTGAGAAGGAATTAGGAAGATACACTGTTGGCAGAGAAGTACCATCTCTCACGAACACACATTCTATATTGTTAGAAGGCATGTGTTTATATCTTGACTTTGTTATGTTCTTACTGTGCATGGCCTTTTAAAATAGTGTAAGCTCCCCACACTTTTGTCACTTGTACAAGAAGGACATAATATGAGTATCTGCTTATGAATGTTAGGAGATTAAAGGCAAAAATAAAAGAGTGACCACCGATACTTTGCATCTAGTTAAAATATTGTGGATTACTTCTGTTTTCTTTAGTATCTCCATCTATCTATCTATCTATCTATCTATCTATCTATCTATCTATCTATCTATCTATCCATCTATCTCCTGTGAACTAGGTAATCAAGCCCTCCATATACACTATACAAATTCTCACAAGATACCAGCCAGGTCGCAAATCTCTCTATGTTGATTGCTAGGGAAAGGGTGTGCTCACTCAGGTGTCTGTGGCTCAAGACAGCTGGCTATGACTGAGATCTGTGTGGTCCTGTCTTGTGTCATTCCTACATACAAGCATCCCACTATGCTTTTAAACAGGTAAATGGGATCGCTATACAATATGCAACTCAAGATCATTTCTCTGAAGACAATTTGTCAAATAGTCCATCTGTCAAATGAGGGACAGCCTGATATATCAGCTTCTTTGAAGTTGTCTTTCAGTCCCTCACAGTTCATAGTGGGTTTTGAAAGCATTGAAGATTTTCAGCGGTTAGTTGACCACGTTCTATTTTGTTTTCCAGCAGCTTTGAAGACTCCAGCAGTTGTTGCTGCAGTTTGGTGGTTGAAAGAGAAGCTAGATTTAGTCCTCATTGCT
This sequence comes from Mus musculus, assembly GCF_000001635.26. Taxonomy (NCBI): domain Eukaryota; kingdom Metazoa; phylum Chordata; class Mammalia; order Rodentia; family Muridae; genus Mus; species Mus musculus. The sequence continues at coordinate 103,475,650 of NC_000070.6, forward strand.
CCTCAGCTTGTAGTTTGCCAGTGGTAAGAACCACGGTGTCATATGCTGTAGCTCTTGGCAGCACTCAGGATGACTTTGAGTAGGTAAATTTTGGATGTTGTTCTTTAGTGTAGTTGAGGCTTTTGCAAAGCATAGTTTGAACCAACTGTGATTCATGTCACAGTTATTTTCAAGATCCTGGCTAGAGAGCTAGATGTGTGAAGCCAGGAATTGGCAGAGTCCCTACTTTGGTTCTCTGATTTAAGAAGTGAGGATAATCATAGAAGAAAAGGACAAAGAGAATTTTCTGGAATTTCTTCTTATCAGGATAGTATTCTAAAGCAGTGACCAACTTCAGAAGAATGCCACACCGTAGTGCCATCTTTAAGACTTGAAAGATGCATCACCTCCCTCTATCTCTTCAGCCACATGGTCTTCCATCAGTCTATATCTTGGAGACAAATCTTTCAGGAGACTCAAACTCAGCAATGCCAATGCAATAGGTATTGGACTGTTGATCTCTCCCTACTACCCACCCCCTAATTATCTAGCTGTCTCCTTTTCTTTCATAGCAAACCCATTGCATTAAATAGTATGCACATACTAGTGGCTCTTGGATTTATATTTCCAGGCTTGGTTTTTGTTGAGGTTTCAGACTTGTGTTATTTGACTGCCTGATTAATATCTTCATTGTACGGTCAGCTCATACCTAATATATCCAAACAAGAACTAAGAAATGCCACACCACCAATGCCTCCTAATCTATTTCTTCCACATCTTAGTAAGGACCAAGTTTATTAGACCCCAAATTTCAACTCCATCATTAATCCCTGTGACTTGGTCTTCTCAATGCATCCAGAACCTTCTATGCCAGATATATACCCACCTCTCTGCTTGAGGACACCACCATTGTTTCCCCTCCAAATTACTTACCATCCTTCCAACTAATCCTTCCCCACCATTTACTATGCTTACAGCCAAGCGATTCTTTACAACTTTGTATCAACATTTCACCACTCTACTGTTCTATACTCTTCCCATGATAGGAAAATGTAAATGCTCAATATAATGTTAAAAGCCATGTGACTGACTATTGTCTTCTGCTCTCATGTTATTTCCTAGGCCATTATTCCTTTATCCCACTCTACACTAGTCACGGTGGCCTTTTCAGTGTTACACAGGTTGAGCACATTCCAGCCTTAGAACCTCAGATAGAGTTTCTATCTCTTCTGTCCAAGATGCTTTCCTTCAGCATCTTTGCATGACTCTCTCATTTTAGTTAACTCTCTGCTCTAGTGCTTACCTTTTCAGAGAGGCCTTTCCTGCCGGCTCAGTAAGAGCACTCATCTTTCATTGAGGTGAGGGTGAGAGAGAAGGGGATACAGGGCTTGTGGAGGGGAAACATGGAGGGGAACGTGGATAACATTTGAAATGTAAGTAAATAAAATGACCTGTAGTGGGAAATATGAAAAAAAGCACCATCCCGCGCTAGTGCCGGCTACTCTCTGCCTCAGCTGTCCTTGTAGCTAGCTGTCATAAATCCCCTTAACCCAGTAAATCAAAACTCGAGATGCTTATAATTATCAGTCAGTTTTACATACCAATAAATTCTCAACTCACAAGATGCCCACACAATAATTTCAGAGCCAGTTGATAATGATACAAGCTGCCTATCTAGGTTAGGCAAGTTATCCCAAATATTCTATCCTTTTATGATATTCATAGCTACCTGTGGCTATTTAAAGCCATGTGGATAAGATTTTTCCTCTTCTCCATCCATCTTCTCTCCTCCTCCTCTCTTCCTCTCCTGTCTCTGAAACTCTTAGCTCTGCCTTCCTTTTCCTTGTCCAATCACAGGCTTCTTGTTGTATTAGTATTTAAATTAATTGGGGGGCGGGAACTCTACTTCAATAACCAATAAAAATGAAAAAATGAAAAAAGATTCATTTTGCTATCTCAGTAAAAGGACAAAATAAGTATCAAAGAGAAGCAAAAGTATGCCATATACATAATGCAATTTATTTCTTATCTGCCACTCCAGGGATCATGAGGGCACCTCTGTCATTCTATCCAGGAAGCTTCTGAGGGCCATCTAATGGTTTTGACTTTTTAGGTAGAGAAACTCAATGGGGATGAGAAATTAAAGGTAAGTGGTTTTATGTCTGGCAAGGTGATTTGGAACTCACTGTCACATTCACTCTATTACCTGAATATATACACCTAGCTGCAAGAGAGGCTGGGAAATGTCATTTCTCACTGGATAACTTAGTTAATTAAACCTAGAGTTTTTGTATTAAAAGGAAGGTGAGGGAAAAATGGGTCCTGATGCCAAGTATGTCAGCTTCTCTTTACATCTCCATCTACTTCACAGTATTTGCCATGGCTTGAGCTCTTATGTATTTATTTGCTTCTTTGTTAATTTCCTATCATTTTTACTATATAGAGTATCAGCTCAGTGGGAAAGCCGAGTTTTGACTATTGTATATAGACAGCCTATGAAAGTGGCCCGAATATATTCAAACTAAGATTGTGAGTGAATGGATAATAAAAGGTTGAGCTGATTTCTATTTATTAATGAATAGTTACTGGAAACAGAAGCTTTGAATTTCAGTCACCCTGTTATATTGACACAAAAGATACCCAGTTACATTCCCAATGGGAGCACAGCCAGCCAAGTTTCATGGCTGAAGGATGTATACTGAGGGTGTCAGTATCAAAGGAATCTCAGATTTCACAGAGCCTTTGGGTAGCAGCATGCTGTTTTGGTACACATGGTGGATAATTTTAAATTACTTAAGTAAATAACTCAAGTGCTTATTATATTTCACATCTAATAAGAGTGTCTACTGCAACTTCCAAGATACCACAACCATGAAGAAAAATAGATGGGCACTTTTGGATTGAAAAACATTAGCTAGCTGTATTAATTTATATTTTGAGCAACTGGAGAGTCTGGAGAAATGACTCAGAGCACCTGCTAATTCTGTTGAAGACTGAGTCTGCATCCCAGCACCAGTGTCAAGAGGGTCACAACCAATACACCAGTTTCAGTGAATCTGACTCTCTCATCTGGTGTCCAAAGGCATCCATGCTCACACCCCCCTTCCACAGAAGCAGAAGTAGGGGGAGTGGGAGGAGGAGGAGGAGAAGGAGAAGGAGGAGGAGGAGGAGGAGGAGGGGAGAGGAAAGGGAAGGAAGGAAGGAAAGAAAGAAAAAAGAAAGGAGAGAAAGAATAGAACAGATTTTAAGAAAATCAACAGCACACATTCTTGTCTTGTCTACCAATAAATAAGAATTAACACTCGGGGCTGGTGAGATGGCTCAGTGGGTAAGAGCACCCGACTGCTCTTCCAAAGGTCTGGAGTTCAAATCCCAGCAACCACATGGTGGCTAACAACCATCTGTAATGAGATCTGACTCCCTCTTCTGGAGTGTCTGAAGACAGCTACAGTGTAATTACATACAATAAATAAATAAATCTTTAAAAAAAAAAAAAAAAAAAAAGAATTAACACTCTTCCTGTACTTGATTTTGCATTTTCCCTATGTGTATGTATGTGCTTATATAAATGATATCCAAGTAGGCTATCACTGGAAAAGTTCTACAAATTGTATCATAAATTGCCCCTTTGACTTTATTACTGACTCCAGCTTCTCCTCTTACTTTCCGAGGCAGCCATTGTCATGAGACTTATCTAGAGTCAGCTTGTTTACTTCCTATCATACTTTTATATAGGTATGCATATTCATATGTATTGTGCAGTAGCCTTTGATCTTGTAATATTTTGTCTGAGGATGACTTAGCTCCCCTTATCATGCTATAACTTCCTTTTAAATTCATGTTTTGAGACGCTATCAAGACTGATGACTGTGGATTTAATCATTTTAACTGGCACATTGTTCTTTTCTTTGAAAAATGTATTTAGAGTTATTTATTTTTATCTCTGTATATACATGTGTTTGCCTGAGTTTATATGTAACATGCATGTGTGCAAATGACCACTGAGGCCAGGAACTGTTAGATCTACTGGAGCTGGAAATATAGACAGTTGTGGGCTGCCTTACGTGAGTGCTGGGAAATAAATTTGGGTTCTCTAAGTAGAAAGAACTCAGTACCACTGAACCATCTCTCTAGACCCCTTATTTATTTGTATTTATTCTTTGTGTGTGTGTGTGTGTGTGTGTGTGTGTGTGTGTGTGCATGCGTGAGTGTGCACACATACATGCACATGTACATGTATGTGCAAGAGCAGGTCAGGCTGTGCCCGGGGAGGCCAAAGGAAGACATGTGAGTTGATTCTCTTCTTATATCACATGGGTTTCAAGGATGGAACTCAGGTTGTTCATCCTGGCAATAAGCACTTTTATCCACAAAACTATCTTTCCAGTGTTCTTTCATAAGAACAGAACTCATAAAAATTATTCCTATTGATATATGTTTGAAGGTTATAATAGTTATAGGCAATGCTGCAGGAAGCATCCTTATTGTGTACCTATGGCACTACCTACTTGGACCTAAGAAATGCCTTAAAAGTGCCATTTCTAAGTCTTATGTGCATTGAAGAATATGTTTTACTGATTGCTGTCCAGTATATCCTAAACAGGCTGTGCCAATGTATTGACTTGTTAGTCATGTGTTAGTACCTGATGTCTCATCTCATTATAATACTTGATCATATTCTAGCAATAATTTGTTAGTATTTTAGCCAAGGAAGAGGAAAACCATGAAATGCCCATATCTTTCCCTTCATACACCCTTCACACAAACTGATTTTCTAATTAGTTGAAGGCAGGTCAAGATTATCACATCTAGGGAAGGAAGTTACTGGGTTCATTTCACACCAGTCTCTTTGACTATGAAATGGGAGCATCCATAACATTGCAAGGCCATTTTGAAGACTCTTTTAGGCTATTCTCAAAAGCTCCTGGGCCTTGCTTGGGACATGATTGAACAGATAGACATTTGTTCTCTTCATATAAGAGTCTGCATCATCCTGGAAGTTTGTGGACTGTACAATAACATGTGCAATTCATTGACTTTCATATATCACAGGTTATAATGTCTACCAATGTCTATTGTGACTACTTTAGAAAAAACAAAGCAGCCCATTGAGCTGTGAAATATCAACTGTAAAGCTGATCAGAATTGCTGAGATATTAAAATGGGATTTGGGAAACTGGTGTCTTAAAACCAATCAAATACCATGTTGTCTGTTTTGGCTACATTGTAAGTAAACACTGAGACAGGCTTAAGAGTTAATTCTTTATTTGGGAGGTAATATCGAGCACACTGGTAGGAGAGGGGATATGAAGCAGGAAAGAAAAGAAAACCAATAACAGGTGCTTTACCAAATAAATTACTTTTGTGAAGAAACAGATCCTAATTCCATGGAGAAATTCTAGGGGCCACTATTGGATGTTGGCTCCGCATTTCCCCCAAGAAAGTCCAAGGGAGCCATCAGGTGCACTCGTGTTGACTTATGTTGGGTCTTGGTTCTGGGCTGATTTGGGCACTGCTGTATCGGTTCCTTGTATTTCTCCCCTCTCTGTGGGTTGGCTATCTACACTTCAGTTACCCTTGGCCAGCACTTCTTCTAATCAGATTTTTTGCTTAGTGGGATCACCCAGAGTCTTAAACCTGAGTTGTCAAAACTCTTGGTTACTATAGTTAGTTCAGGCTGGGATCACTGTAGCTGCTAACTTGTTTTTTTTTTTAAACGGGGTACAAAGGTAGTCAGAGATGTCCCCATAAATGGTTTGAATTTCAAATATACTCCCTTGTATCCCCTTATGTAGCTGCAACTTTGGCACATTCTGATAATCTTAGCCAGTCACCCTGTCCCTTTGACAATCTGCCAGGAGTTGTCAACAATATCCAAATACTTACACATGTTCCTCATGTGTGTCATTAGAAGTGATAGTGACATGCCACTTTATTCTTATTCTTGAATCCATGTTTTCTAACAGGCAAATAGCACCACAGAATGCGCCATTGGTTCAAAGTATGTACTGCAGATTTTACTCGGACACCCTGAGATGTCACCCCAAGCTGGTGCATTCTGTACATTCATTCCAACTCTGTACCAAGCTGGCAACTTTGGATGTTACACCTTGTACTAGAACTTGTGGTTACATGAGTGATGTTGTCTCACTTAGACTATCATAAAATGAGTGCCTGGATTTAACATCCTGTTGTAAAGAATCCCATAGCTTCCTTGGAGTGTGGTGCTGCTGAGATTCTGTGTGGGGGGGGGGAAAGGCAAACACATATCTAGAATATTCATTAATCCTATGTGAACAAAACCTTCCTACCCCCAGGAGGCAAGAGAACTAAAAATAGATTGCTACTAAGTGGAGAGATATTCTACTGCGGAGATGCTGGGAGGCATGGCCTGAACTACACATGGGTACTTGTTTTGTAAGTGCACTGGGGAAGCACTAGGCTGTCTGAACACCAAAGCCAGATGCCCTCCTAGATGAACTACCCTGTTCAACTGGCAGCTTTGTGTACTTTTAGTTGTGAAGATTTCTTGTGAACATTGATGTGAGACATCTACATGCAGGAGCACTATGCTTCAGCTATACCAACAGACGGAGCTGGCCATACATTGCACAGTCCAGACTTTAAACAATTCTGCCATGTTAGTCATGGGAGACACCCAGAAAACCATAAATGTGAACTGATGAGGGTATGTTAGGGTAGCCACTGTAGGTAACATAGTTACTAAAGAGATATGAATCGTCACCCAGGAAAAGATATGAAATTGATTGTTGATGCGGGATCAAAAATTGCAGCCAGTACATCTCCTGAGAATTTGATGGCTAGTTAGTAAAACCCAAAATGGGAAACTTCTGGCTTAGTAACTAAGACATCTTGTCTCAAGGCAATAAGGCAGAAAATGATAGAAGGAGATTATGACACTGTGCTGGCCCCTGAGTGTGTGTGTGTATAGATAGAGAGATAGATAGAGATGCACACACATGCATGTGCACATACATATATAAATAATTAAAAAAAATTGAAGCCTCTGAATTACAAAGTAGTAGAAGAGAGTTATTTGAAATTGGACATAAAGCTTTCTATGGTTTGAGCATGCATGGCCTTTGTACTGGCTAGTTTTGTGTCAACTTGACACAGCTGGAGTTATCACAGAGAAAGGAGCTTCAGTTGAGGAAATGCCTCCATGAGATCCAACTGTAAGGCATTTTCTCAATTAGTGATCAAGGGGGATAGGCCCCTTGTGGGTGGGACCATCTTGGTTCTATAAGAGAGCAGGCTGAGCAAGCCGGGGGAGGCAAGCCAGTAAAGAACATCCCTCCATGGCTTCTGCATCAGCTCCTGCCTCCTGCCCTGCTTGAGTTCCAGTCCTGACTTGCTTGGTGATGAACAGCAATGTGGAAGTGTAAGTCGAATAAACCTTTTCCTCCCCAACTTGCTTCTTGGTCATGATGTTTGTGCAGGAATAGAAACCCTAACTAAGACAGCCTATAAAGTTCATGTGTTAGTGTCTTAATTTCTCAGTATGATTACACTGGGATGTGGGGCCTATTGGGATGAACTTGAGTCTTGACCATTACATGCTCATGGATGGGCTAACATTTTTCTGTTAGGAGTGGCTTAGCTATGTCAGGAGTTTGGTTTCCCTTCCTTCCAAGCACGTGTGTCTTCCCTTGCCCTTGATTCTGCCACATTTTGAAGCAGATTAAGCTTCCTGACCTAGGGTTTCCTAGCCTGCAAAACTGGCAACCTAAATGAACGTCCCTCTATAAATGGCTTAGCCTTGAGTATTTTGTTATAGTCTGAGAAAATAGACTAAGATAAAAACATTGACCAGATATGGATGGGTGCTGTTCATAATAGTGGGAAAGAAATGAGGTGGCTGGTAGGTATTTGAGGTCTGTCTATGAGTATTTTTTTTGTTGTTTATTTTTATGTGGCTTGGTTCACCAAATGGTTCTTAGAGTTCAGTTCATATTTCTCACAAGATTAAAAACTTTCATAAGAAACATAAAATTCTTTTAAGCATAACATTTCATTAGATAGATAAATTTATAAATCAACCACATTGTAACAAATTTGTTTTCATACGAAGCCCAGATGTATGTCCTAGTCTCTTCAGTGACACGGCAGGCCTGAGGGCTTTGTAAGGTGCACATAAGGAAATCCTGTTCACTTGCCATTTCCTGCTATAGAGGTCTGATGACCAGAGGGTGCTAATGTAGTGACCAGCATGACATTCTGCGACTTGACAGAGATCAACATCTCCAGACAGTGCTCTGCCAAGGGTGAGATAACTTCAGCTTGCTTCAACTTCCTAAATGTGGGCTGTTTTCTGTCTCAAATGCATATCTTAAGTCTATACCTTGCCTATTTGTCTCTGGTCACAGGATGCCCAAACACCCAAGGAAGCTATACTCTTGCTGCATCTCCTGGAAAAAAGATGTTGCCCCTTTGGGAGGGAAGTTTCATAACCCTTAGAGCCATAGGAAAGCACAGTCATTCCTGCTTCACTGTTGGGTTTGCAGGTCCATGTCTGTATTCTTTCTCTAAGAAAATAACACTGATAGAGGCCGACGTCACAATCTATAAGACCTACTCCATATGCACAAATACTGCCCCAGACCTGGGATTTTAGCTGTAGCATCAGTGTGCCGTTTTAATGTCCTATAGTCCCAGAAGATTCTAGAATGTCATGGCAACGGTGGAGTCTTTGTTTATGGACCTTCTCCCTTACCTCTCTTTTAAAGTGAGTCTTTTAGTCTAACAAAAGTTCTAACCCATTGAATCTAATTTCTGCCAATACCCAGTCATTCACCGGATTATAATAGATCAGCTTGCGGGACTGTACTACTGAAAATCAAACTCAAGTGCAGAATAATGTGTGAGGATGGAAAGCATCAGTGTAGCCTTCCTGTCACCCATCAAATGGCTTTCTGGTTCTGCAAGGAACAGAATTATGTTGAGAACTCAGTATTAATCTGTTACTGGCAGGTTGAACGTGTGTTGGTGGTAGTCACTCCGGGCTTTTGCAGTGGTCAGTGTGCTGTACCTACCCTCTGTAATGAGGACTCCATTACTAGTTCTGCAGTGAAAAATCTGGTTCACTAGATCCAATTTACCTCCTACACTTTGAGATCCTCTAATAGCAGCTTTAAAGGGCAGGATCTGGACCAAAGAGGGACAGAGAGGGAGCTGGGCCCTGAGATTGCAAGTCTGGGCAAGCATAGCTAACACTTCCTTGAAGTTGGTGACCTAGGTACTACTCCTTTCACCTCCTTCTAGCCTTGGGCCTTGAGACTGGGGTTCTCCAAGTTGATACTAAGATGGGGATTGGACCATCCCATCAGCACCTATTTAAACAACAACAACAACAACAACAACAACAACAACAACAACAACAACAACAACAACAGGAGGAGGGGGGCAGGATTAAAGTCTTAGCTGACCAGGCAGGGAACTCAAAAGCAAGTATTAAGTGTCAGATTTTTTTTTCTTCTTTTGCTGAGATGACCAGATCTTTATAGTCTGGCCTCAATCACTGTCAGACAGCAGACAGCTGCAGCCTCAGGGTATGCACAGCCTAAGTGAAGCGATTCTTTGTTGCAAACATGGACCTGCTAGAGCAACCAGCAGACCCTGCCCACCCCACGTCTCACATCTGGGCAGTGAGCCTTCCCTGAGGGGGGTTTAGGAGGCACCACAACCCTGATGGACTTCCCTCTTTATCCTGGTAACTCCTGAGCTCTGTTGATTTGGACATCCTCACGTCCACTAGCAAAATGCTTCTACCAAGGGGACCAGTGGTGTCACTGGTTTGGAAGTTGAGGTTTATCCAGAATAGGAGGGGGTTAATGTAGCAACCAGGAACCTAATTTCCACAGATAAAGAGGTAGTCCCTGTGAGTCGAGGGTCCGGAGGGACTGGAGTTAGGGAACACTCATTTAGATAAATGCACACTCCAGAGTAAAAGCCAATGAGAAATGATTGCAAACAAAGTCAGGGGAGATACATAACCCGGATTTCTCAAGAGTGAAGTTTCGTGACACATTATCAGGGAGAACACAGCCAGAGAGATGAAAGTGGGAGCAAACAAAATAAAGAATACTGGAAGGAAATTACAGGTGCCATTCTCAGCCACAGAGACAAGGGTGAAAAAGGCTGTGGGGATTCCTTCCTTGCTTGTCATGAATAGATATCCATACATTCCTGCACAGATGTGTGTGTGTACAGACTCTGTTTTTCTCTCTCTTTTCTTTTCCTCTTCTTTTAATAAGGCAAATATTGCTCAGAATAACATAACTGTGACCAACCTTGGGGTTCACCCATATTAGGGAAATTGGGTATGGATGCTAAGGGGTAGGTGAGGCTAGGGAGTAAGCCATTAATTTTGGTGTGTCCTGTCAGTTAGTGACTGGGGTTATAAAAATGCATTTCCCCGTCATAAGCAGGCTTCTCACTGCCTCTCAGACAGGCAAGCTGAAGGAGGCTCTACTCTCAGTTCACCTGCCATTCTGTCTGGTTTTCTCACAGTAATGCCCTATCCTGGGGTGAGGAGTTGCTTCCAACAGCAGTTGGTTTGGGTTTTAGCCTCTCTTCATTATCTCAGAGCCAGACTCACCAACCTTCTCCGAGTTACCAGATCCAGACAGGACATCCTTCCCCACTCCGAGGCATGCGTCTGGTACCAGGATGTGCCTGGGGTTAGGCACCAAGGGTATGGTAAGGGGCATACTCTACTTCAGATGCTTACCCTTTAGAAAGACTGCCCTCCTGGGTCATAAAGACAGCCTACTTACTCTAGAAGGAGGGCAAATGTCCGCCTCCAGGCATACAGCTACCTGCCTCTGCTTTCACTTGAGGCAGAACACACTCCATCCCAGCATGTTTTGTGGAAAGCCCCAGGGTCTCCCTAGGCCTAGAAGGGAGACAAGGCATCCCCAGAGGCTCCCCAGTGCAGCCAACAGAACAAAAGGGCAGGATAAGCCTGATTCCATTATCTTCGACCAACAGTCTGAGACAAGAATTTGAGGCGGCCATCCATTCTGACCTTTCTCTCTAGCCGCCTGGCAGCCTTTTCCCTGGAAAATGAAACTTTCCACAGTGTCTGTCTTAATTATGCATGGACATAGTTGATTTGCATATCCAAATACCCAGGCCCATGAAGCGTATGAATAATTTCAGCCTGATGGTTGGCTGCAGAAGAAAGTAAAAGACTGGTAAGCTTGTGATGTCCTCTAACCTGTATATACTTGCTATTCTGTATCCTCAGGGCTTGCATCTGTGGGGTCAAACAATTCTAGGTTGAAAGTCTTTGGGAAAGCCACATCTCTACTGAATGTGTACAGATGTCTGCTTTCGTGACACTATTTCCCCAAACAATGCATCATGACAAGTATCTATAGAGAAATTTGGTGTTGGGAATTTTAAGTCATCTAAACACAATGTAAAGTAGACAAGAGCAGGGCTTAGTGCAAATACTGTGGCAGTTTTCAGAGGGGAATCACTCCCCTATAGATGCAAAGGGATAACTGAACAGATTTGGTGCTGAGCAACTTAGCCTAAGAAAACTGAAACTGTACAGAAGTGACCAAATTTCATGGTTTTTACCATTACTTCCCATTACAAGATCATTCTGGTGCTTCCTCCACACACGCAGCTTCCCCTAGACAGTTTCAGCCCTACCAAGAAATCATCTGGCAGACAGAATCAACAGTGAGATACCATAGATCTAAAATCTTGGTGTTTTCTTGGGCCTTAGTCTGTTACTAACAGCAAACGGAGAATTTTGACTCTATCACCTTTAAAGATATTTCTAGTCCGGTCCGATTTTTAACCCTTCTGATGGCATTATCTTTTAATTAAAAGATTTATCTTGATATTTCTTTATGTGTGTACACACTTGTCTCTCTCTCTCTGTTTGTACCACATGTGTGTGGGTGCCCTCTGAGATTGTTTGTATGTGGCTTGCACACTTGAGTACAGAGTGTGTGGAGGCCAGATGAGGTGTTATGTCCTCTGCAGCTGAAGTTGCAGGTCCTTGTGAGCTGCGCAGCAAGCCCAGGAACTCTGCCAGAGCAGCAGGCACTTAACCACTAAACCATCACTCCTGCTCCTGGAAGGGAAATCTTGGGAATCAGTTTTCACCACTCCCATGAAATGCCTGAATATGGGTGCCTTATTAAAGAATAGGTTTAGTCAGTGTCTCAGGGTTTCTATTGCTGCGATGAAACACTATGACCAAGAAGCAAATTAGGGAGAAAACAGTTTATTTGACTTACATTTCCTCAGTGCATCACTGAGGGGAAGTCAGGACAGGAACTCACACAGCAGAATCCTGGAGACAGGAGCTGATGCAGAGGCTGTAGAGAGGTGCTGCTTAGTGGCTTGTTTCACATGGCTTGCTCAGTCTGCTTTCTTACAGAACTCAGGTCTACCAGTCCAGGAGCGGCGCCACCACAATGGGCTAGTCCCTCCCCTATTGATCACTATATGAGAAAATGCCTTTATAGCAGGATCTCATGGAGGCATTTCCTAAACGGAGGGTCCTTCCTCTCTCTAGCTTGTGTCAAGGTGACACATAAAACCTGCTAGTACAGTTAGCTCACAATTCTGGGATCAAGGGCCTGGGTGCTGGCTTTTGCTTGACTCTTGTTAGGGCCTTGTGATGGACAATGCTATGGGCAATAGAAACATACTGGGGAGGTGGAGGGTCACACCACCAGACCAAGAGCCCGAGGATGATTCAGAGCAGTTTGCTCTTTAAAACAACCCTTCCTCAAGAACTGAGAGGTCCCTCCAGAATAATTATTCCTTCCTGAGATCATGTTCTCAGCGAGTGAGGAATGAGGCCCCACATTTTCACATTAACTCATAGACTCTTGGGTAAAATCTCAAAACATTTTCAAGCCATAGCAGAGACATGATGGAAATAGCTTGAGACTCACATCCATCTTACCATTTTCCACAAGGAGGAACTGACCATGACATTCAGGATCCGTTTTTAAAACCCCAGAGAAGAACATCATTAACCTACTTGGTTCCGATGCTACTTTTGAAGTCAGTTATGGTCAGAGCTCAAGGAATTTTAGACAACAAATTTCAGTATCCATGGAGACAGTGGAGCAGCTAGTTCAACATCCTTAAGGAAGATGACGATCATAAAAAGATGGAATGGGATCTTGATGGTTGGATTTGAGATCATGAGAAAGGGACCGTAGTCGTGGGGCTGTCAGTCTCCAAGACTGAGGACAGGAGAGAGGATTGGGTTTCTCCCTGTCTTACTGGTGAAATAACCCAGGCTTGGAGAACAAGTCCAACTTTTGAACTCATTTTCTTAACCTCTAACTTACATGTCTCACTGTCAAAACATTGGAACCACCCTTTCTTTATAGGCACTTAGCATGAACTTAGCATGACAAGCCCTGCGATAAACAAGGAAAGCAACCCAAAAGAGACAAAAACAATCACATGGGATGGATCATGGCCATGGGAGCTTGTAGACATGACAAGGGCTTCTTGTTATGGTCCAATCTGTGAAGAACGATAGAAATCATGCAGCTGGGGGTTGGGGGTTGCAGACCTAGTTTGGTGGAGTAAGCATAAGGTACCTTCTCCAACCATGACTAGCACCCAGGAGGCCAGACCTCAAGGATGGAGTAGTGGTCTATGGCAAGGTGGAGGGTTTCATGTCTACTTTCTCACAGATCCATAGCCACTATGCTAACAGTAGGGGTCAATGAGTATTTTCCTTCTTTTTTTTTCTAAATATTTTTTATTAGGTTTTCCTCATTTACATTTCCAATGTTATCCCAAAAGTCCCCCATACCCCCCCAACCCCCCCTACCCACCCATTCCCACTTTTTGGCCCTGGAGTTCCCCTGTACTGGGGCATATAAAGTTTGCATGACCAATTGGCCTCTCTTTCCAGTGATGGCTGACTAGGCCATCTTTTGATACATATGCAGCTAGAGACAAGAGCTCCAGGGTACTGGTTAGTTCATATTGTTCCACCTATAGGGTTGCAGTTCCCTTTAGCTCCTTGGGTACTTTCTCTAGCTCCTCCATTGGGGGCCCTATGATCCATCCAATAGCTGACTGTGAACATCCACTTCTGTGTTTGCTAGGCCTAGCCTAGTCTCACAAGAGACAGCTATATCAGGGTCCTTTCAGCAAAATCTTGCTAGTTATTGCAATGGTGTCAGCGTTTGGAGGCTGATTTTGGGATGGATCCCTGGATATGGCAGTCTCTAGATGGTCCATCCTTTTGTCTCAGCTCCAAACTTTGTCTCTGTAACTCCTTCCATGGGTGTTTTGTTCCCAGTTCTAAGAAGGGGCAAAGTGTCCACACTTTGGTCTTCATTCTTCTTGAGTTTCATGTGTTTCACAATTGTATCTTATATCTTGGGTATTCTAAGTTTCTGGGCTAATATCCACTTATCAATGAGAACATATCATTTGAGTTCTTTTGTGATTGTGTTACCTCACTCAGGATGATGGCCTCCAGGTCCAACCATTTGCCTAGGAATTTCATAAATTCATTCTTTTTGATAGCTGAGTAGTACTCCATTGTGTAAATGTACCACATTTTTTTTTTTTGTATCCATTCCTCTGTTGAGGGGCATCTGGGTTCTTTCCAGCTTCTGGCTATTTTCCTTCTTAAGCTAGGATGTGTGTGTGTGAGAGAGAGAGAGAGAGAGAGAGAGAGAGAGAGAGAGAGAGAGAGTAAGAAAGAGAGAGAGAGAGCGCACATGTGTGTGCATATACACATGAATGTGTGCCCATGGGTCATGCTGTGCATCTTTTAAAATCGTGTTTTAGAGCTGAAAGATTTCAAAATTAAAATGTTGTAGGAAATTCCATGGCATGAGAATATACTTGCATAATATTTTCCTTTGAAATAAGGCTAGTTACAGAACAATTATTTTAGAGTAATTTCAATTTTGTGAAAATGAAAGGTTAAAAAATGTAAGTTACTTATCTTAGTCATGAGGTTGTGCGTATTCTTTTATTTTTGCTTTATTTTCCAGTATTCTATCTGGTGTGTGCATTATTTGATGTGGGGTAATGAGTTATGATAGTTCCTAATGTGATTAGCCTGAAGCCCTCTCATTAGCACAGCATTTGACTCATGCAAACTCACCCGATTGCTCTCGTCGGCCACATGAGAAGCGATGCTACCTCAAAGTGTGTCTCTGAGTGAGTTCTCTGAATCTTTTTACAAATGCTCTAGGTTTCCTGTCTTCTTTGACTGAGTGTGTCCAGCCCTGGGGCCGTGGAGGGGAGACTGTGCTTTCTAGTCATGGTAGCAGAAAGCAGGCTAACAGTAGGTATGAAGATAAAAGGGTCTGCTAGACACTTAGCTTTCATGCTTCATGCTGGCCATGGATCTACATCAGTATAGTGTGTCCTTAAGTGTACAGAGATGATGGTTTATGTTCTACACAATGCCTTTACATCAACAAACAAGCATCATAGCACAGAGCTTACTGTCCCCACAGGCAGTCCTGACACAAGAGCTTATGCATTTGTATTCATGGTCCCCCGCCCTACCTATAAAAAAAAATCTTTTTTTTTTTTTTTTTTTTTGGTAGTTCAAGTGTCTATTCTGTGGTGCCTTCCTTAGAACTGAACATAGATAGAATTAGTCACACTTTGTCTGTACTTCCACAGCACATTGTACATACCTGCCATTTTGGGGCAGTTTATAGTAAGTATTAGAATCTAGCAAAAACTCTGTTTTTCATGACCTTCGCAGGGTTAGGGATGGAGTCTTATTCATTCACATACACTTGGCATTTAGCACCATGATCAGTGCAGGGAAAGCATTCAAGTTCATTGACAAGGAAAGAATCCCGTTAAGGCCAAGCAACGTGGTTAACATCACCTCTGTTTGGGAGAGGAGTCAGCTAGTGAGTGATAAATTGAAATATCTAGATGAATCTAACCTTTAAACTTGTACTCTTTCAGCAATGTGATTGATAGTCACCTGCATCATCATTAGCATCATGACGAGAGCCACCATTACCACCACCAGCAGCAGCAACATTATCAGCATCTTCACCACCATGACCAGAGAAGACAGATACTGCCGCTGCCACCAACCTGGTATTGACTCAGGAGTATAAACACCGGATGAGGAATGAAAGCAGACTGCTGTTATTATCCCTCTCTCTCTCACCCTTTCTATCACAATTTGTCTCCTACACTTCCCTCCTCTACTCAAGACGCATTGGCCATACTGGAACCTGTGATGATCTTAGGATTTAAAAAAACATTTTCCAGTTAGCTGAAATAGTTCTGACATACCAGTGCTAAGTGTATACTTTCTATTGCTATGATAAAATACCCAACCAAAGCAAGGAAAGGAAGGAACGGTTAACTTCAGCTCACAAGTCAAGGGTGCAGTCCATCACGGTAGGGGAGTCATGGCAGCAGGGGAGGCAGCTGGCTGCATAGCTCGGGGATGCTAGGAAGCTGGACTCCTGGGTGATTGTGCATCCTGCCAAGTTGACAGTCTATGTTAATCATACTTAGAGTAATAAACTTGATTTGGTGGCCTTCAACGTCTGGCATGAGGGGATGTTCCATAGATGAGAACAGAGCACACCTCAGAGGGGTGGGTGCACAGTTTGTCCAGTTTGTCCCGCCGTGAGAAGGGCAGAGTTGCCCTTCCTATCACCATCCGACTTCAGGGTGAATGTGGAGTGTGAGTGCCTGAGCCTCTGCTTCATTTCTCAAGGCGCTATTGATTCGGGAAGTAATTTTAGACAAATCCCATTAGATCTCCGTGTGTTGGTTTCTTCACTTATTTAAAACAAGAAGGGTGGCGATTCTGAGTTCCTCCACAGCGTTACAGAGCCTTATATAGGATCATGTACATGAAATTGCTCTTCACACCAAGACACCCTCCGCACGGGCAAGGCATTCATGCTATTAGATGAGGAGGAGACAGAGCATGAGCTGACGAAACAGTATGTCCTCTTCTCTCCAATATTTTGGTAAATCCTAGGTCCCACTCTTTTTTACCTTTAGACCTGTTGGAAATTCTAGCATTGTTTGTGTTTTGGGTGCGGTGTGGTGGGCGGTAGGAGGGGGAGAGTCAGAGGCGCAATGCTCCTCATCACTGCGGTATTGTGCAAGTAGACATGACTGTCCTCTCCTATGTGTGCATTTCTTCCTGTGTTGGTGCCGTTTTAAGCAGCTCTCATTGGCAGACTGGCAAGTGTTTGCTCTTTAATGCTCCATCTTTGATCATTATGATTTCTTTAAATGTAAATCCTCCCACACCTCCACCTTCCGCTTCCTCCCCGTCTTTGAGCTGGGGAGTAAACACGATACAATTTAGCAGCTGAGCTGGAGCAGGGACCTGATTACCTTGGCGCACCGCTGGTTTAACTGACTTCTTTTCTTGCAGATGAGTCAGACTCAGCCTGGGCTGTTTCCCTTAAGCAGGAAGTGCTGGATGTGGGGTTCTTATCCCTCGGTTTTCCCCAATTTCCTCCTCATCAATGCGACCAGAATGAACATAGGCCTTGGAAGATATGATCCTTTTTCTTTTCCATCATCCAAATTAGAAGAGGCTATCCCACATGTGGCTACAGTTTGGAAAATGTCCAAACTTCTAAATCTCCAGTTGCTCTGATCTCCAAGGTTAAGGGGAGCATCCTACCCTCGCTTTTCCCTGATCCTCTTTCAACCATCTGCAGAGAGGTAGTTAAGGCCCCGAGGGAACCTATCAAACAGGTGTTTACCTTCTTAAATTTCTAATCTGGATATTTCTAGAAACAGGCAAACAGACTTTGAATTCAGAAGAAAGGTCTTAGCAGCGGGGAGTGAGACATTTACCTGCAAAATAAAAGGCTGAATTAAGGTTTGGCAAACTTTAGTCAGTAGAGAAACATAGGCAACTGTTAGAAACATAGCTCTTGATGCCAAATTGGACCCATACATTTTTATGGGTAGGAGGGAGGGAGGGAGGGAGGGAGGGAGGGAGGGAGGGAGGGAGGGAGGGAGGGAGGGAGGGAGGGAGGACGAAAAGGACCCAAGGGGCAAGAAGGTATCGCCCACTGTGGCTAGCTTTACTTTTGCCTGCCTTGCTAGAGATTCTGGGTGTCACAGGCATCAGTCCCCAGCCACATTCACCTAAACTCCAGTCTTGTTCCCTGCTGTGCAGAGCCAGGTCTGCCGCATTGCAGTAGCTTCTTATCCAGGAGCTTGCTATGCCATTACCAGCCGACCAGCCCAGACCCTCCACATCAGAATCTTCCTTGTACCTGGATCCCCATGTGAGCTCAGTCCTATTTTAGAAAATCTCCTCCCCTTCTTCTAATTGCCTGGGCCTCCAAAACTCTCCTTTATGCCTGATCCATGCAGGAACTTTAGATTCAGGTATGTAAATACCCACCGCCTACTTGACTTTCACAGGCAAATCCATAGGACATTTCACATTTCACATGGGTCAAAGCAACGTGACTAAAATGATGTTATTACTTGGGGAATTCTTTAATCTCCTGTGTACACTTTTATTTAAAATTCTTGGTTTTCTTCCCATCCAGCATGCTATTTATTAGCTAGTTGTGTCATTACTATTCATTGGGTATATGCACTTATACAGTATATGTGCATGTGGAATATGCAAGTATGTGCATGTGTGAGTCTGAAGGCTGGAGGAGAATAGAAGTGTCCTGTTCTATCACTCTGACCTTATTTGCTCCTTCTCATTGAACCTGACTCTTGCTGTTTTGGCTAGGCTGCCTGGCTAGGGAGTCCCAAAGATTCCCCTATCTCACATTTCCCTACCACTGGGGTTACCAGAACTTATGGCCATGCTAAGGATTTGAACTCAGGTCCTCATGGTTGCATGTCAAGCACCCTTAACCTTTAAGTCATCTCCCTAGCCCCCAGTCCTTTAAGTCTATGCATTCTCTCCTCTCTATTCTCCCTGCTATGCACTGAATTTATGCTACCCATAATAGTTTGTTTAAATTAGTATCCATTTCAACTTTTGTCTCACGTGACCCATTATTCTGCCCCCCCCCAAAAAGGACTGATGGAAAACATCACTTTCAAACACACACCATAACATTTTCCTGTTTAAATCCTCCAATGGCTCTGTATTTCACCTTAAACAATCCTTTCCTTAAGGGTTAGTTCTCATAAGATCCATCACCTACTCATGTCTCTGACTCAAGCTTCCTTCTCTTGCCTCTTCCCTATCTACTATTGGAGTCTTCACTTCAGGGCCTTTATATAAGTTATTCTTATTTTCTGGAATGCTTCTTTTGACGTAACATGATATCCTTTTCCTTTTCTTTCCATTTCTAGCCCAGATGTCAGCTCCTTAAGCTAACTTTTCCTCACTGTATGCTTTAATTTTCCTTCATGTGTTCTATAAAGATAATCTTCATAGCCCATACTTTGCAAGGACTGTACATGGGGTAGGTTTGAGCCTCTCACTCCTGGATCACAGAGTTTATATAAATAGACTTCACTTGCTTAGGCCACTATAATGTACAAGTAGGCAAGGTTTCTGCTGACTTTATGTAACGTAGCCTAATAATATCAGTTTACAGATAGATTTGTTGCTCAGAAAATTTTCAGGTGATGATTAAAACCCAAAGCCAAGGACAAAGGACAATGAAGAAAACAAACAAACAAAAAAACCAACCAAACAACAACAACAAACAACAAAACATCAGGTAGACATTACTCAGAGGAACCTAGAGGCCTCAGCTGTGCGCTACCTACTTATCTTTATTTATTTATCCAAAGCTGGTGTAAATATATAGCTAACGGGTAAAGGGACGGCCAGATCTCTTGTTGGCTTGTGAGGAATACTGTGTATTTCCTTTCTCTCATTGATATGTGTACTTTCCCAGATAAGTAAGAACATTTTAAAGAGAATTCATCTCAAAGTGTAGAGTGCTTTCAAGAAGAGAGTGGAGTCTCATTCGCTATCGGGCTGTCTTTGAACACAGGGACTGGTTTAGCCCTTAAAGATGCCCTTAAAGTTTTGCATTTGCCTGTGAAAGAGGCTTCTTAAAATTCCAGCACTATGAATGGCAGTGTGAAGCTAGGAAAGACATGAACATCCAGGTAGGTAAGAGAGGCACAGCTCCTAAGGCCTCTCTTTGACTAGAAAGCTGTAGTGTCTGATGCTAGATCAATCTTTGCATAGATTGGACACTTCATTGCCCATCAGTAGGAACTGTTGCTGACTTACTGGCCAGAGTGGATGGAATGTAACCATGGAAGAGGTTGATCCCCGCCTCTCATCTGTCTCCTCTAGCCTTCTGATGAATCTCTTCCCCAGTTGCATGGCCTGCAAACAGTTCAAGTTTGCCATTTTCAAGAATTAGCATCTCCAGCACAGATGATGTTCATCAAAACTGCCATCTTATTCTGTTGGGTATATACTCCTTCCTTGCCTGCCCTAGACAGTCTGAGTCTGAGAAATTCAGTGGTGGAGAGAGGCCAACATGCCTGCTCCCCACACAGCTCTTCCTCCCCTATTAGGTGGCCCTATTAGAAGGTGTGGCCTTGTTGGAAGAAGTGTGTCACTGTGGGAGTGGACTTGGAGACCCTCCTCCTAGCTGCCTGAGGATGCCCAGTCTGTTTCTGGCTTACTTCACATGAAGATGTAGAACTCTCAGCTCTTCCTGCATCATGACTTCAAGGATGCTGAGATGCCCTGTCTTGATGATAATGGACTGAACCTCTAAACCTGTAAGCCAGCTCCAATTAAATGTTGTCATTTATAAGACTTTCCTTGGTCATGGTGTCTATTCACAGCGGTAAAACCCTAATGAAGACACATCCTTTTCCCATTTGCCTCACCCCCACTGACTCCTCTCATCTTCATGGTCTCTTTAATATAACATGTAAAATATAGGATATATGTAAATACACACACAAACATATATACATGAATGAATAAATGCGTCCTGCTGAGTTGCTTTAGTGTTGTTTATGGATGCGGTTTTAGGGATGACTGCTTGAAACTGGATAACCAGTTAAGGTGCTCATCCCTGGGGAAGACGAGTTCTCCTTTTCTCAGCAGTTGTGACTTGCCTATAACTTTTCATTTAGGGATGAAGACCCATAACATTTCCCTCATCCATGACATGGCAACTAGTGGCGTCACTGTTCAGATCTTGTGTGGACAGCCATCTTGTTGATGTCTTTAGTTGATGTAGCTTTCCTGTCACATATAGAAGACAGGCACACTCTCATGGCTGACTTCCTGGATTCTGGTTTTTATTGTTTCTTGACCCACTCTTTTGAGCCTTGGGGTAGGGGTTGTGTTGAGGTTATACCAATTGGTGCTGGGAACCCCGTAGTCTCTTGATCCAATTTGTGACATCTTTATATTACAAACAACTTCCTGTCATGCCAAGAAAAATCAGCAAGCGATATCTGGTAGCTACCTGTAACTGGAGTGGCTAAGACATTTAGTTCATAGGTTCAGTTCAACTGTTACAGCTAGGGCCTGACTGAGCTGGTTTTAGCTGCAGCGGGAGTAACCTTAGGGTAGGGATATCAGAATGCTGAGACTCTGACGTTATTTCTGAGTGGAGTGACTGTGAGCCTCAAATACTTTGTGAACCTCAGTCATCTATAAGACAGCAATGTCTATACTGGTATCATATCTATTGTGTAGAGTAAATGAAAACACCCATAATGTATAGCAGTTACCCCAAATGTGTTCTCAGAGCTGGAGACTTGGCATAGCCCTCCTGGACTCTACGTTCCAAGATTGTTGTGTACACTTCCCCAACCCCCCTTCTTGTTCCCCTACGTCCTTCGAGATTATAAATGCAGGCTGAATTCACCCTCAGACACATAAGAGACACGTGTGAGTAGGCCGAAAGACCTTTAAGAAAAGACCAATATTTGCATATCTATTATAACTACTCACTGTAGGACTTGTTTCATTACAGTTTCTATTTGGATAATATGTAAGGTCAATACTGTCACTGTTCTGGAAAATTCATCTTTTATTAAAGCAAAATGCACTGTATTTATAGAGATAACACCTTAAATGCTACGAGAGAAGGTGCAGCAATTACACTAGCTCCCTTCGTGGGGACGTCTACAGGCTCCGTGTTTTCTAATGTGTTACAAGCAGGGGCATCTTTGCCTGTGCTGATCTATCTCAAGTGTCAGTCCTCTGCTGAACTCGAATGTGCCTGATGCTTTGCTCATCCCTTGCTGTAGATCTGGAAGCCCCGAGATAGCCATATTAAGTGTGCTGAAGGAAGAAGTACAACATTCCGTTCTGCACCCCCCCCCCATCCCTTCATTTTCAGCACACTTCAGCAGCTGTGGCAGCTGCACACCTACTTGCCATTAGAAGCCAGGCCTCTGTGTGACAGGCACAGTGCCTGGAAGACACCAGGGGCCTCAATGGGTATTTGTAGAATGGGAGAAAATGGCTGCCCAATGCAAGAGCTTGGGACTTGCTCACTGAATTGTGTCCCTCTCGGGAAGTGGAAGTGACACAATGAAAAACAAATAAGCAAAGACACATAAACTTTAGGACATGAATCCTTGAATTCAAATCCTGATTTTGTTACTTACTAGATATGTGACAATTTATTTAGTGAAGTGAACTTTAGTTTAGTTTAGTTTTTTTTTTTTTTAATTAGATCTGGGAATACTTGTGACAATTGTCTTTTTACAGTTCTTGGCACCTAGAAGATAAAATGCATTAGAGTTCCACTTTCCTCAACTGGTCCTTTTGAATTAAGAAGGGACACCAAAAGATGGGTGGGATTTCCAACTTTCATTCCATTCTGTCCAAGTTAAATCTAATTGAAATGAAGGTAATCTTTTTGTGTATGTGACTTTGTTTGTTTGTTTTAATACTTTGCTGTTTTTCTTTTCACTTCCTAGTCACCAATTTCAACAATGAACACCTTTGTCTTTTTGTTATGGGAAAGCTGAGTTTCCTCAGGCAGGGTTTTAAAGACTACAAAAGTCTGTAATGGCATTAATGTCACAGGAACAGTGCTCTAGTTATTTTAAATGTGTCAGAAAGCCAAAGGGAAAAGAGACACCTGTTTTCAACTTAAGAATGCTAACTCAAATGTCAAATCTATGCGTGTGGCTGGAATGCAGTGCGCTCAAAATAGTAACCTTGGTTGTCTCCTGGTGATCAAAATGTTGATGAATGTTTCAGAACAATAGGAATATAATTTACTTGCACCCTAATAATGCACTGCATTTGATAATCTATGTATTTCAAAGCATGGAGTTTATTATAGGCATAAATAGAGAGAAGGGGGCTGGGAGGGAGAGGAATTGCAGTTCCTGGGTGTGTGGTATAATTTGCAACATTGTACAACTCTCGACAGTGATAATTACATCTATGTCTTAGTCTGTTTGCTAAAGAGACCGTGAGGCCCATAGGCAACACACATACATTCTCCAGGTTGTAGAGGCTGCACTGGCACATTTCAGTGTCTGGTGAGGGCCTGAGTCATAGTCTGTATTCATGGTTTTGTTGAGTAAACCCAATGGCTGAGAGGATAAGGACACTCTGGGAGATGTACTGTAAGAGAGCAATCCCATTGAAGAGGACTCCACTCGGATGATCTAATCTCCTTGCAGTTGCCCTATCCAGATACTATTCTATTATTTGGAGAGTTAGGATCTCAACATAAGATTCTTGGGGAATGCAGACATCCAGACTATACTAATTAACCATGATGTGCATAGGGGTGAACTAGGTAGCATGTCAGTCTTGGATAGATCCTCTTTAGAGAGAGAAAAACATTGGAGTTAGACCCAGCTTGTGGCCATCAATCAAATCTGTAAGCTATCCATCTCTAAGTGGTAGATATGTGTCTGATGTCTGTTTACGTAGAGTCTAAGCATATTGGTTGTTGCCAAGTTCCACTTTTTTGTCAGCATTTTCCAATGTTTAATAACTATTCACTGCTGATGTCCCCTGGAAGGCTGAGCTGTAGATTTAATTCAAATATAGCATCCTAAAGGAGACATTGACACATATACTCGAATCACAAGGCCCTAACATCATGTGTACAGCCACAGGTGAACTTTGAGGATTTAGGGGTCAGTTCCAGGTACCAGGAGAAAGGCAGGGATTTGCAGAGAGGAGATCAGTGCTTGTTGTTTGCACTCACAGAAGATGCAGACCTGAGTTAGGCCAGATCTAAGCATGCCTGAAATAAGACACAACAAGAGCAAGCCAGCCACACAGCACCCCTTCAAACTGATGGAGTGTTTAGAGCAGTAAAGTTGAGAGGACGAGAGAAAAAACTCCTTGCCTGCCCACAGCCATTCAGTCATTCCATTCTACCTTTCCATTGTGTTCCCACCACGTTCCATCTCAGTGAACTGTCAGCACCATTCACCCATTCTCCTTCCCTAAAAGGATACTTTCTGTAGCTTGGTTCTAGGAGACCTGCTCAACAACTGGCTTTCAATAGCTGTCTCTCTCACCCCAAGGATCAAAAGTGACCTTCTTAGAGTAACCCTCGCAGATAAAAAACATTCTCAGCTTGTTACATTCTCAATGATGTTCTTGCCCTCTGGTGAGGACTTGTCATGTTTTATAGATTGGTGCTGTCTGCTGGAATCCCCTGAAAGGAGTGTATGATGGTCCTTGGCTTACCCACAGGGGAACTAGATTCCAAAGGTTGAAATTATTCTAGCTCATTCACTAATCTTCCATCTAGGTAGGGTCCAGACACAACAGTGTATTTAAACCATGTTCTCCCCTGTCTCTCTCTACCATCCTCACTTGCATCAGGATATAAAATGGGAAGATCTTAAATCCTAGGGTCAAACTGTACCAAGGTGTCTGCTCGTGGATGAGAACCAGAGATAGGGGAGCCTAGAGAATACTAATGATCTTTCTGGCTAATCAACCTTCTTTCTTCCCTCCCTCCCTCCCTCCCTCCCTCCCTCCCTCCCTCCCTCCCTCCCTCCCTCCTCCCTCCTTCCCGTTCTCTCTACCTCTCTCCCTCCCTCTCTCTTTCTTTCTCTTTCTCCTTGTTCTAAAACTTGAAGCAATACCCTTGAGTTACCCTCCCAAATGCTCTGATTATAGATGTGGCTACCTACCAGGCCAGGATTCTTTCTCTTTCATTTGAGTGGCAGTAGAGGCCAAAATTATGCCTGAGTTTATGTCTATTATGAGAATCCATTTCTTTAAAGAGATATTTGTCCTCTTAAAGGCCATATGGTGTGCTAGACAAGGCTCAAAAAGCAGGGGCTCTTGGACCATGCATCCTGCGAGATTGAGAACTGGATCTGGGACATAGGCACTGAAGAAAAGGATGGGGACCACCACCCTCACCTAAGGAGAAAGCAGAGGCCCTGGCCGAGGAGCATCCCAGAAGTCAGATGATCTACCAAGGGTAAGATCAAGGCGCAAGCACAACCAGCATCCTTAAGTCACATATTGGCAACCAAGCCACTTCCCTCCCCCAGTTTCTGTGGAACAGAGGCAGGGCAGATCTTCAGTTTGGGGCTGCAGGTGGAGGCAAGCATCCAGGTACTACTCTCACCTACAACTCTGTTCCACCATTACCTGTCCAATGACATCTCTCTGGTTGGCTTGCTGTCAGCCCCCAGTAAGCCAATCTCCCTCAGGACATCTCAGTCAGGGTCATAACACCTTTCTGCTGTGTTCTACCAAGTCTTCCATTGTTCATCCTAGTTCAGGCTCTGCAAACCCTTAAGGAGTGGGATGCGAAAATCTCTGTTTATTCACTCTAATTTAAGGGTTTGTGTGCCAAAAATATTCTAACATGTATGAGGAAGGTGTCATTGCAGAGTGAAGAAAAATCACCATAAAACTATACAGAGCTGCACTAAGAATGTTGAATTATTGAATCCCCAAACTCTTGTTTTAAAACAGAGAAATAGACAAAAAACAAAAACAAAATAAAAAACAAAAAACAGGAGAGGTCTGTGTTACCTGAGTCCTCAGAACTAAGTCAAAGGCAGATCTAACTTGTAGTGTATTCAACCTTTAATTTTCTCTTAACTCTCACTGCCTGCTTATAAAAAAAACCCCAAAAACCAAAAAACCAAAAACAAAAACAGATTTTAGCTTCAAACATACACGATTGGCTATCAACACCAAGAAAACTGAAACAAAATCAGCAGTTTTTATAATGATGGTTACAGTGGATTTCCCAGCATCTAGGGCTGTGTACCTCCACTCATGTTGCCTAGTTGTAAATGGAGGCTCACGGTTTGGTGTAAAAAGCATAGACTGACCTAGAATCCAGGGTTCAGATTCAATTCAGGCACTGAATACACACACTCCCCCCTCTCTCTCCTTTCCCCCTTTTATGAACATAGATTTTTCTCATCTAATATAGCCTGACTATGCTTTCCCTTCCTTCTACTCCTCTCAGTTTTCCCCTCCTGAATCTACCATTTTCTGTCTCTCATTAGAAAACAAACAGGCTTCGAAAGGATTGTAACAAATCAAAATACAATGCAATATAATAAGATAAAACAAAACCCAACACATCAGAATTGGACAAAATAAACACAGAGAAGGAAAAGTTCCCACCAAAAGGCACAATAAACAGATGTAGATGCAGAGACCCACTCCTTATTCACACATTCAGCTATCCTGTAAAAACATTGACCTGGAAAACATAATATTTATGCAAAGAACCTGTAGGAAAAAAGAGAGAAGAAAAAGATTAAAAATATATGAAGAAAATAATACAAAATAAGATAAAATTTAGAAAGAAAAAGAAAAAAGAAGCAAGCAAGCAAGCAAGCGAGCAAGCAAGTGAGCAAGCAAGCAAGCAAGCAAAGTCCTGCCAGGACACTGTAAGAACAAGAAACCTCCAAAGATGCCATACATTTATTTTCTCCTGGCCATCTACTGCTGGCCATGCAGCCTATTCTTAAAAGGAGTTTGTTTCAAGTGAAAATACCTTGGAGAAAACTAAATTTTCATTTGCAGGTGATTATTGATTGAAGACAGCTTCCGGGTTAGGGTGGGGCATATGGCCACTTTCTCCTTCAGTTCTGGTAAAGATGAACGCAGGCCCTGTGCATGCTGCCCCAGTCTCTGTGAGTTCATATGTATGTTGATCCTATTGGTGTAGAGGCCTTGTTTCCTTGGTGTCCTTCATGTCCTCTGGCTCTTAAACTCTCCGTCTTCTCTTGCACAGGGTTCTCTGATCCATGACGAGAGGGATTAGATGGAGACATTCTCTTTCAGGTTCAGTGTTCCAAGGTCTCTCACTCTCTGCATATTAAGAAGCCTTTCTGATGGTGGCTGAGTAAGGCACCAATCTACAAGCATAGCAGAATGTCATAGTGAATCATTTTCTTCTCTCTCTCTCTCTCTCTCTCTCTCAGTAGTATTTAGGTTTACCCTATGTTCTTAGTTTTAGTTCTTGGTTATAGAAGCAGTGCTGGGTATAGGTTCCATCT
The DNA here is from genome assembly GCF_000001635.26 of Mus musculus. Classification (NCBI taxonomy): domain Eukaryota; kingdom Metazoa; phylum Chordata; class Mammalia; order Rodentia; family Muridae; genus Mus; species Mus musculus. Next base: position 103,503,064 of record NC_000070.6, read on the forward strand.
TGTGGAGTAAACCTTAAGTCAAATCAGTTAATAGTTGGTTACTCCCACAAGCTTTGTGCCACGTTTACACTAGCATATCTTTCAGGCTGGACACCATTGTAGATCAGAGGGTTTGTACCTGGATTGGTGTTTTGCTTCTCTTTTGGGTAGCGAGTAAAGTAAACTTTCTGTTACCAAAAATGTAGGAGTGAAGGGACCATATAGGCACAAGCTCTACTTCTCCATGTTCAATGAGTTGTATAGGTATTATATTCAGCAATTGAACTTTGCCTTCAGTTTGTGAGGAACAACCTATAGTCTTGGCAAAAGCCTGGGTTATTTGGGGATTCCCATGGGAACACTTTCGTCAACAACTCAAGTATATGTAACCCAAGCTGACATTTCTAGAAGTCATAATCTCACAGCAGACATCCTGAACCTATGATTCTTACAGTCTTTATCCTCCCTCTTCTAGGATGCTCTCTAAACCTTAGGTACAGGATTAGTGTTATAGGTGGCTCATCTGGAAATGGGCACCACACAATAACTTGTCCTCTGCATTTTTTAAAATCAGTTTTAAGTTTTCTGTAGCGGTATCTATCAGACACTTAATTGTGCAATCTCGAGTATATTGCTTAGCTTCTCCAAGACTCATTTAATTCAATGGATAGATATATAAAGAGCATCTTCTTAGAGTTGATGGGAAGTGCATTTGTCAGGCTTTGTTGGAGATGGAACACATACTGGGTGATTAAAAAAAAAGCAATATACAGCAAACCAACAGCCAATACCAAATTAAATGGAGAGATACTTGAAGCAATACCACTAAAATCAGGGACAAGACAAGGTTGCCCACTCTCCCCATATCTATTCAATATAGTACTCGAAATTTTACCAAGAGCAATACGACAACAAAAGGAGATCAAGGGGATACAAATTGGCAAAGATGAAGTCAAGGTATCACTATTTGCAGATGATATGATAGTATACATAAGCAACTCCAAAAATTCTACCTGAGAACTTCTACAGCTGATAAACAACTTGAACAAAGTGGCTGGATATAAAATTAACTCAAACAAAACACTATCCTTACTTTATACAAATGATAAATGGGTCGAGAAAGAAATTAGTGAAACAACACCCTTCACAATAGTCACAAATAATATAAAATATCTTGGGGTAACTCTAACCAAACAAGTGAAAGATCTGTATGACAAGAACTTCAAATCTCTCAAGAAAGAAATAAAAGAAGACCTCAGAAAATAGAGAGATCTCCCATGCTCATAAAAATGGCCATCCTACCAAAAGCAATCTACAGATTCAATGCAATCACCATCAAAATTCCAACACAATTCTTCAAAGACATGGAAAGAGCAATTGCCAAATTCATCTGGAAAAAAATAAAAACAGAATAGTGAAAACAATTGTTAACAATATAAGAACTTCTGGGGGTAATCACCATCCCTGACTTCAAAGTATACCTACAGAGCACTAGTGATAAAAACTGCATGGTATTGGTACAGGTTGATCAATGGAATAGAATCGAAGACACAGAAATAAAACCACACACTTATGGACACTTGATGTTTGACAAAGAATCTGAAAATATACATTGGAAAAGAAAAGGCATCTTCAATAAATGGTGCTGGTCTAGCTGGCAGTTTAAATGTAGAAAAATGAAAATAGTTCTATATTTGTCAACTTGCACAAAGCTTAAGTCCAAGTGGATCAAGGGCCTCAACATAAAACCAGTTACACTGAATCTAATAGAAGAGAAAGTGGGAAGGAGCCTTGAACTCACTGGCATGGGGGTTGGGGGGAGGGGTCAGGGCTACATTTCCCAAATAGAAGTCAAACAGCTCAGTCTCTAAGATCAAGAATTGATAAATAGGACCTCATGAAACTGAAAAGCTTCTGTAAGGCAAAGGACATAGTCAACTGGATAAATTAGCAACCTACAGATTGGGGGAAAAAACATTCACTAAACCTCACATCCAATAGAGGGCTAATATCCAAAATATATAAAGAACTCAAGAAGCTAACTGCCAAAAAACTAAAAAACCCGATAAAATTATGGGGTATAGAACTAAACAGGAAAAAAAAAAAAACTAAACGAAGAATTCACAATAGAGGAATTTTGAATGGCTGAGAAACACCTAATGAAATGTTCAATGTCCTTAGTCATCAGGGAAATGAAAATCAAAACAATCCTGAGATTCCATCTTACACCAATCAGAATAGCTAAGATCAAAACCTCAGGTGACAGCACATGTTGGTGAGGACGTGGAGAAAGAAGAACACTCCTCCATTTCTGGTGGGATTGCAAAATGGTACAACCACTTTGGAAATCAATCTGGAGGTTCCTCAAAAAACAGGAAATATATCTACCTGAAGACCTATCTATACCACTCTTGGGTATATACCTAAAAGATGCCCTACCATGCCACAGGAACACATGTTCCACTATGTTCATAGCAATCTTATTTGTGATAGCCAGAAGCTGGAAACAACCCAGATGTCCCACAATGGAAGAATGGATACAGAAAATTTGGTTAATTTACACAATGAACTACTATTTAGCTATTAAGAATGAAGACACTATGAGTTTTTCAGGAAAATGGATGGAACTAGAAAATATCGTTCTGAGTGAAGTAACTCAGATCCAAATGTACAGGCATTTTATGTCCTCACTAATAAGTGGATATTAGCCAAAAAAGTACAGAACACCCAGGATACAATCCACAGAACTCAAGAAGATTAATAAACCCAAGGGTCCAAAGTGAGGATGCCTCAATCCCACTTGGGAGGAAGAAGAAAGCAATCTTGGGGGGCAGAGGGAGAGAGGGACCCGGGTGGGAGGTGACAGGGAGGGGAAAAGGAGAATATGATCTGGTATTGGGAAAAATAGGACTGAAGCCCTGAGGGCCAGCAGAAAGAGTAAAAGCAGGCAACCTCAGGAGGTAGGAGATGGGGGGGAGGCTCTAGAATGTACCAGAGACCTGGGAGGTGAGAGACTCTCAGGACTCAAAGGGACCTTAGATGAAATGTCCTACAGTGGGGAGAGGGAACTTGTAGAGTCCACCTCCAGTAGAAAGACAGGGCGTCAAGTGGAGGGATGGGGTTGATATTCCACAGTCAAAAACTCTGACCCAGAATTGTTCCTGTCTAAAAGAACTGCTGGGTAAAAAAAGGAGAATAGGCTGAGGGAAAGGAGGTCCAGTGACAGGCCCAACTTGGGATCCAGCTCAAGGGGAGGCTTTAAGGCTTGACACTATTACTGATGCTATGGTGTGCTTACAGACAGGAGCCTAGCATGGCTGCCCTCTGGCAAGCAGCTGAGTCAGACACAGATGCTTACACCCAATCAATGGTCAGAAGCTTGGACCACTGTGGTCGAATTAGGGAAAATCTGGAAGAAGCTGAGGAGGAGGGAGACCCCACGGGAAGCTCAGCAGTCTCAACTAGCCTGGGCCCCCACTATCTCTCCGACACTGAGTCACCAACCAGACAGCATCCACACCAGCTGATATGAGGCCCTGACACATATACAGCAGAGGACTATCTTGGCCCCAGTGAGAGAAGATGCACCTAACCCTCAAGAAACTTGAGGCCCCAGGGAGTGGGAAGGTCTGGTGGGGTGGGGTGGGGTGGGGACATCCTCTTGGAGATGGGGGAGGAGGTATGGGATGAGGAACCTTCAGAGGGCACACTGGGAGGAGGATAATGACTGGACTGTTAAAAAAAGATTAAATAAACAAACAAATAAACAAATAAATAGACTCTATAAAGAATCAATCACAATGTGCAAGAAGGACCAAGAGGGAAATGAATAAAGACATCCCAGGAGCAGCAGGCGTAGGAGGCCACTATCTGCCCTAGAGCTGGAAGGATGAAAAGGGGTGGCACTACAGAGCCCAGACTCAGAGCACGGTGCGAACTGGAACCTTGAAGGATGGGTATCCCAGGGGACTTAGGTAAGGCCTATACTTACTGATGAAGCTGCCTCATGATCTCAGATCATGGCTTTAGGGGCTGACTATTGGAAGCTGGAGCCTGAAGTGAAGTGTAGCCAGTGTTGGAGACTCTATGTGAAGCTACAGGAGAAAGGGGGGAGGGGAAGGGGGAGAGGGAGAGAGAGAGAGAGTGAGAGAGTGAGAGAGGGAGGGGGATGGGGAGAGGGGGAGAGGGAGGGGGAGGGGGAGGGGAGAGTGAGAGAGGGAGAGGGAGAGGGAGAGGGAAGAGACACACAAGAGAGACAGAGACACAGTAAGGAGAACACTCCAGTTTCCCTTCTCCTTCCTAATCTATTTCCCATCTCCCTGTTTTGCTTCCTACTGGCTGAACCTAGGAGAGGCTTTTCAACAACGTGAATTTAAAAATGTAGTTTCCAAATGTTAGGCTCTTTGCCACAGAAAGGAAGCTGGATAAGTTTAAGAATGCATTGTCATGGGACTAAGAATTTAATATTCTCTGGAACACCAAGATTCATGGCCATTCTTTCATCCTAGGTATCATAATGACTAAGTTCTTTTGTTTTGTTTCAAGAGAGGATTTTTCTGTGTAGCCCTGGCTGTCCTGGAACTCACTCAGTAGACCAGGCTGGCCTCGAACTCAGAAATCTGCCTGCCTCTGCCTCCCAAGTGCTGGGATTAAAGGTGTGCGCCACCATTGCTTGGCAATGACTAAGTCCTTAAACATTAGAGGATTGCCCTTACTAGCTGATGTAGGAAGTATTTGGTTTTGGTTGTAGTAACTGCTAGCCTCCCGCTAATGTCAAGGGGACAGGTGCTGACTTCCCACATGTGCACACCCATTATCACTGTCATTCTTCATTTTATAAAGTGTCTTTTCAAGGAGTCACAGGATGAAGTGGATCATATAATCTAGGGGTAGGAAGGTTAGGTAACTTGCCCTCATCAAACAGCTGGGATGTGGCAAAGTCAAAGGTTATCTGAAGTCTGACTCCAGCTTGATTTGTTTTTTTTTTTTTTTTGTTTGTTTGTTTATTTTCACCTTCGGACATTCCTGCTCAGCTAATGTTCTCATCTTGTTCCTGAATTCAAATACATTGACACGTTTTCCATCTTTTCTTTCTGATAGGCAGTTTGTGTTATTTTCCCCCATTTCTAGTGGGGGAAGATTGAGTGCAATATGATTTTAAAAAGATCCCTTTGTTATATTAGCCCAGGTACCAGGTTTGGGCAAGGGAATCTGATGCCCTCATGATCAGAGCTAATCAGGTCTGTGATCATTTCCCTGCAAGAGATAGACCCTGGGGCTTGCAGATGCCTGGTGATGGGAATGAATCATTGCATTTAAGGGCTTGTCTCACATCTCAAGTTTCCAACACTACGAAACTAAACAAGTTGAACCCAATGGCATGAGTCCCTCCAGAGATGGCTTTCCAGCTCCAAGTCTATACTAGTATGGAATGGCAGATGCAAATGAATACTACCATAGAGTGTGGCTGATGCTTCAGAAAGGGCCTTTGTGGAGGGCAGGGTGGTCTTGTGGCAACCAATAACGAGCACTTGCAAATGCAGAGGATAATGGCACAGAGCCTTCATTTCCACTTCTAGCCAAGGGAAATGTTGATCAGGCTGCCTGGCTCCCTGCCTGTTCATCTGCTGCAGAAACTGGATTTGGTGTCCTTATGGGCTAGGCTCCCAGATTTACCATCTAGTTGGGCCTAATCAAAAATGTTTTTCATTTTACCCAGATAGTGAATGAGGCATAAAGGTGGGCCTGAGCAATGGTGGACAGCCTGTTACCTTCTCATTCCTGCGCTGCACCTGTGAAAAGAGCCAGTTATGGCTTCATCCTAGCCAGATAGGCAGTCACATCTGTCCCTAGAAGCTCCTCTTGGTAGCAGCAAAAAAAAAAAAAAAAAAAAAAAAAAAAAAAAAAAAAAACAAAACAAAACAAAAAAAACAAAAAAACAAAAAAAACAAAAAAAAAAACAAAAACAAAAACAAAATCAAAGCCAAAAAAACAAAACTCTGAGATTGAGCTGGGAGCAGGAAGGGAAGAGGGCTGAGGTCAGAGGTGAAGCTGGACACTGAGATTAAAGGAATTTGTGTGCTAGAATCCCCTGGGGTAGTGAGTGGGATGGGGGAGGGGAGAAAATGGGGCGGGGTGAGGCTGTCAGGTGGTGGGGAGCTGAGGAGGGAATGGGTTTATCACAGATCCCTCAGGTAAAGAGGGAGTGGGGAAGGCACTGTATGCTCAAATGAAAGGTGGGTTGAGGTAGAATCTCAGTCAGATTTCTGCATGCTCTCTCTGCCAGGCTACCAGAAGGAGAGTACCTGACAGTGCCTGTTAGAGGAGGAGAAATGGAAGAAATTAAGCAGGGTTCTATTTGGGGAACCCCTCGAGACTGGTAATGGAGGAGCCCTGCTGACTGCATTGCCCAGGGAGTCCTGTTTTCCCCGAGAAGCACACATAAGGCTGAAAACCCCACTTTTGATTGGGCAAATCCTGATTTGAACCACACTGGGATGAAACATCCCCGCGTGGCTCTTAGTATCCCAAAGCAGATATAATTCTCCTCCTTCAAAGGGTGTTATAGGTGGCCAGGGAGGGGGTGGCAGGCACAGGAACCTGTTGACTAGTCTGGTTCAGCTGGGAAATAGGCTGCTCCAAGCAGTGGTGCAGTGGGACTTCCCAGCTGGCTGGAGATCTGGGAGGGTTTCATTCAAAGCTGACAGATGTGATAGAAGTGACAGATATGACAGATGTGTCTGATGTGGTAGAAGGCCATGAGAAGCACTTGAACAGGTAGTGACAAGATCAGAGCTGGGCTATAGAGACCAATCCTGACAGCTCAGTGGATTGTGAGAAGGCCACTGCCTTGCACTGATGAGCAAATATACACCATGCTCATAGAGCAGAGATGCCACAGCAGTAATGTGGCTGTGAGGTTGGGGGTCCTAACCAAACCAAGAAAGGGCGGGGAGGGATGGGGGCTTGGTTAATCAGACTTTGCTCCTCTATCTGCCCAACATGTTTTGTATATCAACTCATTGATCCCCTATAACAATCCTAAAAGTTATTAATAGGTCCCATTCTAAGTGAAAGAGTCAGTGATATTAACCCCTCAAGATGACTTCAACCAGCACTCACAATCTCATCTTCCAGCGAACAAAAGCAAGTTCTTCCTTTTAGCCACTCAGTGAAACCATCCATCCAGTCTTCCTCTTTTTGTGACATGCCAGTGCTGACATATTTTCTATTTGAGGGTTAGCTAGCTCCTCCTCTGTTCTTAGAGTGGTTCAATATGGCGTAATGGTTGGCAATCTTGACATATTATTCCCTACTGGGCCACTGGTTTCATTTCCTACCTACAAATCCTCAGTGCTCAGCCATTTTGCTTTTTTTTTTGTTGTCCCAGGGGTCATGCAGGTTATCTCTTTATACCCAGAGGCTTCCTTGTTTCCTCCTGAGTCCTTTTGGTCCTCACCACAGCTGTGTGAGCCTAGTGACACTTTTGTTTTAACAGCTGTGGAGAGTGGAGCTCAGAAAGTTTAAGCAACTTGGCCAGAGTCACACTGCTAGGATGTAGTGATTGAGGTTAGTCTCATACCAAAGTTTTCTTCATGAAAAAAGGCGAGGCTCTCTTCTTCTGAAATGTCCTTTTCCACTCCACTGAAAAGCACTAGGATTCCTCCACTGTCAAGTGACATGTCTGCACCTTCATGTGATCTGGGTAGAAAGGCAGAAGTAAGGAAGATGTTTCTACTCTCCTATCTTTAGTGGTGGATAAATCTATGTGCCCTCAGCATTTGATGGTTCACAGAGCATTGTGTACTTGTTATTGTCCTACACCCAAGGACCTCTCTAGAGACCAAAGCACACAATTTCTGCCTCATCTTCTTGTGTGGGAGACAAGACAGAGGTGAGAGTGAGCAGACCCAGCCAACTAATGGACTGCGTGATGTGTGTCAGGCATCCACAGCTGGTGTAGTCAGCTTCCTGCCCACTGTACTTTTACTCACACAGCATGGTTTCAGAGTCTTCAGTCTTCCCCAATTTCCTGTAGCCACACTGGACTCTTCTGCTTGTCAGTGGTGAAACTTTCTCCACAGTGTCTTCTGCGGTGGCAACTTGATGGCAAGCTCTTTCTCTAAGCCAGGGATCTGTTTACACTTGGGAGTTCCTGTTCTTTTTCTCCTTTGATTGGGTGGGTCTCATATGGATCTTGTTACTGTTCTTCATTTCAAAAGTGCAAGTCTAAGAAACTAGAGCAGGCCCTGCTGTGAACAAAAGTATCTCCAGTTTTCCTTTTTCCATTTATCCATGCATCCATGTATCCATCTATCCCTCCCCATTCATCTACCTACCTACCTACCCACCCACCCATCCATCCATCCACCAATCCATACATACATATACCCACCCATCATCCACCCATCCATCTACCCACCATCCATCTATCCATCCATCCACCCACATATCCACTCACCCATCCATCCACTCATCCACTCATCACCCATCCATCCATCCATCCATCCATCCATTTATCCATCCACTCACCCACACATCACCCATCAATCACCCATCCATCCATCCATCCATCCATCCATCCATCCATCCATCCATCCATCTAATGTATATTGAGAATGAAGTAAATATGAGACACCATCAAAAATGTTAAGACATCAAAGATCAAGACATACATTACTTCTCTTACAGAAATGGTTGAGCAAAGAGAATATGTATGGGAAAATAAAAAATAATTTTAGCTAACAATGATTGCAATTAAGAAAATGAAACCATGAATGACTATCTATGCTGTTTTAAATTGAGTGGTCAAGAAGGCATTTTGGATGCAGCAATATCTGAACTGCTATGTGTTCTTTCATTATTTTGGAAAATAAATCTTCTAGGTAGAAGGGAGAGGAATCACATAGGCAGTGTTCTGGCCTTTGACACTAGCATATCACTGAATTGAACTTCATGTTCTTTACCCCCAGTCTTCCTCCCTTTCTCCCTTCCTACCCCACCCCACCCCTTCACTCCTTTTCTAGTTCTGCCTCCTTCTCTCCTTTTCTCTTACAGATGTCATTAGCTCATTCTGGACTGATGCTCATCATGGTCCTCCTTGAGTCTCCCAAGTGCTAGCATCATAGCCATCTATCACCATCACTGACAACAATATTCTTAACACAGACAAAACATGAAGGATTTTCAGTGGCTCAGTGTCTGAGTTAAGTTTCTATTGCTGTGATAAAACACCATAACCAAGTTAATTTGGAGAAAATAGGGTTTATTTGGCTTACATGTGCCAGGTTACAGTCCATTGGGGGAAGCCAAGGTAAGAACCTGGAGGCAAGCACTGAACATTGATCACTGGCTTGCTCCTCCTGGGCTGCTCAATTTGCTTTCTTATATACCCAAGGTTCACCTGCATAGGGACGCTACCACCCACACTGGGAAAGCTCTTACACATCAATCATTGATCAAGACATGCCTCAGAGCTTTGCCCATAGGCTAATATTATGGGAACATTTACTTAGTTGAGGCCACTTGTTCCCAAATGAACCCAGGCTGTGTCAAGTTAACAAAACAAAACGGCACACTCAATTTCATTTCTGGGGAAGATAATGAAAGGCCCACATGTGCAGAGGATTTTCTCAAAGCCACCAGAGATAGGGTAGAAGAGATCACACGGACTATCTAAACAAGTGCTCACCAGTAAAGGAGACAGAATTCTGATGAAATCTACAAGGACTTTTTTTTTCTTCTTTTTCTGAATATATACAACTCACTTCTCATGTAATACTTGGATATCTCAAAGACACTCTGTAGTTACAGAATTTTAAAGCAACACAGAAGTCCAATATGAGAAATAATGATAACATTTATTCAGTATTTATATTTTGTCAGGAATTATTCTAACAGCTTTACATGCAACACCTTTTTATATTTCCCTCAAAGCTGAGTGAGAGGAGCTAAGTATTATGATTAATTAAATGTTAAGGCGAAGAAGACAAGGCCCAGTATAGCTTGTATAAGCCCCAGAGTCAGGAAGTGGCACTGCTGGGCTCAAAGCCAGATTATCTGGTTCCAGAGACTTAACTCTTCAGCCTTCCCTTGGCAAGAGAACTGGTGTCCTGGTTGAAGCTGAGGGAAGGATGAAAGGGCTTTATTCCCTTTTCCAGAATCTTCTAACCTTGGCAGTTATGAGGTACAGTCTAAAAGCCTAAGATTTAATAAGAAAGTGTAAGAGATGTCCTCCCTTAACTGTTTGGTTCCAGGAAGAACCAAGACTCAGGTAGCTTAATAAAATGGATTCTAGAGTCATCTCTTACTCCATTATGAGTTCCTGGGTAGTGGATATAATGAGGGACAAGATACACACAGTGACAAAGCAATGCTAGCTGTGGGATTCCATCTACTCTGGCATCACTGAGGTCATCAAGAGGGAGTTGAACCTTTGTGGGCACACCTTAGAAGGAAAAGGAGGGGCATGCGTATCAGTGTCTACTTCATTCTCCTCAAACTACCTTCACTCAGATTTTTCCCATACATAGTTCCCTCTCCCTGTATTTCCAAATAAACATTACTATACTGCTCAATGTGAGCCCTCCATCCCAGGCTGGGCATAGGGACAGACGGCATGCTCCCTTACTTCCACTGAATTGAATTTGGTGAGGTATATCACCTAGTGATCACTGGTTCTATAATTAGTCTGAATAGGCTTTAAAAACCACCTCTCTCCCATAGCCTCTGCCTCGAGGGATTTGTGATCTTTTTAGCCCTTAGTTTCCTTTTCAAGAGGGCAAGGTATTAATTTCCTTAACTCACAAGGTTGTTAAAAATAGTTGAAATTCAAATGTGATTTCATGTGTATAAAGCACTTAACATATTGACTGACAGTTGATTTGTGCTTAGTTAATAGCCTTTGTTTTACTAGGGCACACATTAGAAATGAGGGGAAACAGGCTTTCCTCACATAGATTCCCTTTCACTGTTTACCAGAAGCATGAGCTCAGATGGAATTGGCTGATTCAATTTACATTTTGTTCATTTGTTTTAAAAACCTATTTTTATTATACTAATGATTGGCATAAATTGGACAAATGTGGAACATTTAAAGATTAAAATAGTATCATTCCACATACCTGCCTATTGTTTTGGTTTCATTTCAGGTCCAGCCATTTCCATTAGTCTGTGTGTGTACCTCCAATGCAGTGAGACTCAGAGGGGATGAGAGTCAGGAAACCTACCAGCAGACATGAACACCATGTTCAGGAAAGTCATTTCTCCACATTTGGAGACTTTAGGACTAGAAGACAATGATGATCACTTCTGAAACCAACTCCCTGGGGCAGGAGAGATGGCTGTACTGAAGAGCACTGCTCCTCCAGAAATTGCAGGTTCAATTCCCAGCACTCGCACATCAGCTCACAAATGCCTGTAATTCAGGGGAGCTGCTGCTCTCTTCTGCTCTTTGTGGGCACTGCATGAAAGTGATGCTCATATATGTGGAAAAAACACACAAACACAAGAACAATAAACAAAATGTTTTAAAACTCATCCATTAGATGATGAGTCCCCTCACTAGGGCTGGAGTAGCCTTGGCCTCACTGGTGGCCTCCATCTTTGCAGTGAATGGTTTCATCATCTGAGCCTAGGTGTGACTGGATGCTTGTGGGATGAAAGTCAAGTAGAGTGAGGAGTTGAGTGACATTTCTAGAATTTCAAAGCCTAGGTTTAAATTCTGTCTACAGCAGGTAGCAGCTATGTGACTTCAGCAAGCTCATTTTGGTTATCTGAGCTACAATGCCTAATCTGCTAGGCAAGGACTATAAGCATCATTTATCTTAAAGTTTTTCTAAGGGATTCATGTGACAATGTATGCTATGTAGTTCCTATAGTGTTAGATATTAATAAGCAACTCTGACCACAGTTTTTCATTCTCTATGGACTACATCATTATATATTTTCTCTCTTAGTCACATTATAGTCTAAGTTCTAATTTACATATTTGTTCTTCCCCTGTGTATTTTGCCTAATATCTGGCTCAGTGCAGCCTGTGCCCTGACAGATAATCAATAAATGTTTTTAGAAATCAATTAAAACATGTTGGAATGGAGATGCATAAACACGTATTTCCTGAATACCCACAATAAAAAGAAAGGTGGAAGATATTCCAGGTTTGCAAACATGAGGCAGGCATGGTCCCTATTGTGTAACAGCAATATAGTCCCAAGAAAATAAAACAAAAAGAACGTGGGCTTTGAAGAACTTTTTAATAACAAGGCCAGTCACCTAGTATTTGAGAAAGTTCTAGAAGCTAAAAAGTAGATGAGTCAGAAGCATGGACAGTTATTCCAATATTCAGGTTCTGCCAGGCCCCTAGAAGATTTGCTGCAACTGGAAGGCTGTTGGTGGATAAAGGCAAAAGCTGGGTGGAGGCTAAGTCCCGAATTGCAGAGTAGAAGTACGCTTCAGTCTAACAGTGAAGGAAATACGGACATGTTTTATGTAGGAAGTGACACGACTAGTTTTTAATCTTAGAGAATTTATGCATACAGGATTTAAACAGCCACTGCTAAAATCTGATAAATCACACATGAGAGAATCACAACAGTTTAAACAATCAGATACACAGAATCCAATGGGGTATATGTGGGGATAATGAAAGAAAGAAGGAAATGATAATTAGGAATGGAATCAATATGTCTTGATGGGAGAAGATTCAGGGTGGTGCAGGATGAACCAGGACTTGTGTTCTGGCTGTGAGCTTTGATAGAGGGTAAATTGAGTGACATAATGCCACCAAGAGGCTAATGATGTTGGGTTCAGTTATAAACTACTAAACTTACACACTAGAGTGACCTCTGTGTGGAAATGTCCACTTAAGGTGTGTGTGACAATCAGAAAGGAGGACGATATTCAGTGAACACAAAGAGAATATCTGCTTTATTTTGCTAATCGAGCTCAGACCCTAATTATTGATCCATCCACACTTTGATTAGTATTCTGCTCCTCACCGAAGCTCATGGGCTTCACTTATCAATGGGAAATCTGTGAATTCTGAAGTCATAAATCCAAACTGACCACAGAGACACATCTTACAGACTTTCCCAAGATCGGTTACCTCTAAGTTCTCTAAATATTCATCAGGTTTATTTTTTCAATTTATTATCTATTTTAAAGATTTACTTTTGCTCATCTTTTGTATTATGTATCTGCAAGAGTAAATGAGTGTATGCATGTGCATGCTCACACCTGCATGTGTGTGTGTGTGTGTGTGTGTGTGTGTGTGTGTGTGTGTGTCTGTGGTATGCATCCCTCTGTGCGCATGGAAGCAGGAGCGGCCTTTGGATCTCTCAGAGTAGAGTTAATGGTATTTTTAGGATGCTCAGCTTGCTATATGGATGCTAGGATTTGGACTCTGGTCCTCACGATTGTGCAGCAAGTGCTTTCAAACCACTAAGCCATTTGTGCAGCTCCCTCCAGAGGTACATACAGCCTCTCCTGTTTACAAGTGCATTATCTTCATGACTCAACTCAAATACAACTATCTCTAAGGAGATTCACCCATCTGAACCTTCTGAAACTGTATAATATCCACACATAGGGTTCCTTGGCTGAATGTGGAGCTTTTGAAAAGCTTGGCTTTGGGGTTTCTAAATACACAATGGGCAACATTTAAAGCATAAGGAATCCAAGGTATTTGAGCATCCCTCACCTGTGTTGTATCATGTGATCTCACTGTAGCCTTGGTTCTGAACAGATGTATGTATCTTGCAACGCTATGACCTCTGTCCTTGTACCACCCAGTGCCAAGGAACATGTCTGAAATGCCTTAGCTAAGATTCTAGACTACTGCTAGGATTTGCAGTGTGTTTATTGTACCTACAAAGTTATATTTTTTATTAGTCACAGAAAGCACAGAATTAATATTTTCTTACCGTCATTCTTCAGTTTGTAAGTATTGAGTTAGTATCTCACTGGATTTCATTGTATTGGAAAGAGTGATTTTAAAAACTATAGTGTGAATTGATGACTAAAGTTTCATTTAAAAAATCATTAAATAAATTGATTAGGACAGACTTTCCAACAATTTCTGCAATGGCTCTGAACATACTTCTGTCATTTTATAATGCATATTTATGCAAAGTGCCATTCTCAGCATCGAGGATAATAAAATCAAAGTGTCAATTAACTTTAAAACATTGGAAATGCTCTATGTCCTGCAGCATCGAATAATTAGCCAAGATTAAATCTTTTTTATATAAAAATAAACAAACATGGCTACCTCACTAGTATGTGACTTTGATTTTTCTTTTTAATAGGGGGAAATATATATATATATATATATATATACATATATATATGTATATATATGTATAATTTTGATATTTACATATAAGTGGTAAAATTATATAAATATACGTCTTGTTTTAAAATATATTCTTTATGATTTATTATCAATAATTGCTTGACTTGGGTAACTCTCTTATAAGCCTGGACATCTGGAGTCATGCGACAAATGTGTTGAGTGACTAGGCAGCCTGAGGAGAAACGTATAAGAAGTCCTGGGTTGTACAATCCAAAACAATTGAATTCCCATTATTACTCTGGACATCCAGAATAAAATCTTTTCAGAATCCCCGGGGTAGGATGAAATCTTGTGGCTCAACCACAGCCTCTCTATTTTATCAAAGGAATAACTTGCTGAGACTTTCTTCCAGGAAGATATTCATTTGCTAAGCATGTACTTTTGTCCAACAAAACCCTAGATACTTGAAATATTAAAAAAAAAAAGATACAGAATGCTCCATCTTTTATAGTCTCCCACTATGGGGATGAATGTTAAGAACCAGGTAACTATCATGCATCCTAGAGGAGCGGTAACCAAGCCACCATATGGACCCTTCAGATAAAGAGCTATTTTCTGGTGACTAGCTAGTGTGTAGCAATATAAAAGTCATGAAATCAAATCTGTCTGAACTTAATTATGAGCTTTTTCTGTCTATCATGCGGCCTTCTTTATTGGCAGGTAACAGAATCTGCTGATGACATAGTTGAGAAGTTGGGGTATAGGCCTAGAGTTAGAGTCTCTGGTCCAAATCTCAACATTTGCTTGTTCTCTTGACCATCATGGATAAACTACCGAGTCCATCCGAGTATTCCAGTAGTCGATAAGATGAATGTGTAATCTAACTCAGAAGGATGCTATGTTAAATAAACAGTAGTAATTTTTATCAAGTTTTAGGTAAGCTTTAAGGTTCTTTCTGATTCAAACTATAATAGAGTCTCTACCTGCTTCCTGGGTTGGGACTTGGTGGGTTTTTCTTGCAGAACATGTAACTGGGAATTAGGATAATTGAGTTGAAGTGTAAGATTCATTCCCATGGAGCTGTCAATTTTAAGTGTGTGACCTTTCTAGATCAGTTTCCCCACACACCAATGTTAATGTTGTATTCAGATCATAAAGTGTCTAAGATTCATTTTTTGAATGTTGTTCAAAAAGATAAGTCTTATTTTGGATATCAGAAAGAAAAAGTTGTAAAAAGTAACCTTGACTATCATGTGACATTTTTTTACTTTCTCCATCAACCCTTAATCTTTATCCTTCAAATTGATGAGCATTGTTTCTATTCAATATGGCCAACCAGTAACCGGCCCAACTTGGGATCCCTGGGTGGGCACCAATCCCTGACACTATTACTGATGCTATGCTTGCAGACAGGAGCCTAGCATAGCTATCCTCTGAGAGGCTCTATCAGCTACTGACTGAGATAGATACAGATACTCACAGCCAAACATTAGAATGAGGTCAGGGATCCCCATGGAAGAGTTAGGGGAAGGATTGAAGGAACTGAAGAAGATGGCAACCTCCTCCCCCCATATGAAAACCAACAGTATCAGCTAAGCTGGATCCCTGGGAGCTCACAGAGACTGAGTTACCAACCAAAGAGCATACATGGGTTGGTCTGAGGCCTCCAGCACATATGTAGCAGAGGACTGCCTTAGTGGAAGAGGATGCACCTAATCCTGTAGAAACTTGATGCTCTAGGGAGGAGGGATACCCAAGGGGTGGCACCCTTTCAGAGGTGAAGAGGAGGAGAAGGAGGAGGAGGAGGAGGAGGAGGAGGAGGAGGAGGAGGAGAGAAAACTCTGTGAGGGGGAACCAGGAGAGGACAACATTTGGGATATAAATAAAATTAGTTAATAAATAAAATTATACGTGAAGATTGCAGTAGCATTACCTAGGTATGTGTAGGCCCAGAATGTTTAGCTGGAAAAAATTATCATCAGTTATAGACATGCTATACCAACATACCTGTCATATAACCCTTTGGATTTGCAAATGGAAAAAGATAGGTAGTTGTTTCCACATACATCTGTCGAAGTGCATCGTTTTCTAGAACATGTAGAAAGATGGGCCTGGGAAGTAGGCCATCCGTATGATTTATCTACACCTGGAGAGAATGTGAATTGACTGAGGTTACATTAAGAGATAAGAACAGTGGTGGACTCCAGTTCACAATTTCAATATAAAACCTTATGATAGTCTTGGAGCATCTTTATGTCTGTGTTGAGCTGGATTAGACATGACCACAGCTGAGCAGGTATTTCTCATACAGCATTGACTGTGCAGGTTGGAACCTTCCACCATCCCTTTCAGTTCAGTTAGTTGTATCTGCTCTACATGACGGAGCGGCTATGGTGACTAATTTATAGTCAATATATTAGTCAATGAAAAATTAAAATTTATAACATGTTACTGAAATTCCTTTAAAGACAAATGCTACTCACAGCCTTAGGCAGAGAAATCTCTCTGCAGTGAATGATTTTGAATGCAGAGATTCATGGCTTCTAGAGGCACCAAGAAAAAGTGACTGCCGAGCCTTAAACTGGACATTTATTACAGTGCCCCAAGGCTCAGGGAACATCACAGAAGAGGGGGCAGAAAGAAAGAGCGGCAAGACGGAGATGGTCTGGGAAGGGTTACCTTCTGGGATGACTCAGCCAGTCTGGTCAAGGCCTCTCAGCAACCCTGCTGGCCTTCACAAGGCTGTACCTTTCCATAGCCATGCTGGATTGGGGGACGTCTCAGGGGACCCTGCCTTTGGTCTTTGGACTGTTTACTGATGGATTCTGAGGGAGAGGAAGACACTGTTTTTAGTTGTGTACTCACAGATGAGCTCACCAGGCCCCAATCAATTACAAACTCATGTGTTATAGAGGCTCTGGGTCACGTGATGGGGACAAAAGAGCAGGACCTAAAGGAAGCAGGAGGCAGAGACTCCCGAGCCAAAGACTTAATTTTTTCCTTTCAAGAAACCAGGCTTAATACTTCTATTATTGACTTGGGACATTGGAGAGACATGTGCTCCTAGCTCTTACTAGAGAGCTATAGAAAAGCTTTGTGACTTGGGAGAGAGGGCAGAGAGGAAGAGACAGGTGGGTAGAACAGGAAACCTTTTCCTTTAAGGCTTTCTAACAACCTTGTAAGCTACATTTGGCAGGGAATGTGTTTCTTTGACTGATCTGTCATTTTTCGCAGCATCTACTTAATAACAATCAATGTTATTTTATTTTATGAAGTAGAAATACTCTTGAAAAATTGGCTGTGATTAGAATTTCTTGAAGCAAATACCACTTTTCCCTCTCTATTCCAATTATCAAATTGTAGAGATATTTGCTGCAAAAAAAAAAAAATATTGGCCTACAACCTCATTTCTGAGATTAGATTTCAGGGTGTTTTATAAGATCCAGTATTTAAATTTTAAAATGGTAATTTTGGTTGGGTATTTATAACCTGAATTACTAACATAAAATCTTCAAGGAAAGTATCTAAAATTCGATTGAAAAATTATTTATTTTAAAGTCATAGGGATAAGAATCTGCTAAGAATAAAGTCACAGTTTTAATCTGACAGTAATACTAGCTGAGGTTAGGAATAAAAGAACAAATATAGGTTGTCTGAGTGCGGGGGACAATCATGCATCACCCATATTTCCCATATTTAATAAGGTGTAGTAACACAGTGTGACTCTCTGTATTTCCATTTTCCTCTTTTCCCCTGGGTTCCCAACCTTAATTCAGCTATACTCCATCCATAGCACATATCCTGATATGTATGCCCCAAGGACAGAGGTGGCCTGCTATGCTCACAGCTGTCCCCCAGCACTCAAGAGAGGGACTGATGTTCAAAGGAACCCTGATGATGTTTGGTATATGAACAAAACTCAACTGTATAGAGCATCTCTTCTGAGAAATGTATAAGTGAGGATCATGTATTCTGTAGCTTTACAAACCACACATTTAAATATTTTATTGGAAATCCATATAATGTACACTTAACTATTTCATTTTACTTTTAAAAAATATGTTCTTCGTGTGTGTGTGTGTGTGTGTGTGTGTGTGTGTGTGTATGTGTGAGTGTGTATGTGTGTGTTTGCATGTCCACATGAGCAGATCTATCTGAGGTTTCCAGAAGATGGCAGTAGATCCCCTGGATCTAGAGTTATAGGCAGTTGTGAGTTATTGGTATGGGCACTAGGAACTAAACTTTGGCTTTCTGAAAGAACAGCATGTGCTTTTAGTCACTAAGTCATCTCTTCAAGCCAAATCAATTAGTTTAGAGAGTGCAATTTAGTGGCATTTATTTCACTTGTCACACTACTTCTCCAAGGCTAAAATCTTGTCATCACCAAAAGAACACTGGCAGCCATGAAGCAGTTGCCCCCATTCCTTTCTAACCTAGAACCTGACACCCACTAAGTCCGCTGCCTGTATCCACAGATTAGCCTATTATGGATAATTTCTGTAATATAACTGAATGATGTGTGTCTTTTGTGTCTGTTTCTGTCAGCTAGGATAATGTTTTTAAGGATCATTTCTGTGTGATTAAGGACTTCGGGCCTTCTGTGTAGTATTCCATTGCATGATGCAGCACATTTCTATTACATATCTGCCACTGGATGCTGGGCTGTTTCTACCAGCTGGCTCTTGTGAGCATAGCAGTTGTGACCATTCTTGTACAAGTGTGCTTCTAAGTCATCTTTTCTCATCTGGCTCTTCTCACAGAACTGCGAACTCCCCAAGAGCACAGACTGAATTCATCTTGTTTGTTGACACATTTTCCACCAAACTAAGCACAGAAAAGATCCCATTGATGAATGGCTGAGGACAAAATGTTCAAGTTTCTTGGTATTCTAATTAAGATCAGGGATTGAAAGTTCTTGAGCCACATAAAACCAAAGCCTGTAGAAAATGGGATGACTGCTGCGGATGCAAAGGAGTAGCAGAGCCTTAGAGAAGCTGCTGCAGGCTGGTGTGAGATAGAGGGGGGGGGGTGTGGGGAGGACTCTGGGAGGGAAGGACTGAGGAAGTCAATGATGCAGAGTATGGGGAGTGGGCATGAAGCCAGTGGGGAGGAAGCGAGGCCTCTGATGCAGGACAGGGTGGCCATAAGTCACTCAGGCAGCCCAGAGAAGGAAGCACTCTTTGCCTCCGGGAAACAGCTTGTTTTGTATTTCATTTTCAAACATCAAAGTTTATTTCTGAAATAGAACTTGGCATTTGTGTGGAATTCTGAAGGTATTCCCCAGATGTTCAGAACTGATTTTGACTTTTAGAAGTAAACTTTTAAAATGTAAAGTTGTTCTCAGATATTACTCGTTTTTACTTGTGCATATTTTCTTCCAATGGTAGTAAAATATGCATAGCATAAATGTATCTGATTAGCAATCTATTTTGTTTCTTGTTTATATGTGGTATGGATGTTCTTATTAGTGTATGTGTGCATATAAGTGCATGCACATGTGTGTGTGCATGTGTGTGTTTGTAGACCTGAGGTTGATGTCACATGTCTTTCCTCAATTGCTCTCCATTTTTATTTTTAAAAATTAAAATATAATTTCATCATTTCTCTTTTTTCCTTTTCTCCATACAACCTCTCCCATGCTTCCTCCTTTCTTTCTGTTAAATTCATAGCTTCCTTTTCTTAATTGTTACTGTTTTATACACACACACACACACACACACACACACACACACACTACACACACATACACACATATACCCACATACACACATGCACATACAGACACAGACACACATACAGACACACACACATACACAGCAGACACATACACACACACATACCCGACACACCGTACACCCACACACCAGACATACACACCAGACACACACACACACACACACACACACACACACACACACCTAAATACATAAATACAACCTGCATAGTCCATTCAGTGTTATTTGTATGTAACAAGAGTTCAGGACTGATCACTTGGTATTGTAAAAGCAACCAGGGAGCTCAGCTCTGGAGAAGACCACTTTTATTTTCAGCATTCCTTAGTTTTCGTAGTTCTTGTCTAGGGTGGGGCCCCATTAGAGTTCCTCCTTGCATGTTTCTATGTTAGCGTGTCTATTAAAATGGTACCTGTCAGGTCTTGTTAGCCATATTGTTGAGGGGTCACTGGTGAAGCTTTTCAGACAATCTCACAGCAGATATCCTGGCCCCGGAGCACATACAGTCTTTTGGCAGTTCCCTGAGCTGGGATGAAGGAGTTCAATTATATACATATCAATTGGGGTTGGGTATTCCACAATCAGTTGTTCTTGGAAATTTAACTAGTTGTGGTTTTCTATAATGGTCTCTGTTGCAAAGAGAAGTTTCTTTGATGAGGGGTGAGAGCTATCCTAGACCTGTGGGTTTAAGATAAATACTTAGATTATAATTAGACATTATGCTTGTTTGGTAAAGCAGAAGTAGTAGGTTCTCCTCTAAGATCCGTTACTTCACTAGTACCTGGCAGTTGGCTAAGTTTCCAGTACCAGACATGATTTCCTTTCTATTGTTCAAAACTTAACTCCAATTAAACAGACATTGGTTACTGTGAATAAGTGAGTGCCACTATTGTTCCTGTAGGGTTATTGTGCCATGGTCATTTTGGGGGGTTCATAGGCATCACAGTTGGGTAGGACTACTTCTCTCACTTGACAGCTTGAGTACCTTCCAGTATGAGGAAAGCTAGTGTTCAGGGAGAAGACCATATCTAGTTGGGGTCATCAGAGGATCCTGTGTCTAAAGTGCTTGGTGTCTTCAGCAACAGTGACTTAGCTTCAACTTCTAGGATGTAGCAAAGGGCAACATCAATAGCCTATATTGTGCTGGGAGCTCCCTGCACTCCTCTGACTAACAACCCTAAATGAGATTCCTCATGCCAGTTTTGGGGTTTTGCTAGCTCATCTATGGCTCATGGGGGTGTTTGCATTGGCAGCTCAAGTGGAATAACTTTATTTAAATTGTATATGTGTATGTATACACACAGGTACATATATAATTTTAGGTTAATAAAGAATACCATTCCTATGGCCTTTCCAGACATCCTTAGTGTTACTTTTCCACCTTTCCCACACCTTCTTTTTTTTTTTCTTTCCATTTTTTATTAGGTATTTAGCTCATTTACATTTCCAACGCTATACCAAAAGTCCCCCATACCCACCCACCCCCACTCCCCTACCCGCCCACTCCCCCTTTTTGGCCCTGGCGTTCCCCTGTTCTGGGGCATATAAAGTTTGTGTGTCCAATGGGTCTCTCTTTCCAGTGATGGCCGACTAGGCCATCTTTTGATACATATGCAGCTAGAGTCAAGAGCTCCGGGGTACTGGTTAGTTCATAATGTTGATCCACCTATAGGGTTGCAGATCCCTTTAGCTCCTTGGGTACTTTCTCTAGCTCCTCCATTGGGAGCCCTGTGATCCATCCATTAGCTGACTGTGGGCATCCACTTCTGTGTTTGCTAGGCCCCGGCATAGTCTCACAAGAGACAGCTACATCTGGGTCCTTTCGATAAAATCTTGCTAGGGTCCCACACCTTCTTTTAAACTGGCCTACCTCACCATCCCCTCATTAAAGCTCCAATGCTCTCCTCTTCAAATGATTTGAATCTTGCTATTCCCTTCTCTAGGGCTCCCACCCCTACTGTGGTCTCTTCTTAGTTTCCCTGTTTTCTGTAGTTACTCCAGGCTATATGCTCAAATCTGAAGATTTGGCACCAGTAATCAGAGATGAACAAGAACACATGGCATTTTTCTTTCTGAGTCTGGGTTACTGTACTCAGTTTCTTAGCTCTAACCATACCTGAGCATTTCTTGATATCACTTTCATCTCTTTCTTACTTTTGAGATTGGGTCACTCACTGAATACAAAGCCAATGAGCCAATGAGCTTCAGAGAGAGCTGCCTGTTTCTACCCTCTACCATGTTGGGTTTGTGGTGGTTTGAGTGAGAATGACCCCTGAGACTCATACATTTGAGTGCCTTGTCCTCAGCTGGTGAACTTTAGGAAAGCTGGAAGAGATGTCACTTGGAATGAGCAGTCAGGTTTTTGAAAGCCAACTCCAGTCTCTCTCTCTCTCTCTCTCTCTCTCTCTCTCTCTCTCTCTCTCTCTCTCCCTCCCTCCCTCCCTCCCTCCCTCCCTCCCTCCCTCCCTCCCTCCCTCCCTGCTATCTATGGGTCAGGATGTAAGCCAGCTACTGCTCCAGTACCATATCAGCCTGTTGCCATGTTTCCCACCATGATGATAAGGGATCAACCCTCTGAAACTGTAAGCCTGCCCCAATTAAATGCTTTCTTTTTTTTTTCTTTTCCATTTTTTATTAGGTATTTAGCTCATTTACATTTCCAATGCTATACCAAAAGTCCCCCATACCCACCCACCCCCACTCCCCTACCCACCCACTCCCCTTTTTTGGCCCTGGCGTTCCCCTGTACTGGGGCATATAAAGTTTGCATGTCCAATGGGCCTCTCTTTCCAGTGATGGCCGACTAGGCCATCTTTTGATACATATGCAGCTAGAGTCAAGAGCTCCGGGGTACTGGTTAGTTCATAATGTTGTTCCACCTATAGGGTTGCAGATCCCTTTAGCTCCTTGGGTACTTTCTCTAGCTCCTCCATTGGGAGCCCTGTGATCCATCCATTAGCTGACTGTGAGCATCCACTTCTGTGTTTGCTAGGCCCCAGCATAGTCTCACAAGAGACAGCTACATCTGGGTCCTTTCGATAAAATCTTGCTAGTGTATGCAATGGTGTCAGCGTTTGGATGCTGATTATGGGGTGGATCCCTGGATATGGCAGTCTCTACATGGTCCATCCTTTCATCTGCCTTGGTCATGGGGTTTCTTAATAGCCATAGAACAGTAACTAAGATCAGGTTACCATAGCATGCCATCACTCCTGGATTTCATATAGCTTATGGGGAGTTATAACTGCTGCAGCAGGCACTTTAATGTCTGAATCAACCCTTCAACTCTGGTTGTTGTTCATTAAGACAGGGTATCAAAGTGTATTATGGGTTGTCTTGAAACTCCTTATGTACCCCTGGGTAGCCCCAAATTCATGATGATTCTCCTGCCTTTGCCACCTGAGTACTTGAATCAGAAGTATGGGCCACTGCACCTGGTCTTTGATTCTCTGTTATCAATGTTTTTCATTTGACATAGAAAATAACATTTTATTGTAATATTTCCATACACATATCTCATTGTACTTTGCCCATAGTTGTCCACCATCTGTCTCTCATCTGCCCTCCACCATCTGTCTCTCATCTGGCCTCTAATTGGTGTTCTTATCCTTCACAACAGTTTCTCTTCTGCTTTTAAAATAATAGATATAATACACATAATATTACAAAATGTACACACATATATGTGTATTTAAATCTAGAGGCACTTATAAGAGAATATGAGATATTAGATGTGCACAGTAGTATTAGCTAAGACACATGGTTGTACAACAGATTTTTTTGAAGACTCTTGCTTTCTATGACTGCAATTCTACACATTGAATTTAGGTACATATTTGTTGAACACTATCCTCTGCCTTCTAGAATCAAAAATAATTTCTACTGTGTATTCTACTACTTTCTCCATTTAAATTCAGAAAAGGTATCTATTTTCATACACAAACAGTAACTTATACGGTGTTTTTATAGTGTCATCTCTATTAAAATGAAATTTCTCTGAATTTTGTTACAGGGTGCTACTTACTTCATTATTTGATCCTCTTCCAAATTGACATTATATTGTCATTCTATAAATAAAGAAACCAAGGTCAAGAGATCATAGTGATTTATCCAAGATCATAGGGGAGAGAGAGAGAGAGAGAGAGAGAGAGAGAGAGAGAGAGAGAGAGAGAGAGGGAGGGAGGGAGGGAGGGAGGGAGAGAGAGAGAGAGAGAGAGAGAGAGAGAGAGAGAGAGAGAGAGAGAGAGAGAGAGAGAGAAAAGATTCATCTTGGATAACACAGACAGGTCAATTTGTCACAGCATTTGGGCTTTCTAAGAAAAAAGGTAAAAGCTTCAAAATAAATTTCATTATTCTGATTAAAAAAAAATCTTTGGAAACATCTAATATGCCTTTCTTTTTTCCCCAACCTGCCTAATGTAAAATATTTTCTTAGCTTTTGTTTATTGTTCTGAATATTATTAACATGCACACTTCAGCCACTGCATTCAGTGTTAGGGTGTGAGAGCCAGATCTGAGCTTGCACTCTGGATTTGCCTAAATTAGTTGGGTGACCTTGGAGATGTTCTTTAACCTCTCTGACTTTCAATAGGCCCATATGTAAAACGGTGATGACAATAGTACCTACCTCATACTGTCCTAATGAGAAGCAAATGAGCTACTGTATCAAAATTGCTTAGCAGGCTTCCATTAACCACTGCAAACAATGAATGGCAGATGTTGTTATTGTCCAAAAATATTAAAGACTGAGTAGTTCATCCAGCTGAGACAATGCTTTGTTGAAGGACTGAATGCTCGCAGCTAAGATGTGTTGAAAGATCACAGAGTTTGAATTCAGATAGAGGTAAGTGCCAATCTCTTTGTCCATTACGTACAGTTGGGATGGGCTTGCACATTGCAAAATATCCAACTTATGGGTTGCTTGTAAAGAAATTGGAATGCTCTTGAAACAGTTCACTAAGTGTAAGTTACGGCCACTAGCATAAATATTAGTATACATTTAAAAATACTGACCTTGCAGGGATCCAAGAGATATAGTCGCTCAGAGAGGCACTGGAGGGGACTGCTCTCTTCGCATTGAAGATGTCCTTTGGAGATAACCTTCAGACACTACAGTAGAATATGAATGATGATTAATACATATCTTAAAGTCTAGACCCCAAACACGGAGGTTGTTTGTAGTTTGAGGATATCTGCCCTATGTTTGTTTTGCTCTTCATTCTGGCCCAAAGCTTTTTTACAACCAGGTCAACAGCCATTTCTTGAGCTTTGACTCCATGTCTGTGCTGGTTACTGTGGGAACTACAGAGAAGAATGGACTGATTATTGGGTTTCCTTTCAGTCCACACTCTTGGGTGTAAGGTTGGCATCTGTTTTTGGGGCTTTAAACATGTTGGAATGCCAATAACTACATATATTTCTCCAGTTTTAGCTTCTCCTTGGCCTTCAGACTCATCAGCATCTGCCTATTACTCATGTTTGCTTAGATGTGAAGCATCTTATAGGTGTGAGCAGAACAAAACTCTTGTCCCCCACCCTTCTGACAATGTTCCATGTACCTGCCTTTGCCCAGTACATAATACATCAGTAAGGAGCACCAGGTTTACTCAGCAGTTGAGGTGAGAGGACTGAAGTGCTCCATGACCTCTGACCCATACTCTTCCAATGCACCACTTCAAACCAGAGCTTCAGTGTCAGGACCTAACCCCATTACAACCATTTCACACCAGCCACTGTCCAGCACTACCCAACTCAAGTGTCAATCTCTTCCTTGGCCCAGTGCTCCTTGTTTATTCCCTTGTTCCAAGTATTTGCCTCCACGCTAGTGTTCTAACACAACCAAAGGACCCTGTTCTCAGAGACTACAATGTGAGACTGCTCAGCAAAACTTCCACTGAGCAGGCTTGCCAAATTGAAGGCAAAACTCACCCTTGCTTGCTTAGATCTCTCTAGGTCTTCCTTTAAGAAATTCATAGACAAGTAAGAATATTTTTAGATCATATCCATCCCAGTGCCTGGCAACTCTTCCAAGACACCCACTCCTCTCAGAGTAGCATTCTATCAGGTGCCTCAGGGTCTGGCTCACATCTCTGCTCTCACTTAATTCTCGTCCTCCTCTTCACTGCTTCCAGTCAGCTCGAATCCCCTCTCCTGAACCAACTCAGATCCTTTCTCTGCCCATGCTGCTCTCTATCTGAGATGTTCCTCTCTAGCATGCTCTCATGGTGGATATTCTCATCTTGATCAAATAGATGGTGAAATATGCCTCCCAGGGACACACTTCCTGATTGTGTATGCTTTAGCTAGTGTGTTGGTACCTTACATATCTGATTCATCTTTCTTATAATATTAATTCTGCCTGACACTATTTACCTGTCTGTCTATTTAGCTGTTCTGACTCTCATAAGCACTCACTCTTCATGAAGGCAGAAAATTTCATTCAGTGAATTTATTGTCATAGTTCCTACATGAGCTACCATGTAGAAAGCACTCAATAAATATTACAGGCAAATGAATATACTGTACAAAAATTCAATCATTGGTTCATGGACTTCATCACTGACCACTCACCCAGTAGTAAAAGACTATGTTCTGGCATCCTCCAAATATCATATTCTTTCATCCCATATATCTGTGGTCCTCATCTTTACAACTTCACAGAGGTTCGTGGTGAGGAAGATGCTGAGCTGCACAGGTGTGGCTTGTCAAAGGTGGCCATCAAAGTCTCTGGTGGGTTCCATCATCCAGGAACCTCCCACTATCACAAATAATTACCTATTTTATCCAGGAGCCACCTAGCAAATCGTTAATTGTGACAATTTATTAAGTCTATAAAAAGGGAAAATATATAAATTATGACAAAGATATAGTTTATTTTGGATAGCATGTTAGCTAGTTTTGTTGCAATAACAAATAACCACAGTATCTCAAAAACCTATGACAAGAAATTCTTATTTCTTGCTCCTATTACATGAGGGATGTGGATTATCAGGGGTCATCTGAGTGTTGACCTTCTTATCCATCAACTGAAATGGAAGGAATGCCTCATCTAGCATATGCATTTAGGCAGCAATGAGGAGAATCAGGTCAAACTATGCAGGCACATGCAGAATTCCTAATATTTCATAGGCCAGAGTATGCCACATGGCCAAATTCAAAATCAATAAGTCAGGCATGCATATTCCTTCTTCAGGATGAATAGGTATATCACATGACAATGGGTGGGGATATATAATTGAATCATTCAGGAGGAGAACTAACTCAGAAAACAATTTCCAGTCTCTCACAGGAAAAAACACTGCAAACAACAGGGTCCATGGAATAAAAATATAAAAGACTTCTTCACATCATCTTTATAGGTAAAGTGTCACCATATCTCAGAGATCATCTTTATTTGGGCAAATAATACATCATTTTATCTCCACAAGCAATGGGTGACTCCAGAGAGAATTCAGTCATGTACTCTTTTGTGCATTAATTCAGTGAAGACTTTGAGACACTGGGGAGGGAAACTTAGGTCAACTTCATAAATGACTGATGTGAAAACCAGCTGTTAAATTATTCTTTTAAAATAGGAACTACACATCTTTCAGCAGTCAAAATATTTGGTATACTGTCTGGAAGATCTTTTTGTTTTGCATCCTGGGAAGCTGAATTAGGCTTGGTGAAGAGGAATTAGAATAAAAGAACACACACACACACACACACACACACACACTGGAGTGTTTTTAACTATTTGTTATTTTTATCTTCTGAACTCTGCAAAATTACTCTTCAGTTAATATTGTCTATAGAGGCATTGGGCATTAGTGGACAGATTTTTATCCATTTACCAGCATCCCCTTTTTTTTCTGAAAATAGACTTTATTTTTAGAATTCCATAAATCCCTGTTGCTTGGCTGCACTCTATGGTTTCCAGGAGTCACTATCTTCTCTAATGACGTTGTCTAATAATTGTTGATTGGCCCATGAGTGGGCATTTGATATAAGTCTAACACATAAGAGCACTGGCTTTCTGTTTTTAGAATTAAAACTAGAAAAATGTCTCAATTCTCCATTCTACAAAGGAAAGGCAGAGGATGGGGAAATCAGCCATCTATGTTTCTATATTTCCTCTGATGAAGATGAAGAAAATCTGGATGAGAGGTAATCAAACTGATATATTGAAAGAGTCAGATAAAGACGTGGCATGATAAAGATATGGCATTTCCCACACATAAGTCCTTTCCAAGCCCCATATCTGATTGCCCTTGGTGTCTGGTCATTTCTGCCTTAAGAACACTTGAAGGGTCTGGAGAGATGGCTCAGCGGTTAAGAGCACTGACTACTACTCTTCCAGAGGTCCTGAGTTCAATTCCCAGCAAGCACATGGTGGCTTATAGCCATCTGTAATGGGATCTGATGCTCTCTTCTGGTGTGTCTGAAGACAGCTACAGTGCACCCATAAATACCAGAACACTTGATCATTCGTCCCTGTTCTTGGATCCTGTGGATAATTAATTCTTCCTCTTTGGGCAAAGGTTGCTTAGGTTGTATTTTTGCTTCTTGCAAACAAATGCTTCTTTGAAGTGTAATGACATTTAAGGAATGAACCCTGGGAGAACATAAAAGACTATATCAAGGGTAGACAGAGGAAGGGGGTCTGGATTCAATAGCAAGATGAGACATGAGACCAAAGTTGGAGATAGGGCCATGGTCAGATGCAGAGGAGAGTTTTAAGAGGGAAGATGGCAACACTCACACACACACACACACACACACACACACACACACACACACACACAAACATGTTTGGAGGTAATTAGGCAAGATGGGATGAAAATCATATTGGTTTGTCAGGAGGCTGCTGATACTCTCAGGATTAAAGATGAGCAGAGCATGTGGGCGCAGGATCTAGACAACGTAGCAATCGGTACTTCTGAAAACCCATAAGCCTGAATGATGTGTTTGGCAGTAAAAACAAGAAACAAGGCTAATATTAGAAGAGATATATTGATGGCAAAGACTTGGAATCCCCTGTCTTAATATGGAAGAAATATGATCAATAACTATTTACTGAATTTATACTGCATTTCAGATACTACTTAGGTAATGAAATGCACAAATGAATAAAATACATGCAAGAGTAAATACATTATGATACTAGCACAAAATTGGATACTAGCATCCTCAAATGATAGCACTGAAGACTAGCCAAATAATAAAAATCTGTTGCAGTTCATTAAAATTGTAAAATAAGTTCAAAAAGTAGCATATACACAGGACCACTTATTTATTTATTTATTTATTTATTTATTTATTTATTTATTTATTCATTCATTCATTTTACTATGCACACCGAGTTTGATACATATACAAAGGAAAGAGACTAGAAAGATACACAGAAACTTAGTAGTGCTTAATCCTGGTGTGTTCAGACTATGAGACATTTTCACTTTATGCTTTTATTGGTCTTTATTTTCTAAACTTTCTGTACTTAATTGATGTTACTTTATAACAAGAAAAAAAAAACATAAAAATGATGTACTTCTTTTAGTTGGAGATGCTAGAGTTAATTGCTGATGTCTCTCAGAGGAACATTTGCTCGAGTTGCTGAGATATGAGTAGAAGTGATTTGTGTAGGGTCAGAGAGATGGCTCAGTGGGCAAAGACACTTGCTGCCCAGCATCAGGACCCCACATAGTAGAAGGTATGACCTGACTTTGAAAGTTGTCCTCTGACTTCCACATAAATACCACAGCACAAACACATGGCCAAAAATAAATAAAACGTAATAAAATTTTTAAAAAGAACTGATCACACTGCTTTGTCAGAACCAGGTCCTTGAGGAGCATTTTGGGGTGCAATATGAGGGGTTAGCAAAGTAAGAAGTCAGACTGTTAGGCCTGCTGATGCCCTGATTAAAGTGGTTGGATCCTTGGAGCAAGCATCTCCCACAATGCTCAATGTCACTGACTCCGCATGGCTAAGTCTTCCCCCGCCCATTTGGATTATAATATAATCACAACCTTTCTCCCTTCCCTTTCTTCACGCTAAATTCTCCCATCTACTCCTCCTTCCTTGCTTTCAAATTCATGACCTTGTTTTGCCATTAGCTGTTATTGGGCACACACACATGTATATATGTGTGTATATATACATACCCACCTACCCACCCACACTTGTCCCCCACATCTTACCATATATATATATATGGCTCACTCAGCCATTGGCAAACTGCTGCCCTAGGAAGGAAGTAATTTCTCAAGGTACTGACAACTAGGAATGGAGAAAGGATTCCCTTGAAGCTGATCTAGAGAACCCATCATGGGGTCTACATGAGTTGACATGGTAATCTGTCCACTAGAATTCTAATATGATACCCATCTTCAGTCGACCCCACAGTAGTACTGTTACCATTCCCATTTCACAGAAGAAGGCATGGAGCAAGAATTATACCCAAGGAGAGTCAGAGTTAGATGTAGAGTTTGCCCCTAGAGCCATTAGACTTTATCACATTCACACACCTGTCATTGACAGAGTCAGGAAGACTGATGGGGTCTGGAGCCAGGGACAAGACTGGGCCATGCTGGAACTTACGAGTTGCCCTTCTCTCCCTCTCTTCTTCCTCCTCCTCCTCTCTTCCTCCCTCTCCTCCTCACCTCTCTTCTCTCCCTTGTGTGTATTCACTATCAAAGCTAGGGCTTCATGCATGCTGGATAAACATGCAACCACTTAGCTCCGTCTCTAGATTGCTTGCCTTCTTAGCACCCCTGTCTTCTTTCTTTACTTCCTTCTTCTCCTCTTTCTTTTTTCTTTCATGTACTATTTGTTATCATGAAAAGGCAAAGAAAATTTTATGAAGTAATATTGATTTCTAAAGCAAAGTCTAGCCCAGGGATTAATGAAACAAGCTCAAGTTTCAGAGAAAGTGCGCCTTGATACCTATTTTGAAAGCTTTTTCAACAAGGCTATCCATGGGGTTACAGAGGCCAGGTTAGTAATGGTCAGTTCTTAGCTTGTTAGCCAATACTTATGCTTTTGAGACACACTTGCCCCCCCCTTTTTAAAGTAAAATGATCACTTTGAGGATAGTTCCATGGGGAAATTTTCTTTTTTTTTTAATATTTTTTTTATTACGTATTTTCCTCAATTACATTTGCAATGCTATCCCAAAAGTCCCCCATACCCTCCCCCCCACTCCCCCCCCCACTCCCACTTTTTGGCCCTGGCGTTCCCCTGTACTGGGGCATATAAAGTTTGTATGTCCAAGGGGCCTCTCTTTCCAGTGATGGCCGACTAGGCCATCTTTTGATACATATGCAGCTAGAGTCAAGAGCTCCAGGGTACTGGTTAGTTCATAATGTTGTTGCACCTACAGGGTTGCGGATCTCTTTAGCTCCTTGGATACTTTCTCTAGCTCCTCCATTGGGGACCCTGTGATCCATCCAATAGCTGACTGTGAGCATCCACTTATGTGTTTGCTAGGCCCTGGCCTAGTCTCACAAGAGACAGCTATATCAGGGTCCTTTCAGCAAACACTTGCTAGTGTGTGCAATGGTGTCATTGTTTGGAGGCTAATTATGGGATGGATCCCTGGATATGGCAGTCTCTAGATGGTCCATCCTTTTGTCTCAGCTCCAAACTTTGTCTCTGTAACTCCTTCCATGGGTGATTGTTTCCAAGTCCCTTCCGGTCCACTCCAGTACCGGGGTTCCTTGCCCGCGGAGTCTCCGGACACCCGCAAGGACCCACACAGGATCCCCCAAGGGATCTTAAGACCTCTGGTTAGTGGAAAATTTCAAACATGTAAACAATTTAGCTTTGTAAAACAAAGACACAGTGGGATTTTTCTAAATTTTTATTCGTTTCTTGTTTTGTTTTGTTTTCTGTCAGAGAGTTGGCAGTGTACGCAGAATGGACTTGGACTAAGGGATTGAGGGTCTTTGAAGGTGGGCCTCAGGAAGGGGACTGGATGAGAGGAGGCAGACAGGTGGGGAAAAATGTGTGAAACGTTCCTTCATGGGCTTAGGGCCAGAAGACCTGGGTATTTCGTATGTTATCTCACTTTTAAGGAACTGCCTGTGCTTCATATGAAGAGCTGTGTTCCTGTCATTGGCTATCAGAAGTGTGAGTGAAAGATAGGTCTGATGTGATAAGGACTTACACATCGGCTGAACATTGCCTACAAATGCCATTCCTTCCTGCTCAAGTGGTCAGGACCCAAGTCTATCTCCTTTATCCCCTGTCTCCTGCAAGGTGGAGATGTCTGCACACCAGGTCTCTGGCATTATGCACAGTAGCCAAGGGGAGAATGCCTCCCTTGCACCCAATCAGCCCAGTATTCATCTGCAGCCGTGAAGAGCAGAAGGACTGATTTCTTGACATAAACACACTGAACAAGCAAGACAGGCCCCACGGAGTTATTTAAAAACCCAATCTCAGAGAGAGCATCGCCAATCCGAAGCTCTTGCCTAAATATAAATGGCAAAGCTTATTCAACATCAAATCAAATCAATGATAATTTAAGGACTAATTAGCATTTGGGGCTTTTTTCAGCAGCATGGTGATGGGATGGATAATGCTATGTGATTGGGGCAAAGCAGGTAATTAGACTGAATACATTGTCTCCTGGAGACTCCTGAGGGAGCAGATTCCCTTAG
The DNA here is from genome assembly GCF_000001635.26 of Mus musculus. NCBI lineage: Eukaryota > Metazoa > Chordata > Mammalia > Rodentia > Muridae > Mus > Mus musculus. Next base: position 103,535,709 of record NC_000070.6, read on the forward strand.
TCACAGGCCAGCTATCTTCAGAGGGAGCCGCAGAGGCCGCGCTGCTGAACTTCTGGGGGTCATGTGCTCTGACATCAGGCCCATTACTTCCTTTAGATCAACAGGACACCATCCTTTACTTTGGTTTTAAGAATAAATGATCAGAGGATATTAAAAAGAAGTTGAAACAAGAGGAAACTAGTATTTGGCCCCATTTGCTGTAAGCCAGGTATCAAACTAATCATAGCAGCTAGTATCATGAAGCGCTTTCCACATGGTTGTGATAAGCCCTTAACGTACACCATCAGTTTAATTTTTAGAATGTTCCTATGAAGTCAGTATGATGTCATCTCTCTGTCATCATCATCATCATCATCTAACTCTGAGGGCCTAAGAATTTATGAGATTTTCTCAAGTCTCATGAATAGATGTTGGCACATCATAGCTCAGTATACTTAGTGTATTTCTGGCTCCATAGATTATGGTGCTCATTCCTATACTGGGCTAATTTCCATAAATGTCAATCTCATCATTTTGTGGAGATATAGAATCCCTGGCTTAGTCCTCCAAAGTCAGCCAGGGTTGGTGGCCGATTCTTACATCTCAACAGCTAAGAATAACGAGGGCAGAAAAATAAAATCTGAAGATACACTAGCTCTGATTTTACAGCGTGATAGCATCCTAAGAGCATGCAGCCCCCACGGGATAAATAGCCTTGGGCAAGCAGGAGTTCTGGTTGCAGTGCAACAGTCTGCCCTGCTATTTGAGGCTACCCCTGAGGCCCAGGCTTTCTCCTCAAGTGTTGAAACTGGAAGCTCAATACTGGAAGAAGACCATGTGTGGCCAGCTTCTGCATGCCAATCCCACTGGGGGTGGCTGCCTGCCATGCAGGTAGAGAATGATTTGGAGGTTTTGTTGAGGCTCAGGAGGAGTGAGACCAGGCTAATCACTACATTTGTGGTGGTCCCGGCACAGGAGAAAGGTGACGTCTGTGTTGCCAGCAGCTGTGCCTGCCCCCCACTCTGACTATCCAAGCTGTTCCCAGTCTCTCTTTAGGCAGTGACTATATGGAAGAGTGTTTTTCTAATGAGGCTCAGGCTAAAGCAGCTGAATTCTGCCAGAGGCCCCAGCATGCACAGGCACCCAGCAGTCTGCCACATCCCTTTTCTTCATGGGACTCTGAGTTGCTTCGTTTTCATATTTAGAAATGATCAACTAAGAGGCAGGTGTCTTGGAACCGAGAAGCTTGGTAAGAAAAATAAAACCCTTTGAATTGAGTTTTTCCCTCCCTGGGTTGAATATTAAGAGGCCAGAAAGTGGATGCTTTCCCAGGCCTGATGAGGGACGTTCAAATCACACTCACTCCCCTGGGGCTGGCCTCACAGGGGTTCAATTGCTGAGTACTCTGTTGGACAAAGTGAGACAATTAGTCTTCTTGAGAGGCAATCGAGATGGCTTAAGTGGTACCAAGAAACAAAGCTTTTATTTTCCTGTGATGGGGAAAAACTTTCTGAGCTGAGGCCAAAGGTTGTTGGTACAAGCAATTTTTTGGAAGGGATAGGCAATTGCATAAGATTATGTATAATATATGATATATTATGATCTACATTATCATTTGATTTTGACAATAACTCAGTTCTTTACTGAATTTCTAACATATATCTGGAAACTTAAGACCCCTACGAAGAGAATTATGTGTTATATATAATGGGCATCCAATCTACTTATGAAAACATTTGATGGGGTCCAGCACTAAAGATGCCTATAAAATAGGGATGTTAAAATATAATTAAACAATACGTGTGGGTGAAAGCAGAGCCAAAAATGTTACCCGCATAGGATAATATGGTTAATGTGATTGATAATTGGGATTAGCTCTGAGCTTCTTGGCAGGCATTGTAAACAATCATCATGGTGAGTGTCATGTTGGCACTACCAGACAGAGATCTTTAAATTTTGGAAAAGTAAGCATTTTATTGTTTCTGATTCCCAGTAACACTGTGACAATCAACTTCCGGAGATGACTGACTGAGTTGTACTCACCCTAAGGTTTCAGGTGCTGTGTTACTTTTCTATTACAGTGATAAAACATCATGACCAAAACAACTTATTAAATAAAATGCTAAGTTGTGCTTACAGCTTCAGAAGGATAAGAGCCTACACTGTATGGCTGCACAGCAGCAAGGAACAGACATGTTGTCTGGAACAGTCTCTGGGGACTCACACCTCAAAACCCACAGACAACAGGCTGAGAGGTACACTGAAAATGGTATGAGTCTTTTGAAACTGGAAAGGCCACCCCCAGCGACACACCTCCTCCAACGAGGTCACATCTTCTAATGTTTCCCAAGCAGTTTCACAGACTAGGGACCAAGTATTTAAACATATGAGCCTGTGAGAGGCCATTCTTTTTTTTTTTTTTTGTATTTCTTTTTTTAATATTAGATATTTTTTATTTACACTTCAAATGCTATCCTGAAAGTTCCCTGTACCTTCTCGCTGCCCTGCTCCCCTACCCACCCACTCCCACTTCTTGGCATATAAAGTTCGCAAGACCAAGGGGCCTCAATGATGACTGACTAGGCCATCTGCTGCTACAGATGCAGCTAGAGACATGAGCTCTGGGGGTACTGGTTAGTTCATATTATTGTTCCACCTATACCAAGATGAACTCTCAATTCTGAATATCTACGCTCTAAATGCAAGAGCAGCCACATTCATTAAAGAAACGTTAGTAAAGCTCACAGCACACATTGCACCTCACACAATAATAGTGGGAGACTTCAACACCCCACGCTCACCAATGTGAACAGATCCTGGAAACAGAAACTAAACAGAAAGACATGGACACTAACAGAAGTTATGAAACAAATGGATTTAATAGATATCTACTGAACATTTTATCCTAAAACAAAAGGATATACCTTCTTCTCAGCACCACATGGTACCTCCTTCAAAATTGACCATATAATTTGTCACAAAATAGGCCTCCACAGATACAAAAATATGGAAATTATCCCATGAATCCTATCAGATCACCACAGACTAAGATTGATCTTCAATAACAGCATAAATAATAGAAAGCCAACATTCACGTGGAAACTGAACAACACTCTACTCAATGATACCTTGGTCAAGGAAGAAATAAAGAAATTAAAGACTTTTTAGAGTTTAATGAAAATGAAGCCACAACATACCCAAACTTATGGGACACAATGAAGGCAGTCCTAACAGGAAAATTTATAGCCCTAAGTGCCTCCAAAAAGAAACTAGAGAGAGTGGGGGACCATTCTTATCAAAATCACCAGTTAACCAGCAGAACGCAAGCCACACGTTTGATGGACAGTAGAGAACTCGACAATGATGCACTGTTGGTGGTGATGTGGAGTGTGAGGGTGGCTGCTGCAGGCAGAGCAGTGTTGTTTCCTAGAAAAGTAAAAGTGAATTTTGTCATGCATCTTCCTGGTGATTTACTTGGAATATATATATATATATATATATATATATATATATGCGCATATATACACATACACACATATCTATTACCTGGAATACACACACACACACACACACACACACACACACACACATATATACACATATATATAATGTATACTTGTATTCATATATATGTATGTATGTATATATATATATCACATATATATTACACAGACACATACATATATATTTATAGATAAGATGCAGATTTCTAAAAGGAAAGCAGGCAAAGAGGTATACTTGAACATTTGGGGAAGAAAAAATGTTGTAATTCTTCTAAAAATCTTTGTGGGGATTACAATTTTAATCTGCCATCAAATAGTGACAATAGGCAATGATCTACACAAAATAACTCAGCAGTGTACTGCCCTTGTGAGATAGGAATGTTATTAGCTACTTTTCTGTTGCTGTGATGAAACATCATGACCTAGGCAACTTACAGAAGAAAAAGTTTACTTGGGTTTTTGTTTCCAGAGTGTTAGAGTCCATGATGTTAAAACAAAAACATGGTGTTAAGCGCAGGAAACAGAGCTCATGTCTTGAACCAGAAGCATGATTCAGAAAGCTAAATCAAAATGGAGCAAGTCTTTAAACCCTCAAAGCCCACCTTCAGTGACATACTTCTTCCAGCAAGACCACACCCTCTAAGCCTCCTTAAACAGCACCATCAACTGGGGACCAAACAGTCAAATTCTTGAGACGATGGGAAATATGTCATTCAAATCCCCACAAGGTAGGAAGACACGCCAATACAATCAGAGTCGAAACCAGAACAGGTAAGGTCTCAGAATACAAATCAAAGAGCGTCTAATGTAGAGGATTTGCCACATTGGTAATAGAGGCTTTGGCAAGGGAGACAATGAGGTGACTGTGAGGCTACTCATACTAAGCAGCCTAGATCAGTTCTAAATAGAGAGGAGAGGTGTTACTAGGGCTGAGGTTGTGCGAAGGGTGGGTCACTTGAGTGTAGTTGGATCTAAATTCTCTGCCAGGTGGGAACTCAAACTATGACAGGCATACAGAATTTTAGAATAGAAACTTGTGAGGTGATTTAAAGTATAAGATGGAAGACTCAAAAGCAGACATGCTTTTCTCTTGGTGTAGAAAGAAAATGAAACACAGTTTTACCCAGAGCAGTAGAGAGAGGGAGTAAGTGAGTGCTTTGGTTCTCAGTTTGACTGTCTCTGTTACATTTCTATTCAGGGATTTCATGGGCAAACTCAGGGCAATACTTCATCACCCTCCATATCTCAGAAAGATCCGAATGTCAACTCAAGAAATCAGTTTTTGTGCCTTTGCTGAGGCTGTGTCTTGAATAGCAACCCACAGATGTGTTGCTTCTGGCTGTGCCTGAGAACTCTGAATGATCCTCCTTCAAATCTACTGCCTGGCTTGCTCTAAGGAGTTGGTCAGGGAATATGGTCAGCTTTGTGAAATAACCCCAAGAGACCGAGACAAAGCCCCAGGCTTCAGTGGCATGTTCAAGAAGGCGGAATCTCAAATTCTAGGTTGTGTATATCAATTAGCAAATTTATAGGTGAAGGAAGTGGATCATAGGTACAAACAACAACAACAACAACAACAACAACGTTAGTTAGTCTTGTAGCCAGGGCCTGACTCCTGACTCGTTCTATCCCCACCACTGTTTTATAGCATCAGCCTGATTCATGGTCCCAGGCTCTTTTTCCTCACGAGAGAACCCATATCTTAACTCATCTCAAAATTTAAGACCCGAAAGAGAGAAAATGAAATTTTAGCTAATAGAAGCACACATTATAAATCTCTGTCCCTTTCTGATGTGCTGACTGTAACTCTCTGTGCAGTCAACAGACATTTGGCATCTTTCCATGGCAATAGCATGGTCCTAGTAGGACAATTCTCTCATCACTTGAGAGAAGAGCATTGTAAGGCAATACATTTGCAAGCAAAGAAGGTTTGGGAGTCATGGAAACCTGTGTGGGTTCATGTGCCTCAGAGGATCTCCAAACGTTATTTTTAAGCTAGGGGGAGGGAGAAAGACGACACACTCCACTCAGCTCCACTCAACTTAGGAAGGACAAAATGAGGGATCGAGGAAGTGTTTAGTTGACTATATATACTACTACTCAGCTACTGGCTTTTTAGGAAGATTTCACCTATATTCATTTGCATATTCATTCATTGCCTGGGGCATATTTGGCTTGACCACACAGCCTAGCATTAGGCCAGGCAGAGTTTGGAATGGTTTATTTTTCCTATGTATGTTCAGTTAGTTCTTTTAACTTGGCCTACGTTTCGATAGGCTCAAGAGCAAATATTTACTGGGACTTTCTGTCGGCTTGCATCTTGGGGCAGATGACAAGATACTAACCACAGTCCCTGACTCTGTGGAGCTGGTGGTCACGAGAGAGATACAGAAAAGTACTAAGATGTCTGTACAGGGTAGCTGGGTGAGAGAAATGTGATTCTGCCTCTTTGTTGGACAATACAGCATCCAAAACTTGGCACCTTAAAAGAATATCTCTTCATAAGCATACTAAGTTCACAGTTGGGTGGAGTCTTAGCTCAAGGTTTCATCAGGCCCAAGGCAAGCTGTCTATTGGGAGGGGCTCCTGCTGGTAGGCTTAGGGAAGTCTTTATTCAAGCTTTCTCTGCTAATCACAAACACCCAGTTCCTTTCCCTCTTCCAGCTTTCAGTGAGGCACAGCACAGCAGCCCTGGTGCCATCTGTACTCCTTCCCACCTGATGCCTTGCACCTGCCCAGCTGGCCACTGAGGGCCAAGTCCTTTCTTTTCATGCCTTAACTTACTCTGAATTCTTTCCCTGGCCTGAAAGAGAGTAGTGTTTAGATACTTTTCCTCTTAGTCATTTCGTTTATTGAGACAGGGTCTTGTTATGTAGCTCAGGCTGACCGTCTCCTCTGCATCCTCCTGTCTTAGCCTCCCAAGTGTGGGGATTACTCAGCAAGAGTTGAAGACTCCTTGGCAACAATGGTTACACTGAATTTTCTAAGAGTGAATCAAACCTTTGCAGGAGAGAAAACAGGGAGGAGACTATCATAAAGGCAGGTGGAAATGCTCTGGGGTAGACATAGCCTTCTTTACCAAATACCTATTTAGGGTGGAGTACTTTTTGATGAATTATCTCACTGGTTATAGATTTTCATGATGATTAAAATAACATCACACACAGATAGTTTGGAGACCAATGCTTAGAACCATCAAAATGATCAATATATATTAGCTGATGTTATTCTACAGCTCCAGATGGGAAAACTCTTGCAAGGAAACCTAGAATGTTCCTTCACTTACTTATTTATTAAGAACAAAGGAGGTGCCAGTGTGAGGCACTGGGGAGATGGTGGAAGAACGGATTCAACAGAACACTCCAGTTTCATGGGGTTCCACTCCAGATGAGCAAACACAACAGGCAATGTAATGAGCACAGTGAGAGGTAGGACCACGCAGTGGTCCTCTGATGGTGTCTGTGGCATGGTGGTGCACTCCTTTAATCCCAGTACTTGGGAGGCAGAGGCAAAGGCAGGTGAATCTCTGAGTTTGGGGCTAGTTTAGTCTACAAAGTGAGTTCCAGGACAGCCAGGGCTATACAGAGAAACCCTGTCTCAAGTAACCCAAACCAAACCAACCAACCAACCAAAAACCCAAACTAAACCAAATAAAAACAAACAAACCAAACCAAAACCAAAACCAAAACCAAAACCCAAACGACACTATTTCCAACAGCAAACAAGTTAGGAAGATGGAGTGGTGCTCTGGATCTGCAGTGACTCCTTGATTCCTTACGTCTTTCTAACCAACTGGAGATTGGTGACCACACATGCTTTGCATCCCTGGCCACCCAGTTCCCTGAGCACAGAGAAATCCTAATTAGTCTGTATCCTATACAACGAGACAAAGTCAATGGTCACACAGTGGGAAATCTGACAGCAATGTCAGATTGACATAAGCATTTCTACAAATTCCCCCTCAACTTCTTCTTTCCCACCCCTCTAGGGTACAAAAGGTGGCTAATTTAATATAATTTCTCTTTTTCTAGTACATGCACAGAAGCCTGTACAGCTAAATAAACAAGTACATGGATGTTTGTTCATACATGCAGAGACGCATAGCCTGGTTTCCCAACAGTCACAGGCTTAGAAGCAGCTGACAGGCAAGGGATATCAAAGGCTGTGCTTTTGCTCATCAGTCCATTTCTCCAAACACAATACTCTGGGTACCCATGACGGCTATGACATCTGCCAACATGTGTCCCTTACACATCTTGTCCAAACCAGCCAGGTGGGCAAAACCAGGGGCCTTGATCTTACACCAATAAGGATGGCTGCTGCCATCAGATACCAAGTATACCCCAAACTCTCCCTTAAGAGCTTCAGCGGCAGTATATGTGGCTCCTGGAGGAACTTGGTGGCCCTCAGTATACAGCTTAAAGTGATGAATTAGTGATTCCATGGAAGTCTTTATCTCTGCTTGTTTAGGTGGGGACACTTTGGCATCATCAAACTTGATCTCCCCTGGAGTCATCTTTTTCAGATACTGTTCAATGACTTGAAGGGATTGGTGCATCTCCTCCACACGACACAGGTACCTATTGGAGGAGTCCCCTCAAGAACCAACAGGAACATCAAACTCAACCTGTTCGTAAATATCATAGGGCTGGGTCTTCTGCAAGTTCCACTGGATGCCTGAACCTTGGAGCATCACCCCACTAGTTATTAACCCCATAGTTAAGTGTGTCTTCTGCTGATACAATGTTGACTGTCCTATTTTGACAGATTCTATTGTTGGTCAGCATCTCCTCCACTTCATCAATTTGAAGAGAGAAGTTCTTGGGAAATTCATAAATGTTGTCATAAGCCCAAGAGGTAGATCCTGGTTCATTCCTCCTGGTCGGATATAAACAGCATGCATTCGGGCTCCAGACACCTGCTCATAGAACCCAAACATCTTCTCTCTTTCTTCAAACATCCAGAAGAAAGGAGTCATGGCACCAATGTCCAGGGCATGTGTGATGATAGCCACAGTACTGTTTAAAATCTGTGTGATCTCTCCAAAGAGCACCTGGATGCACGGTGCCTGGGGAGGAGGTTGGATGCTTAGCAACTTCTCCACAGCTAGTGAATAGGCCTGTTCATCACAGACACATAGTCCAACCAGTAATGTATGGAAGGGCCTGCAGATAGATCTTTTACTCAATGAGCTTCTCTGTGCCTTCGGTGCAGAAGCCCAATGTGAGGGTCACATTTCCACACTGTCTCTTCATTCAATTCCAGCACTAGTCTCAGGACTCCATGGGCTGCTGGTGCTGGGGCCCAAAGTTAAGGGTCACGTTGGTCACCTATTTTTCCTTGAAAATGTCCACATCATTCCAAGGAGGAGGTTTCCAGGGGGCTATTTCCTTGGAGGGGGTACATGACAGCTCCTGAAAACTGCTCTGTCCTTTCCACATCTGGCTGCTGTTGCTGAGCACCTCTGCTGGGAGGTGGATCCCAGACCGGGGGAATACAGTACCGGAGCCCGGAAAGAAGCAGCATAGAGCCCTCAGGACTGCCATCTTTACCAGGCTGTAGATGGGAGGAAGAACCCTCCCTCAACTTCTAAACCATTAGTTTAGAGTCTAGCTCAGCACGCCGCCCCCCACCCCCAACCCCTGCTGTTTTAGCTTGTGAAAGCAGGGCACATAGGGTGGGGGAGAGTAGCTACAGTTGCTTGAATTCTCAACCTCCTAAGCTTTATCATCCCTGGAATTAGGACAACAGCAACCCCTCCTTTGTGGGAATGGAACAAAGTTGAAATGGCTCTGAGCTTCTACTTTGACAGATACTTTCCTTAAAACTTATGTTGTTTTAAAATGGTTATTAATTTACAAAGAGTTAGGGCTCATTGCAGTGTTTCTCAAACATACTTTGTTTTTATTGATTCTCTTTCTCCCACTTATGCCCTCCTTTCCCTCCTGAATGCCCCTCTACTGCCAGTATCCTACTTTAAGGTCACATGTGATCTTTTGCCCTCTATGCTTCCATCCTCCATTCATCAATACCTCTTGTTCTCCTGCTCTTCTATGTAGATTATGACAGATGCATTTTTCGTTTTTTGTTTTTTAATGAAGAAAATATAATGAACAAAACTCCCCGTTGTCATGGATCTTCAATTTTGGTGAGACAATCTACATTAAAAAGGTAGCTGGATACCTAGTTGCCACAGTTACCAGCTATGTGTTATTTGGCGAATCATCTCACTCTACAGAGAGTCACAAAACTGGAGTAAAAATAACATCTGCAAGTATTATTTTAAAGATCCAGGGAGACCAGGGAGAAGGTCTTTTTGTTAGTATACTCGAGGTTACTTGCAAAAGAAAGTGTTTCTGGATCTTGAGGCTATAGCATCTCTTCCAGCTATAGGGAAAGTCAAGGGTATATGTAGCTTCCCTCAAAGATAGTAGAGGGCATAAAAGCTGAGGATCCTGTTATCTCAGCAACCACATGGGAAGTCAATATCTAATGCCAACTGAACAGATCAAGGAGCACATGGGAGAAGAAAAACACTATGGCTATAGACCACTGGTTCTCTGGTGGGTTGAGAGCCTTTGGACAAGCCTGTCTCCAAAAAATGTTTACATTATAATTCATAACAGTAATAAAATTAGAGTTTTATGAAATAATTTTATGGTTGATGTTCACCACAACACGAAGAACTGTATTAAAGAGTTGCAGCATTAAGAAGATGGAGAATCACTATTGTAGACTAACACTAGGCACTACAAACAAGAGCAACCAGACTGTGAGGGTTATGGGCTGTCTTGAGTGCTCAATGCAACATAGGTAAAGTTTAAAATTTTTCTGGGAAAGATCCCAGAAAATGACATTATCAAGTACAGAGGCCCTGTTTCTACTTAGGCCAACAGATCAAGATCAAGGCTAAGACAGAGATAAAGCAGATAATGAGGGGGCATGGAAACTCCAGAGCAGAGGATGGAACAAAAACCGTATCTGCTAAGAGGTCACATGGGCTGAGGAGGTGGCTCAGTGGGTAAGGCACTGGCTGTGCAAGCATGGGGACTGGAGTTTGGATCCCCAGTAGCTGCATTAAAGCTGAGGGCAGCAACCCTGGGGAGGCAGAGACAGGCCGATCTCAGAGCTCACTGGTTAGCTAGGCTCGCCAAAATAATAAGCTCTTGGTTCAGTGAGAGACCCTGTCTTAGAGTTTTCATTGCTGTGAAGAGACACCACGACCAAGGCACCTCTTATAACGGACAACATTTAATTGGGACTGGCTTACGGGTTCAGAGGTCCAGTCCGTTATCATCAAGACTTCTGCATGGCAGTGTCCAGGCAGTAAGCATTATGCTGGTGGAGCCAAGAGTTCTTCATCTTCACAAAAGGAAGCCAGGATCAGACTGTTTTCAGGCAGCTAGGAGGAGGGTCTCAAAGCCTACCCTGACTGTGACACCCTTCCTCCAGCAAGGCCACACTTATTTGAACAAGGCCACACCTCCTAATCGTGCCACTCCCTGAACCAAGCATATTCAAACCACCACAGACCCTGTCTCAAAAGCAATATGGGGAATCTATTGAGGAAGGTATCATTGATATCAGACTCTGGCCTCTACATGTGTCCTCGTGGGTGAGCACACCTGGATATACATACTACAAATGAAACTTTCATCTACAGTGGGATGATATTTTAAGATGTAGTCTTTGGGAGTTAATTCAGTCCCATTGGTAGAGGCGTTTATGACATTTTAGTGTACTTGTGAAGAACATAACTAAACTATGCACTAAAGATCTTCCCCCTACTTCTCCTCTCTCCCTTCCACATTAGATTTCCAGCCTACAGAATTGTGTGAAATCAAGACTTGCTATATAGGCTCCCCTGGCTATTGTGCTGTGCTACATCAGTCCACATGGACCGAGACAATGAGTAACACCCTCGATCCTTATAGCTGAGTTTTACCACTGTCCATCCTGTTTTGTTCCTCGAGAGGCAGTTGATGCTGAGAGAGCACAGATGCTCTATCCTCTGGATTCTGGATGAGTTCACCCACTATGAGGGGTGGGTGGGGCCGGAGAGAGGGAAGAGAGAGGTTAAAAGCTTGAACATCTTGCTTCCTTCCTTGAAGTCATAGAGAGATGTCTGCATCTCTGCTTTCTGATGCTTTCATGTGCTCTGGCATCCACTCCCCTTGGACCTATATATGTCAGGAACCCCACTATTACCAGCCTTAGAAAACTGTACTTGCTCCATGATTTTTCTATACTCTGTCCACAGCTTTGTAAATGGTCTTGCTATGCTGACTGACTGTGCCATCTGTCTTCTTCTGGTTCCCTGAGCAATACAGAAGCTCCAGGGCTTAGATCCAAGGCTCTGTCTCACTGGGTTCTGTTTGCATAAACTCTCAGTGGGTCAACTCAATTTAAAGAGGTGGTGCTAGAAAAACCCTCAGTAGAGAACAGAGAGAGTTGGAGTCATGACCTGGGAAAGAGTCTTGCTAAGATCTTGAGTTTAATTAGGATAAATACTAAGAGTTTAAAAAGAGCAACAAGTAATAAATAAATTTGGCACCACACTCGGTGGGAGCCAAGCAGTATTCTAAGTGCAATGTATGTGTGAAGTCCTTTAGTCACTGTGCTGGCTAATTTTATGTCACCTTGATACAAGACATAGTCATTTTGGAAGGAGGAATCTCATTTGAGAAAATTCTCCCATCACATTGGTCTGTGGGTAAGCCTGTGGTGTATTTTCTTGATAGATGATGCATATGGAATGGCCGAGTCCACAATGAGTGGTGTTACTCATAGGCAGGTGATCCTGGACGCTACATAAAGGCAGGTAGAGGAAGCCATGAGGAGCAAGTTAGTAAACAGCATGGCCCGATGGCTTCTGCATCAGTTCTTACCTCCAGGTCCCTTCCTTGATTTCCTGTCCTGACTTCCTTCAATGATGAGCCATGATTTGAAAGTATAAGTGAAATAAATAAACCCTTTCCTCCCCATGTTGCCTTTTGGTCATGGTGCTTTATCACAGCGATAGAAACTAAAGACAGTCGCCACAAGAGTGTTATTGTATAGATAGCACTGCCAACAGTATTTTGCAAAATGAAGAACAGAGGACAGAGCAGCCAAATGATTTGCCCAAGATCATACACATGGTAAGTCATGTCAGAACTGCTTCTTTGGGTGGTGCAGCTTCCTTGAGCTACCTTCTTTCTTAGACCTCTGTTCAAAACAGGTGTTTCCTTATGCAGTAGTGTATTGATCTCATTTATAAGCATACTGTTTTTTTCAGATCATGTTAATGGGGAGCTATGTGTCTAAGTAGAACATTTGATGGCTTCCTTTGTCCCATACTCTTCTTGGGCTAGATGCTAATGATCTCATATTAGTAAGCCACACAGGGGATTGTATCCCTAACTTGCCACCTAATTGTAAATGAATTTCCTGACCTCTGTGTTTCAGATTCTTTTTCTAAAAAATGGGTCTAATACGAGAGGCCAATTTATAATGTTTCTGTGAAAATTAAATGAAATTTCATCAATCTCTCAGCTCAGCAGGAAGGAGATGTTAATATAGAGTTAGCTGTGGAAGAAATTCATTGTAGGCAATACCTATGAAAGTCTCCGAGGAAAGGGAGCACAACAGTCACTAGCAACACGTCAGACAATGAGGGACATCTGGAACATGTAGGAGGATGGGGAGGGAAGGCTCAAGGCCTGAGTTTGCTCTAAGAAGGTCTCAGCAGGCCAATGGGACGCTTGTCTAGGAAGGAATACTGCATTGAACAGAGATGGCCAGGCTGTGGTGCTCACACCTGTCTCTGGTTGCAACTACTGGAGGGTAGTACATACCATCACAGCTACCAAAGGTCTTAGCTCCTGTCTGCCTCAGGCAAACACGGAGTAAGTGTTAGATACTGACACCGTTATGATTTTAATTAGGAGCCTAAGGAATGGAAACAAGTGTCGCTATGCCCTACAATACAGTTAGCTGTGTGCCTGCCTATATCTAAGAGAACTCCATTACTTGACACTTATTAAACAGGCAAGACAGATGTTATTTGAGCCCTTGTAGTAGAAGAGACAAGCTTCATTGTAGAACTGGGCTCAACTCTGAATATAGCAAAGACAGCTTGAGATTTTTAACCATTTGGCAGATAGAGGAGGCCTGCAGATGGAGTTTGATTGAGCAAAAGAAATACGGGACACTTGCCGTCTTAGTTGCTTTTCTGTTTCTGTGACAAAATACCCTGGCAAAAGCAATTTAAAGACAGAAGGGCTTATTTTGACTCACAGTTCTAGGGTACATCCCAGTCATAGTGGAGACATCATGACAGCTAGAGAATTGAGGCAGGTGGTCATAGGGTGTCCATCGTCAGGAAGCAGGAGACAACGAAGGCTGCTGCCCATCTAGCTCTCTCCTTTTCGTGGAGTCCAGATCCAGGCCTAGGGAATGGTGCCATCACTTTTAGTGTGGGCCTCCCAACCATTGTTAACTTCATCAAGTGTGCTTAACGTACTTGGAAGCACGTCCCCTATGAGGGTCCAGTTGATAGCCAACACTAACTAACTAAACTGGCTCACTATGAATTTTTCTGTAGAAAATCCAAGGGCAAAAGTTTGGCCAAGGACAATGTTTTTGTCATCTTTCCTAGATGATACCTTAGCAGGACTCATGGATGGGCTCCCCTCCAGTCTTTCTCTCTGTCTGATATGCTTCATGGCTCAGAGAAAAGGCCAATGATCATTTGGGTGACTATCAGGGCATATGAGGACTGGCCTTTCTAAGCAGGACCTAATAGTCAGACTCAGCGCCTGAGTACCCATATACCACCTGCAGACACCCTGTCAATGTCTCCTGGGCCTCTTTTAAATTAAATCAACCCCTGAGCTCTAGGCAGAACATATGGGCAGTCTGTAAATAGGGTCCTTCTACATATAAGTGCCTAAACAGACATCAGAAATGGCATGTTAGGCAAAGGCATTGTTGAGTCAAGAGAGACCAAGGCTCTAACTCCAGAAGTCTTGATTCCAAATTTAACTTCTATTTATTAAATAGTTCAGACTTTTAAAATATCTACATACAGTGTATTTTTCTATAATGTCCCATGTGAACCAAAAAGTCCTTTGCGTCCCTCAAAATTCCTTTGAATGGGATTTATGGTATCACAGTTTTATTCTCAATAAATTGTCTACATTAATTTGTATTAAAATTTGTATTAAACACACACACCTTTATCTCTATATCTATCTATTTCTAGCTAATCTCTATCTGTATCTCTCTCCCTCACTATCTTTATCCCTATTCCTATCTCTACCCCTACTGCTATCTCTATCTCTACCCCATCCCTATCCATATCTATATCTGCCCCACCTTATATTTTGAGATACAGACTTTAGAAGGGGCATTTGTCATTCTCAAGGTCAAATAATGGATTGAAGACTTTAAACACTAACCTTTAGCATATTTCTTTCTTTTTCTACACCATCTATTTCTTCATCTGCCTCTTCATCATCCTCTCCATTCTTTCCTAATGGATGGATCATGATCAGTGGAGTGTCATTTGATTTCCTTGATGTAAATTGACATGAGGGTAGAGACAAACTATTTTAAATCAGGTCCTATAAATAACTAAGATGTTGGAGAGAATCAGTATTTGTACTTTTCCTGCTGTCTGCCAGTCGAGTAGCTTGCTTATTTACTGCTCTGCAGTGTGAGCTCTCTACTGCTTTGGAGTTGGGAACTTTGAAGTTCATTACCTCTCCAGGCAGCTCAAGGCTGGCCCTGTCCACCTGCATCTACATCTCTTATGATGCCCCAGAACATTTATTATAGCAATCAATAACATACTTGGATAAATTATAGGGCCTTGATCATCATGGAGAAAGAAGCTCATTGCAGAGTAATATCAATTTCATTTGATTCTAGAATCAACACATGGATTCTAGAATAAGGCAGATAACAAGAGACAGAAGAAAGTAAAGGCCTTGGACTTGAAAGACCTTGATTTGAAGATAGGATTAGAGGCTACATAGCCTAGAAGAAGTTATTCAACCTGCTACTCTTTATTAAGATCCTTGTTTATAAATATCAAGGGAGGGTTGGAAGTAAGAATGTTGCTCAAAGAATGAGAAGTTCTACAGGCTCTGTGGGTTAACTTACTACTATTATTTTGTGAAATAAACTTGGTTTTAAACTGTCCTCTAAATTAATTTCATCAGTGTCGCCCTCAAACCTGATCAGAGAAGTTTCTTTGTGCAGTGGATGGTGGTGAGTGCAGAAACTCACACGTTGTCAAAGGACAGAGAATATGTGTGTGTGGAGTGCTTAGCCACAATAGAACACCTGTATCACACCTTTCGCCTCAAGGCCCAGGGACCATTGGGAAAGAGGGGGCAGAAAGATTATCAGAGCCAAAGGTCAGAGAGGACCAGAGTACAGCCATGTGTTCTGGATCAGCAGAGCTTATGAAGTTACAGCAGCCAAGGAAAAGACCAGCTCAGGTTCAGGCAGTCAACACTCTAGCAGGGAGGTTGAAGGGGATTATACTCTACCACCCAGGCTGAGGGGATTAACTGACAGTTGAAGGCATCTCAGGTAGGGAGAGTCAGTTTTCCTTTATGTGTGGCCCTTGGTAGGTTGGCTGTGCTTCAGTGGATGGCTCCACACTCATGAGTATATATGGGCAGCAGGAATCAGCCTTTATGGGACAGGAAAAAGAAGAAAGGGGAGAAAAAGGAGAGCATGAAGGTGGGAGGGTGTAGGGAAGTGCAGGGTAGATATGGGAGGAGTTGGGGGATTGAAATACATTACATGCATGTATAGAATTCTCAATGAATTAGTGAAAAATGCTTAAAAATTAAGACCGAGGAGCTCAAGAAACAGGCTCGGGGAGAGGGGATCTGTCAAAAGACTAAAGAAGCATCCACAAGCCATTGCCTAATCCACTGCCATCCTCTCTGGGAACAATACTCACAAGACTGATTGCATATGAATATTGACACATATACTTGCTTAGGATAACATTATATCAGATCTTTACGATCCCTACCAGGAAACAAACTTCAAGTGTCTCTGAGATGAAACTCTTTTTTTCTTTATCCCTTTCCACCTTCTTCAGCTCAGTTCTAGTCTTTCCCACCCATACCACACTTACTCATTCATTCCCCCAACTACAGCCTCCTAACGGCAACCTTATATGTTGTCACAGAGCTGATGCCCATAAAAGCTTGCAATACAGAGGAAGGGCTAGATGTTTGTGGTTTTTCCCTTTTCAGGCAGATCTGCCAGACCGTGATCTCATAGAAACTTCTATTAACTCATAATGAGTAGCTCTTGCCTTTCATAAGTGGTAAGATGTGTATGTCCTGTGGACCACATCCAAATGATCTGGAAATTTCTACAGATTGTCAGCTAAAATCTGCAAGTAGACTAAATGCCAGGTTGCTGAGCCCTGCAAGGGGAATTTGAGGACAATATACAAATAAGTACGGGGACTCCTTCGTGGTTGCCAGGGAACTAGCTGCAGAGTGCATACGCTGGGCTCTCTCTCCTGCTTGACACCAGATATACTATGAAAGCTGGGAGCTTACCTAAGCCTACAGATGAAGGAAAGTTATTTTAGGCATGGGAAGAGAAGATGGAAATAAGTTAACTGGTTCAAAGCCTTTGATTAACAGTTGGCTGTGATGTCAGGCATCATGGCTCTACTGCCCTGGAATTTGCCTCTATAGAGACTCAGTGAAAGACCATTAGCTCCATCCAAAGGAATGAAAAACCATTTAGAGGTTTCAATGAAAGGGCGTGTGTAATCCTTTGTGAGGTCAGGCCTTTCCACCCTTGGTTTTGCTCTGTGGACTGGGTGCTCTACAGACATGCATAGAATGCCGAGTTTCCCTCTGGAGGACCACTGTTAGAATGGTGTGCCATGTGTTCAGTGGACAGCTACGCATTGCAGGATGGATCTTCCCTGCGGAGCTAGAGTCTTTCATCATTTAATGCTCTCCGCGTGCCCTCCTGTATCCCCAGCGTCCATTATCACAGCCTGTTAGCCCATGTCCTTCTCTTGGGTGGCCCACCCAGCTGTATGCTTCCCACTACCCCTTCCTCAGGACTTTCGATTCATCAGTGCTGTTTCAGCTCCCACAGACACTCACAGAAACCACACCCCACCTCAGAATGCTGTTTGATGCTTGCCAGGATCTGCATATGCTTCTCTCTCCATCTGGAAAATTTTTCTCCGCTCCCCTCTCTCTGGCTAACTTTCCAGCATCTCTTATGAATTAGCTCTGGCCTGAGGGAAGGACGTCAGCTGTGTGATTGATTCACCAGTGCAACCCAAGCTCCAGCATGCTACTTGGAAGGCAGCATAAACCAAGAGATCCTACTTGTCTGCAGGAACAAGTCAGTCTCTTCTGGGCAACATGGTTGTTGATAACCACCTCCTGGATCCCTTGCTGGGAGGGGTCTGCATCTGAGCCCATGGTTTTCCTCTATGTCCTGTATCCTACCTCTAGATTCTAAGCTTCTTAAGCATAGAGGCCATGCTCACTCATCTTTTAGGTCGTTGGTGTCTAGCATAGGCCCCCCGATGCAGTGGATACTAAATCAGTGCTGAATAATAAACAATGGGACTGAAGTAGATGGTTTCTGCTCTCAGACACTGCCTCATTGTGAGTGATTTTTTTCTCTTCCCCTTTCACTGGGCAAGGAAGTCTCTCTGCATCTACAGATCGACTACAGCAACTCAATGAAGAGTTATTACTTGATCTGTAAAACAAGATAGCTTTGTAAGAAAGGGGTGACCTTGGGAATGGTAGTTCTTCAAAATCCAGCCTTCTAATCTGACAAATGGGCATTAAAAAGTCTCGAGTGTTATCTCATGGCTGGGCATTATGGATATTTGACAAGGACTCAGGTTATCTAGTTAATAGGGAGATGGCCTTGGGAATTAAAAGTGAGGGAGTGGGTCAAGCAAGGCAGAGAAAAGATTTAATAAAAGGCTTCTATGGACAAGATGGGCCTAACCCTGCTAGAGGCCCTCGGAGGAACCTTGCCTTACTGTCTAGAGATGGGCTGGAAGCTTGACAGCTGTCCTCCTCCCCTCCTGGCTTAACTTTGGTCCTGGGGGATTGACTTCCCCTTTGTTCTATAACTAAGCAAACACTGCTTTCCTCTCTCAACCCTGGGATAATGGAGGAACAGCCCAGCAGAGAAAAAGCATCACACATAGACTTGGGATATTCTTAGTATGCTGGAAAATGAAGGCTAGAGCTGCAGGTCGGCTCCAAGGTGGACCACAGAGGAAAGGACTGTCTGTAGAGAGTGTATCTGTCTGCCAAATGGCCCATCCTATCAAACGGTTTCCTTAGAAAGTAAGATGATTCGTTAGCCTAACATGTGATAGAATACCAGGGATATGAAGTATGACATTGCCTTACATTTCAGCAATGCCCCATCCCCCTACCAAAGAAACTTCCTACCCCTTCTAGCCCTGTCTTTCAGCCTCTGTCCTCCCATAGCAGACTGCTGCTGTTGAATTAGCCTCATCAAACCCAGCTTGCTTTGTTCCTGAAGGATCCTGGAGGAGCCCACAGAGCTCTGGTGACGCTCATTATTTCTCCACGAGAATCGGAGACCTCCAGTAATGAGGGCTCACTCTGGCATGTCTTTTTTTTTCCTGTCAGAGAGCCAGTGCCGCTTTTCCCACCCTGTCACCAACTTGAGGAAGGCCTGACCATGGAGGGGGTGCATGGGAGAGCTGATTTTTTCTCCTGCACAAGGAGCATGCTACAGTGGGGGTCCTCCTGTCACAAACTACCCACCAAGAGGTGCATGGGAAACCAGAGAGCCCTTGATTATGAAGCTTCTCTGGCCTGTCAGCTCCACAGCCAGGACACCTCAGACTTGGTCTCGTAATGAGATTTTTTGGTGTGGCTCCTTGCAGGCTTTCTTTACACGCCGAGGATCTGGACGTGTTTCCATTAGCAGGGCCAGTTTTAGTTTAGTTGCCTACAATTAACTAGTCTGCAAATGGTGAGGCTGGGTGATGCATTGACCTACTTGATAGAACTCTCTGGTAATGACGATGCCTTGATCTTCATTTGAAGAAGTGAGGTCTTAAATATTCATATGTTTTGAGCCAATGACTTTATTTCTTGGCATGCTTTGTAAGGAATATAAAACATTTTTCCAGCAGAGATGCTTGTCCTAAAATTACTTGTACGTGGAATGGCGAACAACAATAAAGAGGGCAGTGACCAAATCTTATGTAATCGTGTGGAAAAATCATACTAACATAATGTTCAGATAAAAATAGAGATTTTAATATTAAACTGCAGCACAATCATCCCAGTGAAAATGAGCAAAATAAAAATAGCCTATAAAATGTTTTATCAACGGTAGTAATTTTACGGATTTTTTTTTTTATTCTCTGGACTTTCATGTCTTTTTATGTTAAGCACACACTTCAGCTCAAATGACACTTCTTTTTCAAATGTTATATAAAACGTGCATCTGGAAATTGAGTAAATGCGGCCTTTGCAATTGAGAAAAACACATGTGAAAAAGACTAGAAGGGAACTCAGCAGAACTCACCACTGCTGAAGAGGCTGAGACTCCCTGCCCTCTGCACAGCACCCTCTTCTGGAGAGCAGAGGAGAGGTGAGAGATCCCACCTTCAGCGAATCAAGTCACAGTCTCCCGTGCTGACTGACTTCGGGCAGTTCCGATTCAGATCTAATTCAGTGAGGCAAGTGCCTCTTGGGGACTTAGATATACTTTTTTTTTCCTATATCATAAATGTTTTGTACTGTTGCCAAATTACTTTTACCATTAGGAAATGCCAAAGCACTTTCGAATCTAAAGATTCAGCAATGTGGAAATGAGTTCCTTCCAATATCGTAATCTGCTCTGGTCTATCGGCTCCGCGGTGTATTTTCCTCTCCAGAGAGGCTGTGCTTGTGGCTCTGTTTTCCTCTACCTGGTGTCCACACTGTAACTCATTATTCCACCGCTTTCAAGATGTGTCGCAGGAGGAAGGCTGAAGAAATTAGGAGTGTTGGGTTTAAGAGCAAAGACATCTAAAAATAGGCAGTGCAGATCGAGGGGAGCAAATTTGTTTCCTGAGGGCCCAGCAGGTGAGACCATGACCAGCGAGGAGAAATTGCCATTAGACAAATGTTAGCTTTCAGAACTGCATTTGATCTACACTAGGCAAAGGGGCTTTAAACACTGTCCGAGGATCAGGCAATTTTAGACGACTCCCGCCAGCTCCAGGGTCTTTTCAGATCTCATGCGTCCAAGCATCATGAGCCTCCCATGCTTACCCAGAATACATTTCTTCTCACTCTAGGCTAGCCTATTTGCAAGGCTAATATAATCAAAATTTTACTAAACTGATTGTGGTTTATTCCAAACAGTGCCTAATTCAAAGCAACTGCTCATTCCCAGCTGAGTTGGTCCCTATTGTTCTTGGGTAAAAATAATAAGTAAATAAATAAACAAATGCAATATATGAAAATCCAAACATAAGCAAATAAATTAGGGGAATAATTATTTGCAGAACAAAAGGATTCCCCACAGGGATTCCTTAAACTGAGAGCTCTCCAATAGTATTTACAGTGTAATTAAATTAACCAAAATATGGTTAACACTTGACTCTACAGTCTTTACCTAGGCCCTTCCTCTCCCTTATAACCAGAATTGATCTGATCATGGAGGCTCAGTCTTGCCTGGGGAGCTGGGGACTGAACTCCCCTCTTGAAGAGAGGAGCAGAATGTCCATGACTGTGCAAAGATGGAGATCATGACAACTTTGGCATTTGTGACACCTAGGCCTTTGCAGGGTCTTCCATTTTGTTTTTCTGCCTTGATTTGTATCGGCCCCACTTTCATTCTTGCCTTTTGGCTTCTCCCCACAGACTGCATTTGTAACAGTGAGGGTTGACGCTGAGCCTTCAGGGCGTGACAGTTCAGCGTGATGAGCTGGTGACTAGGAGCACTGGGAGTTGTAAGACCGAGGAGCGATCAAGTAAGGCACTTGGAGATTGGGTACAACAGGAGGCAGCTCCTGTGCGTGAGACGGTATTGATTGATGGGGGCAGAGGAAGAGTGACTCCAGAGTCCAGGAGTAGAGAGAGGCTGTCCAGTTGGAACTGGAGCCCAGGAGAGTGCGGCAGCCTGGGGGCTTGGGGGAGGTGAAACGGTAAGGGGAGAGAGGTTCAAAAGAGAGGTGAGACTTGGGAGAGATAGGGTTGTCTTTCCTGCCTTGTAGCACATAGCCCTGCATCAAGCTGAAAAGCAGGGATAGCAACAAATCCTAGGAAATGTCTGCAGGGCTCAGCTGCAGTGAAAGAGTAGAACAGATGATGGATAGGAAGCAGATGTAGGTATGAGCCAGTGGCCTTGGCATGACACCTGACAAACTGAATTTGTTGAGATGGAGACTGAGTTCACTCAAGACCTCAGGGGCCAATATAAAAACAGTACTTTAAGAAAGCAGTGACTGTACTAGCAACTAATACTTGTCCATTGCTTACTAATAGTCATTTGTGTCTTCTGTGAGTAGGACAGGAGTCCCCTTTTGTGCAAAGATACATGAAGGAATATAATTAATGCTCACACCAACCAGATGAAGTTCCTACTGTCATCATCATCTCTTACTTTTTCAAGTAGGAAAGGGAGACACAGAGACATTACCTCATTGTTCTGGGCCACAGAGGCACTAAAGTGTTGAATCACTATTCAAATGTTAGCAGTTGGGCTTAGGAGCCCCTGTGATTAACCTTGCTGATCTACCTAACTATGAAGTCCTTAACCAGTTCTTGTTAGAAATTTCTCTAGTTAATTTCCTTGCCCTGGAAAACAAAACAAAACAAAACAAAACAAAACAAAACAAAACAAAACAAAACAAAACAAAAACTAGACAACCCATTTCACAGAACTGTTGTGAGATTAGGTGTAAGGATATCAGCTCAATGTCTGGCAAACAGAAGATAATCCGTTTCCATGCTCAGAGAGATCCCCTGCTGGGAGAGATCATGTGATCAGCTTTCTGAGTCAGACCCAGTTAGGTCTCCTCTTTCCTTTGCAGTCTCTGATCCCTAGCACCTCTCTTTCAAGACTCCAATTTCAGATCTCACTCATGTCTCTCATGAACATTTTGTGGTCAATCTCAGGATAGCCAATATTCCCAAGGAAATCAATGTTGTTGGATAGTAATAAAGATATATTGACCTCTCTGATTGCTGCCAGGTCTTTACTGCAATATCTACAAGAGGGGATTACTTTTGTGTCATTTTTCAGTGCCATCCATACTGGTCAAACGTTGAGATGTATACCACTTTTAAAGCCATTCGTTAGATTCAAGGGAACCAAATTCCACGATTCCATTTTCACCTCTAAATCTTTAACCCACAGCTTTCTGAACTCTGAAATGGAGAGCCACATTCTTCCTTGTTCATCTCCATGGCTTGAATTAGATGAGATCATAAAGAAGAAAATAATAGCAATAAGTATAGCTAATGTATGCTGCTTACTGTGTACTAAGCTTATGCACTGAATTATTTCCACTAGTCTTCACAGTCCAGATGATGCCCTAACACATGTTTGGAATAGTTTTTCTCATTCAAGGTTGCAGATATTACAAGTGACAGAGTCAGAATGGGAACTCAAGGCATCTGGGTTCAGAATCAAAAAGTGCCAACCTCCCTCTGGTCATCACTGTGCCTGTGTGAGATATTTTCTGTTCTGAGCTTCTATACCAGCAGATAATTTAGGTCTCAACGATATCCAGTGTGTGAGACAAATATCTCTCCATCATCTCATGCTCTCCATCATCTATGTCTCATGCTTCTTTCTTCTTCCCTGATAGAAGTACATTTGTTGAAACCTACCATTTATGTTTGTAACAGAAGGCTTACTTTTATTTCCATGTATATGTCTGTGTAAATGTATGCCATGTGTGTACAGGTGCTCTTGGAGGCCAGAAGGTGCCATATCCCCTGGAGCTTGAGTTGAGGATGGTTGTGATCTTCTGGACACAGGTGCCAGACACTTAACTCAGGTCCTCTGAAGGAGCAGCAAGCCCTCTAAAGCTCAGGTCCATCAGTTTAAAAACCCATACTTTAGTGTCTTCCCTAGAATTTCTATAATCTCTCAACTGTGTTATGATCCTCACCCATAACCGATGTTCTTCTGTAAGTCTTGAAAACAGCTTATATCTACCAGAGCTTAAAGCACTGTAGGCTTTCCCATGTGATTCTGTCCCCCCAGAAGAGTCTGTGTGTAGATTTCCTGACCATCTTTGAAGCATGATGTAGCATCACAGTATAGAGAAGGAGACCTCTACTTGTGGTCAGGAGTAACTCATTGTGCACATTAGAAAAGGCTCCTATCTTCATGATTAGTTAGGAAGAAGACCATTTTCTGGGAAGACATATCAGGCAACTCATGTTATTTTCTTACATCAGGATATAGAAAGACATCAGCTTGCAAGCAGGATGCACATGGGTTGAGTTTTAGCCCATTCTGGATCCTTAGCAGAACTGCAGCATTGCTGTCTTAAGGATCCTGCTGATATCTGTGTTCTTCCCTTAGCAGCTCTCTTAAAGCTGTAACAAGGCAGATACACATAGTAGAAAGTTTAATCATAGAATCTCACCTTGGCTTGGGCTGTGCATACCTCCCTTTTCCTAATAATCTACTCAGAATTTCAGTTCTTCTATGTGCACATGCTATGCACACATACTCTAAGCAATGTGCCAAGCAACCTTGGGCCTCCCTACCCCTCCCCATAAACATCATATCCACCCCGCTCTGGATAATGGGGTAAGTTTCTCCTAATAACAATCAACCTTTATTTATCTTCAAATATATTCCCAATACACCTGGGCACAAAAATAGAAAGGTAGACCCAGCAGATGCGTTACTGGAAGAGATATGCACAGCAGAAGGATTATATCACCAAACCTGTCAATCATAACAGAACCCCTTACTACACCTAACCCTTAGTAGCCAAACTAGTCCCTGAGTTGATTCCCACTAGAAGAAGCTCCAAACAACAATTGGGGTCCCCATGTACCCTCATTCATGTGGCCCACTGCCAATCTTGACAGTATATATTTTTCTAATTCATGTTATTGCCTCAATCTAAATAAAGTTGTCTTGCTCTTGCAGATATGTACTAACCCTGATTTCAGCACTTTGGGGAAGAGGCCAAGAATCTGAGTATAGTGGGCCATACTCCTGACCACTGGTAGTGGCCATGCTTTCCAAATACTTATTCCCAACAACCAGGTTTCTATACTGTGCCCAGATCCCTGGAAAACATATTACAGAATACTTCTTCCCTTTGAGCAAGCCTCACTTGCCCACTTTATACAATACAAGGACTCAGTTGGAAAGTCTTTGGGGACTAAATCTAACCCATTCTACTCAGTAAAATTCATTTCTAAATGAGGGTCTTCTTGCAGCTCCATGCAGTAGATCCATGAGTGATGTCAAATGGAAGGCAGAGAAGAACTGGTCTTTGTTGCATCTTTGAGCCCAGGGGAGCATGTGCCTCTTCCATTACGGATACTCACCTGCACCCAGGAATCTGACTAGACAGATCCCAAGACTGTGGCAGGCAAAGGCAGTCCTATAAAGTCCACAGCCACACCCAAGATAACTTGGGTAAGTGAGAAGACAAACTTGAAGCCTTTCGACATCTTAAGCATATATGTTTAATCCTCCTGCCGTAATTAACCTCATCAATCTTTTCCTCTGGTCCATGAGAAGGCTCAGCAGGCATGTAAGTTGCCACATGCAACATCTTTCAGGGTCTCCAGGATTAGGCAGTACAGTGTTTCTGCAGTATCCCAAGAAAAGGGTGTCTAAACCAGTAGTCCCCCAGAGTTTTAATGTGTGTCTATATTATCAAGTGTTTAAAGAAAGTTTCTATGCATGCATACCTACTTATTCATTATGTGTATAGATGCTCTTTATTTAAAACAATTCAGCAAAGGTGCCATTTTGTCAACTTGACACAAGTTAGAGTTCTTTGCTAAGAGAAGCCTCAATTGAGAAAATATCTCCATCAGATTGCCTGAAAGCAAGTCTGTAGAGAATTTTCTTGATTAATGACTGGCGTAGGGTGGTGCTACCCTCTGGCAGGTGGTCCTGGGTTGTATAATAAAGCAGGCTATCTATGTAAGCTCTCGGAAGCAAGCCAGTAAGCAGCACTTCTCTTTAGTCTCTGCTTCAGCTCCGGGTCCCAGGTTCTTGCCTTGCATTCCTGCTCAGACTCCTCTTGGTACTGCAGTAGAAGCTGACAGCTGTAGGCTGAAAGAAACCCTTTCATCCTCATATTGTTTTTGGCCATGGTGTTTATCATAGTAGAAAAGCAAACCAGGACAACAGGATTTTTAAACCTCTTGATGATGCAGCAAAAGCTGTCCTTACAGCTTGGAATTTGGCCTTTTCCTTGGCTAGTCACTTGTGGCATGGCTCTCTCCATTAATGATGGGCACTAACAATGACCTATGGCTCCTACAGCCACTCAATCATAATGGTAGACAGCCAATATCCTGCAGAGTAAAGTGAGGAAACTGATGTTTGCAGGTTAGGTCTCTCTCTCTCTCTCTCTCCCTCTCCCTCTCCCTCCCCCTCTCCCTCTCCCTCTCCCTCTCTCTCTCTCTCTCTCTCTCATTTTTTAAAGACAGGGTTTCTCTGTGTATCCTTGGCTGTCCTGAAGCTTGCTCTGTAGACCAGACTGGCCTTGAACTCAGAGACAACCTGCCTCTGCCTTCAAAGTGCTGGAATTATAGGCATTCACCATCACTGCCAGGAAACTATATTTTCAACTTGAGATGTTTACAACATAAGTTGGGGAGTAACTTCTTTTATTTCTTCATTGCATACATGTCTCTCTGTACTTACATTTGCATGCCATAGATTGATGAAAATAAAAGTAAGAAACCATGTATTATAACAGATACTAGAGAGATGACTCAAAGGATAAAAATCTCCTGCTGGCAAGCCAAGAAATCTGACTTTGGTCTCCAGAGCCCACATAAAGGTAGAAAGAAACAATGGACTCTACAAAGTTGTTCTCTGATCTCCACATTCAAAATACACCATGCATACCCATGTACATGTACATATACATATACACATTATGTACACACATAGAATAATAAAAAAGAAAAAAATTAAAAGTCAGATATGAACAGGACTATTAGTACATTCTCACATTGTAGTTGTTCACTGTCCACTTCCCTGAAGTCACAGAAGCACACAGGCTCACCTTTGAAGGGGCCCTTATCATCTCCTTCTCATGACTGTGGTAAGAGCCAGGCCTTTGCAATCAGCCAGACCCGATTTTTAATCTTTGTCTTCCTGTCACTGATTAAGTGACTTAGGGTAAATAATCTCATCTTTAGCATCTTAGTTTCCTTATTTGCAGAATGCATTTGTGAGCCACGAGGTAGCCCCATGCTGGGAGCTAGACTTATGAGGATACAAGTCATTTTGGTTCATTTCAGAGAGAATCTGCTCAAGTTTCTTACCGTTATCTGAGGACTTGCACTGCTGGCTGAGCATGCTGATACCTGAGCCTTCCTCTATGCATAAAGTCTTCAAGTGAAATAAGATGTGTTTTGGGTGTTTCCTAGGGATTCCTAAGTACAAAGAGAGAAAGGTAATCTGACGAGTAAATAGATGTAGTAATGGTGTCATGCCTAGTGATAAGAGGAGTGACAGAGCCCAGAGGAGGAGGAGCTGATCCGGACTGGCCAGTTCCAGGAGGCTGCTATGTGAACCATTGCATTAGCTCTTCTGGCTGCCTCACAGTCAGGGAAGGTTTTGATTCTGATTCTATCAGAACATTTATTGGCCTCCTACCCGGTCCTTTGATTCTTTCTACTCTTTCCCTTTTCTTTTACTATTTCCAGCACATGCTCAGTGGCAGGCTGAATGTGGATCTGTAGAGTTCCCACCCACAAGCTACAGCAGACGGGACATGGTGGCTGAGCTGTGCAAGGGCACATGCTCTTCTGTAGGCCAAGCCCACTATTGCTGTGTGGAAAGCCTCAGGCCACCATAAAGAATTTAGTGGTTTGTTTATACCCTACCTCATTCCAAAGTATCATTTGAAATGTCTTCAAGAGGGTCTCACACTCCGCCGCCGGCTTACACTGCGCTTCTTGCCGCTCCTCCGTCGCCGCCGCGTCCTTCGCCGATCGCAATGGAAGAAGAAATCGCCGCACTCGTCATTGACAATGGCTCCGGCATGTGCAAAGCCGGCTTTGCTGGCGACGACGCCCCCAGGGCCGTGTTCCCTTCCATCGTAGGGCGCCCCCGACACCAGGGCGTCATGGTGGGCATGGGCCAGAAAGACTCATACGTGGGTGACGAGGCCCAGAGCAAGAGGGGTATCCTGACCCTGAAGTACCCTATCGAACACGGCATTGTCACTAACTGGGACGACATGGAGAAGATCTGGCACCACACCTTCTACAATGAGCTGCGTGTGGCTCCTGAGGAGCACCCGGTGCTTCTGACCGAGGCCCCCCTGAACCCCAAAGCTAACAGAGAGAAGATGACGCAGATAATGTTTGAAACCTTCAATACCCCAGCCATGTACGTGGCCATTCAGGCGGTGCTGTCCTTGTATGCATCTGGGCGCACCACTGGCATTGTCATGGACTCTGGTGACGGGGTCACACACACAGTGCCCATCTATGAGGGCTACGCCCTTCCCCACGCCATCTTGCGTCTGGACCTGGCTGGCCGGGACCTGACAGACTACCTCATGAAGATCCTGACTGAACGGGGCTACAGCTTTACCACCACTGCTGAGAGGGAAATTGTTCGTGACATAAAGGAGAAGCTGTGCTATGTTGCCCTGGATTTTGAGCAAGAAATGGCTACTGCTGCATCATCTTCCTCCTTGGAGAAGAGTTACGAGCTGCCCGACGGGCAGGTGATCACCATTGGCAATGAGCGGTTCCGGTGTCCGGAGGCACTCTTCCAGCCTTCCTTCCTGGGCATGGAGTCCTGTGGTATCCATGAGACCACTTTCAACTCCATCATGAAGTGTGACGTTGACATCCGCAAAGACCTGTATGCCAATACAGTGCTGTCTGGTGGTACCACCATGTACCCAGGCATTGCTGACAGGATGCAGAAGGAGATCACAGCCCTAGCACCTAGCACGATGAAGATTAAGATCATTGCTCCCCCTGAACGCAAGTACTCAGTCTGGATCGGTGGCTCCATTCTGGCCTCACTGTCCACCTTCCAGCAGATGTGGATCAGCAAGCAGGAGTATGATGAGTCAGGCCCCTCCATCGTCCACCGCAAATGCTTCTAGATGGACTGAGCAGGTGCCAGGCATCTGCTGCATGAGCTGATATTGAAGTATCAATTTGCCCTGGCAAATGTACACACCTCATGCTAGCCTCATGAAACTGGAATAAGCCTTTGAAAAGAAATTTGTCCTTGAAGCTTGTATCTGATATCAGCACTGGATCGTAGAACTTGTTGCTGATTTTTGACCTTGTATTCAAGTTAACTGCTCCCTTGGTATATGTTTAATACCCTGTGCATATCTTGATTTAGTCCTTAGTTCATGTGGCTCGGTCACTTGGGGGCTGGGGAGAGCACGCTGTAGATGAGAAAGCCCCAGCCTGGTGGATCTCTGTGAGCACCACTGAGTGATCTGTGCAGGGTATTAACCAACAGCAGACTTCCAGGATTTCCTGAGGCTGGCAAGGGTTCCTGAACCAGTTACCACTCCTTCTTGCCAGTATAACAGGGTGGGAAAGTCCGAGCCTTAGGACCCAGTTTCAGTTCTGGTTTCTTCCCTCCTGACCACCATCGGTTGTTAGTTGCCTTGAGTTGGGAACGTTTGCATCGACACCTGTAAATGTATTCATTCTTTAATTTATGTAAGGTTTTTTGTACTCAATTCTTTAAGAAATGACAAATTTTGGTTTTCTACTGTTCAATGAGAACATTAGGCCCCAGCAACACGTCATTGTGTAAAGAAATAAAAGTGCTGCAGTAACTGAAAAAAAAAAAAAAAAAAAAAAAAAGAAATGTCTTCAAGAGATATGAATAATGCAAGTCCATAGGTAAGGGAGCAAAGAACAACAGAAACAAATATCTGTATTTATTTATTCATTGCATGCATGTGTTATGAAGACCAGGCGAGAATCAGTAAATACGCCTCTTTCTTTTCTCTTTTCTCTTTTCTCTTTTCTCTCTTCTCTTTTCCTCTCTTCTCCTCTCTTCTCCTTTCTTCTCCCCTCTTCTCCCCTCTTCTCCCCTCTTCTCCCCTCTTCTCCTCTCCTCTCCTCTCCTCTCCTCTCCTCTCCTCTCCTCTCCTCTCCTCTCCTCTCCTCTCCTCTTCTTCTCTTTTCTTTTCTTTTCTTTTCTTTTCTTTTCTTTTCTTTTCTTTGTTGCCAAAGATCAAACCCAGGGCCTTGTACATCCTAGGCGAGCACTCTGCCACTTAGCTATGTCCCTAGCCCCAGGAAACAAACTGCTTAATATATGGCCCTACATAGATGTAACAGGATGTCATGATTTTAACCACAATATCTTTACTTTTAGAACTTCTACAAAGATACATGTCTAACGTGTGATGGAGTGAATGATAGCCTCAAAATCCTTATGTGAATTGGATTCACTACAACTATTTAAACTGCAGATATAATGGCTTTTTTGCTATATATTTTTATGAAGATGCCTCTAGGGTCATCTGGTCTACCTAAAAACAAATGCACCTAGCCAAGATATGTAAGTAATTCTTCTAATCTCTCATGATAATAACATTCTTACTGAGTTCTGCATTTTCCCCAATCACACTCATTTCTAAATACTGAGGCAAGTGCAAAATCCTAAAACCTTGTTCAATATATTTCAGCCTTCTTGAACACCTTCCTTGTGAATCCATTCTTCTCCCTTTAAGCCTTCATTGAGTTCTTTTCACAGGAATCTTTCTCTCATTTAACGAATAAGATGTATTATTTTTCACTCAGTTTTGAAGTGATTCTGCTGAGATCTTCATTTTGATATGAGTCAAGACATATGAGTAGATCCATAAGATGTCTGTCCTACTTTTCTATGACTCTCAAGTCCAATAGGAAGTAGCGCAAAAGCCACTTGGATCCAGAGCCAGGTTTAGAGTGAGAGACCCACATGGAACAGTCACCCTGCAGCAGGAACTGTGCTGTTGGATGGGGGAGTGCTGAGAACAACATGACAAGTCTAAGTTCCCCAGTCACTGCAAAAGCTCACTGACCCCAGGCTCCGTGATGCCAAGGGATGTTTCCACTGACCACACCTATAAGGTCTGATGTTCCCTTGGATTTGAAGCAAGCCATCCAAGCCACACCTATCTGAACATCACTGAGAATGCTTCCTTTATTCCATTTCTTCTACTACATTACATGTTTTCATTAGATTTGCAGCAACTCTAAGAATCACTAACCCTATTCCACAGATAAAGAAAAGAAACTTCACATTTCTTCACCTTCACAAACTTCAACTGTTTGGAATAAAAAACTGGTTTAATGTTATTTATTTTACAAGCTCATTAATAGAAGTTCTAGCATACAAGTTCCAGCCTAGCACTTGACAAAACATAATAAATCTTGAGACTTGTATTCCCCCACTCTCCAGGACCTAGGTTTTTACTG
This sequence comes from Mus musculus, assembly GCF_000001635.26. Lineage (NCBI taxonomy): Eukaryota > Metazoa > Chordata > Mammalia > Rodentia > Muridae > Mus > Mus musculus. The sequence goes on from NC_000070.6 coordinate 103,566,862, forward strand.
AATTCTTGTTATTTTTTTTCAGGGATTGGTCAGAGTATTTTAAATAATACAAAAGATTAATGCCCTTCTTTGGACAACATTTTGAGGTAGGTATGAGTTATTATTTTTACTTGGAAGAGATGTCAGAGGTTAATAGCTTAGGCAAGCTAAAACAGGGCCAGCTGGAAGCAGACTGGGACTCAACTCAGGGAGTTTGCTTTCTGCTCTAAGATTGTAAGCAAAACCTTCAGCAATCCACCATCCAACATTCCAAGTGCCAGATGCATTGATAATGCCACAGAGACATAGAGAGACATAAATTGGAAGAAGGAAAGTTTCCTGTGACCCAACATGATCTGACCTTTGTGGCTTCAGTTGGTATTCCTCAATCCAGCTAGAGCAGGAGTCCACAGGTGAGGGACCCACACAAGCAGAAGTTCAGGTGGTAAAGCCTTGTACATGTGAGCCTCATTCTGGTTGTTACTTGCAGACCTTAGTTGCTTGTGTTTCTGTAATATCCGAAGTTCCCTTGCTGTTTTGCTTTCTGCTGCATTTCTGCATTTTGGCCCTCCTGAAGCGTGTATGGACCACGTGTGTTCCTCGGACTTATTTAATATCCTCTCCAACCCAGCATCAATAACTGCCTACCTCTGCAGGACACAAGTACCAGCTTGTTTATCCCCTTGTAGCTTCTTCTTCAGGCAGGACTAAAGTCAATCATGAGGCTGGGGACTTAGGTCAGTGGAAGTGCACTTGCCCATCATGCCTGAGGTCCTAGCTTCAAACCACAGCCTCCCAAAGGAACAAGCAGATGCTTCTCCGTCTAGAAGTATTTGCTACTGTCCTGTCAATGCTGTGACTTGTTGCAAGTCTTGCTTTTAATGTGCATGTTCCTGTCTGCAGCTGCGCTGCCCCTCACAATCCAGTGTTTATTCTCTTTGCCATTCAACACGCACCCAGAGTGTCTCTGAATGTGGAGCTTATAAACTTTAGCTAGCAAGATTGCTTGCCCAGGGATCCCATAGCTTTGCCTCTCAAGTGCTGGGATTACAGGCAACTGCCACACTTGCCCAGCTTTATATGGGTTCTAGGGATTCAAACTCTGGTCTTCTCACTTGCATGACACCTGCATTATCCACTGAGCCAAACACTCCCAGGCCCTCATTGACTTTATTACTTATTGATTTTGAATATTTCCTAGGTCAGAATGAAATGAGCTGAGTGTATCCGAAGCATGGAGTAATTTAAATAAAAAAGTCTTCCTTCAGCCATTTGCCGCTTAAAAGGCTCTGCATAGCAATTTTAAAAATCATTTTACATAATATTCATATCTCTGCACTATTTCTCCCAGAAGTTCAGATTTATCAGGCAGTTGGGAAACTTTCCAGTCATCAAAGGTGGTCAAGTCCTGTGTGATCAGACTCTGTCTCTTTTATGGTGAAATTTGTCTACAGGTGGAACTTACGTACATCAGCAGGCTACAGGATCTGGTGCCCAGTGTCTGGCAAGACAGAAAGCATTTGCTTGCTCTACCATGAGTGAGAGAGAAGAAGGACTGAATGAGAACAGCTTCATGCCCCCTGTCAACACACCACACACACACACACACACACACACACACACACACACACACAGGGCTAAGGCTCTCCCAGGTCAGCTCTGCTGTCACTCTCAGAGGTCTCATAGTGGTTGGCTCAGGAGGCTTCCTGAGCATCTCTGAGGGCCACTATGCTCTAAGAGACCTAGGTAAATGTCACCCAAGTAGTTAATGGTTGGCTTCACACAAGAAGAGTCCTTAGGTAACTTGTTTCTATGCTTTTGAAAAAAGGGTTACTTTGTGTGAAAATGAGGGAGATCAACTGAAGGAAAGATGCTGCAGTTTACCTGAGAGCCAACTTGGTTCTCCAAGAATCTCTATTGTTTCATGCCCCAGTTCTGCATGTTTTGTTGTGTTGAAGAGCTGGCTCACGTAACCAGCAGCCAGGTCACCCTAACGTTGCATGGTCAAGGTCAGAGTCTCCATGGCCTCCAGTGATGAGCTGAAGAGAGAACGGGATGTAACACACACACACACACACACACACACACACACACACACACACACACGACACTCTGCATCTCCATTTACAGTCCTCTCGCTTACTTTCTCTTCTTAGGATGCTGTCATCTCTCCTGGGGATTTCCAGGGCTGCTTCACTAAGTAAGATTTTTGATTTTAATTTTCCTTGGCTCTGCAATGAAAAATAGAAATAAGCTTACTAACTCATTGGATTGGAGACACTGAGGAGAGATGGAAAGCCTGGGTGGAAGAGAAGAGCAGCTGCTCCATTTCAAGGCTTTAGACTGAGGTAGTCCCTATGATTTGGTCACCAGCTGATGCCTTGGATCTATGTATTTAGCTAGACCCAGCCAGCAGTTCTACCTACCTAGCTAGCTAAGGGGATATTTCTTTCCACCAAATAGGGCATTTCATAATATATTCTTGCTTAAGACCCACTGCTTTCAATACAGATTTCCAGAAATCCTCAATGAGCAAGAGCTTGTTGTTGACTACGCTTGGTCATCTCTCACTACCCAAGCCCAAGAAGGACAGTACTGCAGACTTACCTCAGCTTGTTTTTGAGGGATTCAAGGGAAGGCAAGAAAAAAGCCTCCTTATTCAACTTCACATCTATAGAGACAGGAACAAGATGTGACACCTGTTAGGTTTCTGAATACTTCCTGAATCCACACACTGAGGAATGTATTAGGATATACTACCAGATCTCTAAAATGTCAACATACCTCCCAACCTTTGCACAGACACCTGACAATATTCTTCACCTTTTCAACTGTGTATAGCAGATGTGCAGGTCCCAGAATCCAAGAAGACAACACGTGTCACCAGTAGCATTCCCATCCCTAACCTAAGCATGAGCCTTTTCTGAATGTCCACAGCACCTGTCCTGAGGCCCCACTGCTACCTGGTCACTCATGGGACCATCTGGCCAGCTTGTCATCTTACTTGCCCTTGCTCCTTCCTGGAGTGAGCATTGGGACATCAGCTCCTGCCATGCCTGCATCCCCAAGGCTCACTGCAGTGCCACTGTGCTGGGTAGAATGACATTAGCTTCTTCAGTCCTTAACTTGCTGATCAACATTTTAAAGATCTGTCAAGTCTTTCTTGCTCTTATGTGGGCATTACTCTTTCATTCTGGCTTTTTCTGTGCATCTCTCCATCCATCTCTCTTAGCAGTGTAGTTAGATGATTAGTGGGTTAGATGGTTCAATGGTGAGTTAGGGCTTTTCGTTGTTTGAGAAAATTAGATGCATACTTATAATGTGTTTTGATCAAATCCATCCCTGTTTCCCCTCCCTCTAAGTCCTCCTGTTTCCTCCTCCCCCACATTTCTCGTCTAATTTCATATTATTCTTTTGTTTAACCCACTGAGTCCACTAAGTCCTGCCTATATGTGTTTAGGTGTAGGGCCCTATTCTGGAGTATGGGTAGTTGCACAGAAACTGTATCCTTTGAAAAAATATGCCTCCCCAGCAGCAATAAATTTCCAATGAGCTTCTCCATCTCCATGTGTAGAATTTGACTGGCTTGATCTTGTACATGCAGATCAAGGAGGCTAAAATGGTTCATGCTCTGAGAGCTGAAGAATGAGAAAAGATAGTGTTGCCATTTTGCCTGTGCCTGAGTACTGAGACCAAGAAAGTTACTGACATGGCTATCAGTTTAAGGGCAAAAAAAGAGGAGCTATGTTGTTCCTGTCTAAGCCATGAGTCAGAAAATAAAATACCAACCTTCTCCTTTTGGCCTGGTATTTAATCCAAACTCTCAGTAGGTTGGTTCCCACATATTGGGAAGGAGTTTTTAGTGTATCCCCAGCTCAGGTGCTAATCTGGTTTGAAAGCATCCTCACAGGCACACTGGGCAATAATACTTTATCTGGGCAACTCAAAGCCCAGTCAAACTGACACATAAATAACCATCACAGTTAAGAACATGTGTTCTTATTCAAATTTCTTATGTCTTTGAGTTTTAATCTTCACAGCAACATAGGCCAACCTATGTCTCAGGTTTGCATATAAAAATTAGCATAAGAGTACTACATATTGCATTGTGCTATTATGAAGGTTGAAAGAATATACATATGGGATGCTTATCACATGATAAGCTCATTTAATGTTAGTCCATACTTGTCATTGTTATTGGTCATGGTGGAGGTTAGCTTTAATTGTCAACTTGACACAACCTAGAATCATCTGGAAAGAGTCCCAATGAGGGGTTGTCTATATTAGTTTGGCCTGCGCACATGTCTATAGGATATTGTCTTACTTAATTCATGTAGGAAGATTGAGGCCACTAGGGGAGGCTCCATTCTCTATGCATGAGGTCCTGAATTGTGTAAGAAGGGAGAAGTTGAGCTGAGTACAAGTAAGCAAGCAGCATGTATACACCCATTTGTCTTTGCTCCTGACTATTGGTGTGATGTGATTGCTTTTTGAAGTTTCTGTCATGGCTTTCCTACAATGATAGACTTTTATCTGGAATTGAAAGCTAAAACAAACCCTTTTCTCTTCTAAGATTTTTTTGAGGGGGGGTTAGGGAGGGCCTAGGGTGTTTTATAACAGCAACAAAAATGAAGCCAGCGCTGTGACATATTTCATATTAGAAGTTACTATATGTGCTTTGAAGAACAAAGAAAGCTTCTTTGTTTCACAGAGCTTAAATTGGTGATGTAATCCTTTGGTTGCGTATTTTCCTATAAGTCTTGAGTTGTAGTAGCCACTTACACTGTAGTATAAATCAGGCAGTTGCTTCTTTCAATGTGATAAGGAGAAATACAAGGTCATAGAGCAACTATCCTGAAGGAGAAAAAGAGAAGTCCACGTGATTCAGGAAATAAACCAGCAGTTACATAATTTCACTGTCGCCCCCTGTCTCTAGGCCTTGGTCAGCAAGTTTAATTTATTGTTTTTTTGTGAGCAGCCACAAGGCTTGTGCCATCAATTTTTTTGATCTCGATGTCTATGAAGTGACTCAGACTATTAGCCTTGTATGATTACAGCATCTGTATTATGATGTCGGGGACACATTGCTGCAGCAATTTATTCCCTTTATTTAGTTCACTCTGTCTCACTCAGCATATCACTGAGCTGCAGTTCAAACCCTGGTGATGGACAATTTCTCTCTCCTCTCCTGGTATCCCCTCTCCCTGCCCTGCTGTCTTGGTTGATGTCTTATTTAAAGGAAGATTTACACATCTCCTGGTTTCCTCCACAGTGGCTGGCCTGGGGGCAGTGGCTCCTGAAGCTGCTCTCCATGGTACTGAAAAAAAGCGCTCACTTTGGGTTTAGCTGCTGCTGCCTGAGAGAAAGGATCCAGATAGCCACAGGGGGATATTAGAAAGCATCTCCTCATGGCCTAAGAAGACCCAGAGTCCCACAGAGAGTAGCCTTTTCCTCAAAGGTGCTGTGTATCTCCTTAAGCCAAGAATATGAATTCTCTTTGGATATTTTTCTATTTGGATATTAAGCATCTGAGATGGAAACATTCTTTCTATGACTATCATTTCCCTCATATGTTAAATAGAGACAGACTGATTTTTTTTTATGACCATGGCTTTGTGTATTGTGAGAACCCTAGTAGAGTACCAGTCTCATGACTGTCACCACTGTCTGTGCCTCCAGCCCTACAGGTTTCTACAGTTCTCCTTATTGATGTGATTGGCAACTAACTTGAATTATGTGGGTCATTGGAAATCCCCTTTCTCCATGACACCTACTTCAATTTTTTTTTTAAATTTTCTCATTGCTTGTATTTTGTTTCTTTGTTTGTTTGTTTGTTTGTCATGTTTGACTGTTCCAAAGCTACTACTGTTCTTGGTTCAAGTTCGCATGGTCTTTAGAAACCCTCCCCCCACAGGCCCAACCCCTGAGTTTGGGGCCATCAGATCTTCTCATGATCTGATGTTACCTTAGATATGCGGCTTCACTGACTCCTGTATCAGGACAGATGCCAAGGGCGGAGCATGCTGCAGTTTCTAACTCGCTAGTCAAAAGCTCTAGGAAAGATGGAGCTTGAGTGGTAGCCCACCCCCAGCAGGTTCTCACTGCTGTTTGTTTCTAACTGAGCTTTATAGAGATTTAAACAATACATGTGCTCCTTTTTCCAAGTCCTGGCTCTCTTGTGCTGCTTCTAACTCTGCAGGAGGTTCATATTCTTGCAACTGTCACTTCTTCTGACTTTGTATTGTGGGGGTCACTCCACTGTCTTTGAAGTGGGCTGGCCTTCTGTTGAAGACAGTTCGTCACTGCTTTGGGCATCGATACTTTTCAAATTGGAAGATCTAGAGGTGAGAAGACATCTGCCTCCATGAATTAGCTGTGAAGTTAATGCAGATTTGATGTACAGGAATCTTTAGCAAGTTCTGATCCGTCACAAGACTCTTGTTTAATATTCACTGGCAAGAACAGCTGCTCTTGGTTTAGGAAGACTAATTGCCCTTCAAATTGTTCCAGAAGCTTCCATTCATTTTGATCACTTGGTATGGTTAAATATTCACTCGTCTAATCACAGCCAAGGAAGCCCAACCGCAATGACTTCTCTCAGAATTTAAATATATTATTTATTTATTTATTTATTTATTTATTTATTTAAAAAATTAAGTGTATGGACGTGTATGTTCATGTGAGTGCAGGTGGTGGGAACAAGACTGCAAGGGGAGTCCATGCTCTTAAGCACCCTGCCACCTTTTGAGCTCCTTCCACCAGACTCTAAAGTCTCATGTCATCTGGTCCCTATTGACCACACTGGTGGACGGCAGAAAGATTATTAGGATGCTTAAAGTCTCCGTGTCTAGTTTATTATAGGAATGAACTTGAGGAACACACCATGAATTCTTGTCTCTGCTCATCACCTCTTTCATGGATGTGGTTGCAATCATCCTGTGGTCTTTTTTAAAGATGCTAAGTGGGCACACTTACTTGGTTTAAATGAACTTTGAAGAGTATAAAACTATACAGACTGAGGCATAGTAGCAAGAGATTCTTTGAAAAAGTAAGAACTAACCAGGCCTCACAGCACAGGTCTCAAGCCCTGCTACTAGAGAGGTGGAAGTGGGAGAATTGCAACTTCAAAGCTTCTGCGATACAGAGTGTGTTCAAAATCAGCCTGGGCTGTGACTAGCGAGACACTGTCTCAAAACACACAGTAGAAGGAGGGCTGAGAATACAGCTCAGTGATAACATGGCGTACACACAGCCAACTGTCAGCACTATAATATCAGAAAAATACAAGAAAAGTAGATATTGATAGTTGGAATAAAAGAAGGAAAATTGGATGGTAGAAGCTACAATGATGTTTGTTGAGTGGAGACCCGGACTAAAGGTTTGGAAAGCAAGGACCAAAGAGCTGGCAGTAAGGGGAAAGGGTATAGAGAAACTAAAATAATATAATGGATGGAGACAGGACTAACAGACAGTCCAGCATGTTTCTGCTTAGATTTAATTATGTCTTAGCTAAGGCTACAGAATCCCATGTGTTATTGAAGAAGCAGAGAGATACATCCAGCACACAAAGGCTTTCCTTTACTCTCTGTAAAGCTAAGGAAGCCAAGGGAAGGACTCTGAGATTATTTTGGCTTAAGCTTCTAAGTTAATTGCTTCACCAAAATGAAATTACAGTGCGGTTTGGAGACAGTAGGCAAAAGTATTTATGAAAGGGAGGGGGGGGGAGACTTAGTAACCAATGATATTTATTGGTCACTTATGTGCCAGGTGACCAACTTCTCATAATGGCTTCAGCACTGCGTATATTTATTGTCCCTGCTCATGCAGGTGAGGAAATGGAAACATTAGAAGTCTGGTCTCAAACGAGTGCTTGAAGAGGGTTGTGTTAGAGATTGAATTTGTGCCACCTGTCTCTAGAGCTCTTATATGTGTCCAATATGATTGCCTGGCTTTTCCATGCTGATTTTATACAGCTCTGTGTGGATGGCTCCAAGAATGGCTGCAAAGCTCATCTTTATCAGCACAGAAATATCTTAAGAGCTCATTCTTCTTGCTTCAGAGAGGCCATTGTTATTAAATTGTAGCTTTTTATGGAGACCTGGGGACAGCAGGGGCAGGAGGCAGGATCAGGACCCCCTCCCAGACCTCTGTCTGAACATGCTGGAAATCTCACCCTTTCACTTAGCATCATGCTGAAGATTGCAGACAGAAACTTTGGAGGAATGGGAAGAAAAATATTAATGCATTTATGTCATCTGGAGTAAAAGACATCAAGAATTCCCAAGGGAGTAAGTGGAAACCATTAGAGCAGTTCCAGACACAATCTTTCCCATGCACACACTTTGTCAGTTGAGGTCTGGTCAACAATATTTATTCTGTAGTATTTCAGATGACTTATCCTGGAAGTCTTGAGACCCTAGAGAGGATTTGAAGTCCTTTGTTTAACTGTGGATTAAAAATGGCAACCATTCGTTTTCTATTCCTTTGTGTCTTGACTGATTTTATGCCCCAAACCAATAGCGTGTGGAAAGAGATATAGTGTGACTTTGAGTCTAGACCCTAAGAAGCCTTGCAGCTACTGACTATAGCTCACAAAACTCTTGAAGCACAATTGCCTTGCTGAGTAAAGCTAAGGCCCACAAAGAGGCCTCTGAGCTGCAGTCAGCATCAACCTGAATCACATGAAAGTGTCATCCTGTACACCTACCCAAGGTTGTCTTGTCTTCAGTTGACTCCAGCTCCAGTTGCTAACCATGATGATACAAGAAGCTTCAAGGAAGAACCACTCAGCTGAGTTCAGCCAAGGGATGATGCAAGAGTTATTTTATCCTGAGTTTAGGCAGTTTGTGATAGAGTGATCAGAATCCAGAACATGAATAGATCCTGTCAGAGAGTTAGTGGCAGATGTAGAAGCAGGTGCTTTCAGCATATGGTGTCTGTGCCACTGTAGTGTAATCAGATGACGCTATGGGCTAGGCTTGAAGGAACAGGAAGATGCTCTGTCCATGGCTGGTTCTGCTCATTCTTATATGAACTTGGCTGAGAACCCACCGTCCTGAGGGCTCTCTGCTGCCTCTTCAAGAGTGAGACCCAATTGTTGCATGGATGTTTTGCTATTTATGAGCCTCAGTTTACTTCTTTATAAGGTTAAGAAACAAGGAACCTAGAACAAGCTGTACACAGAGGACAGACAGACAGGCTAATTGCCCTCCATCTCCCTGAGAAACCAGAAGGAGGCACAGGCTCTGGTCACAGAAGCCTGGCCTGGAGTTCTGGAAGCACGTTCTCCCATCAGCGTGACTCCACCTCTATCAAAAGTCAGAAATGAAAGTTATCTGATCTCTCTGCTATCTATTCATCTTTCTTGACACAAGGATCCATGCTGCTTGTCTTGAGTGACTAGTCTTTGACCTAATATCAAGCACTGGCTTCATCATGCTTAAGCTAAGCAGAGCTGGGTCATAGAAACAAGAGAGATTCCCAACAGCCCTATCACTTTCCTCCCCTGTCTGTGCTTAATCCCAACTCTTCCAATGCATCTCGATTCAACTGAAGAAACCAGGCTGAGTGAGAGTAGCGGCAATGCCATCAACATCATAAGGCAGGGAGCCATCTGCGTTCATAGCAACTCCAAGCAATATGGAGTACTGGCAGAGCAATCTGGGGGCGGGCTGGAAAGGGTTAACAGGACCAATGGGCCAGCTGGCATCTGTGCTGGCACTCATAGAGAGAAAGAAAAGGAACCTCGGTGTCAAGACAAGAAAGAGAAACAAAACAAAATACCAGAGCTTTAGCCAAATTCCCAAGTTACCAGATGGATGGCGAGGGAAACATCTAGCCAAATCCATGTAGCAGCCTCTGGCCAGAAAAGACCTCAAGCCTAGGCAAGTCTGTGAGCCCACCTGGATAGCTTGTCTCTGTTGGATAGCATTCCAGAGACCAAGACTGTCACTGATTCTATGTGTCAAGGAGAAGGGCTGATCTTCCCCTTTATTAACTCATGCATCCACACAGCTACCCACCATCCATTCACCCATCTATCAGCTTGTGCATATTTAACAACAAACATTTATTAGACACCTACATCAAGCCAGACATTACATATTAGGTGACTCTACAGACAAATCGGTGTGACAAAGATGAATAACGCAACATAGTCTTTGCCTTGGAGGACAAAGATCTGTCAAGACGAGATATTGTGGGCAGCTCTGAAGTGAGCTGGAAGAAAGTTTGTGGTAGAAAAAAATATCTGACTCTTGCTGATGATTTATTGCAAGCCAGACAATGTTCTTCAAAGATTTACATGCATTATCTCATTTAACCCTCACCATTGACATTCAAGCTTGGCAGTGCTATTAGCCCCATTTAGAGCCAAGCAACCATCTACAAGGATGAAGTGACTCTGTCTGGATTCAGGTCTGAGCTCATTCAGTACTGTGGAGGAGAATCTGGGCAAGAGCATGGTGCAAGGCCTGGCACCCAGTATGCTGTGAGAGTCTTGCTACTTGGTAACAGCGGATGGGGGTACATGAAGCAGAGTGGTCAATGATGATGTAAGCATGGGGAGGGAAACAGACTCTGCCACTGGTGCCCAAATGGCAGAGTAAATTTGAGGGGGTCATTCCAAGCTGAGAAGACACTACCCCAGACGTCCCAACCCTGCCCTCAGCTTTGGCAGAAAGTGCTTTCTGTCCCATGGCTGACAACATGCTCATGAAATACAAATTCCTCTTCTTCTCTGCTTCCTGGCTTGCCTCTTGTATGCATATGTGCATTGACAGATGGATAGGCTACCGAGGCAGCTGAGAATCAAAATGAGGGAGGAGGGTGCTGGGACTCAGGGTGCATGTGGAGGAAAGACTCTAGTGCAATTTTGCCAAGCAAGTTGCATGTCTGGGTGTTGAATAAATGAAAAAAAAATTTTTAAATCCTGTAAGCCACTATCGACAGGGTGGCTTGAGAGTAAATGCAGAAGGGTTGGAGGGATGGTTCACCTGCAAAGTACTCCCTGCCAGCTTCCCAGCCAAGTTGGCTTCTTCTCCACAAGCTATTTTCCTTGTCTGGAGTCAGTTCACACCTAATATGGAAGAATGGCTTTTCAGCCTCTACTTGTTGCTATGGTAGCTTGAGAAGGGCTGTGAGTGAGCTGTTGCTGCAGCTCCCCCTTCTCCAAACATGTTTGGCACGGGGCTGAACACGCATGGTTTGAAGACGAGGCAAGTGTCAGTGGATGGAGTGTCTTTTATTTGGAGAAGCATCTTTGCAGAGGGCAGAGCGACAGCTTCTGATGCTCCTTCAGAGCCTCTGCTGTGCTGATTCTAACGCATCGGCTCCCTCAGTCTGCTCCCATCCCTACCGCTACTTGTTTTTGGAACAAAGGCTGGAAATGTCTCTTGCAAATATTTCTAATGATTTAACTGGCTGGATTAAAATGCAAACCATTGTTAAGTTTTTAAAAAAATAATTTCGAATAAATGAGTGCTATAAATAAGAGGGACTTATTTCCCACAGGATGAATGCTTCCTTCTTTGGAAATCAGAGGATATTGGGAAAGGAAGTACTGTGAACATGATATGCCTTTAGGTTGGAGTTGGTGAATGGGGCACATGGGTGGTGTCGGCTGGAACATGTTTCATTCTTGCCCCTCGGAAGGCTGTAATCCAGCAAGGAGGAGAGATACTCCATAAGTAATTGCCATGGAGAGTATGAAGCACTGATGGACACCCATCTGACAGGTCCAGGAAGGCTCCTCTGAGAGAGGAAGCTTAAAAGAACTACAGAGGCACAGTGCATGGATCTGAGAGTTGGCTCCCAGGAAAGGGCTCAGCATATATGACTTTTTGAAGGGAACAGCAATTGGTTAGTAGGTCAGGGGAATGCAATGAAAGCCATAGCAGAGAGTAAGAAGGGAAGTTGATGTCAATGTCTGTGACGGGGAGCGTCTTGAAGGGCACTGTCATAGCTGAGGGACTGTAATGTGCTGGACATTGTTCTAAGTCTTTTCCACAGGTTCCATCCTTTAGTCCTCACAGCCACCTTATAAAGGGTGTCGCATTAGTACATACATTTTGTAAATGAAAAGGCGGAGAAACAGAGAGGCAATGACTTTCTAAGATCTTAACACAAGCATGTAAATAAGCCTAGTCTATCCTATATAGTAGTGGGGGCCTGCTGCACTAAAGCACTGGCAGTCCAGGCTTACGATGATTAGAAGCCATGGAAAGTTCTGAGCGGGATAAGGAACCCTGTACTGTGGCCAGGACTGTGGACTGGAGGGAGCAGAGAGGACAGCGAAGATTCCAGGTAGGACTGGGCTCTACCCAGAGGGAAGGAGAGCAAACAAGTCTAACATAGGAGCTGGAAGGCAGAATCCAAGGACCGTGGGGGCAGTGTGGATGGGAATGGGGCAGGCAGTGAAGGGTGGACCCCAGGATGTGTGCGTTACCATCTGAGTGAGCTGTGAGGCTTGTCTTGTCTGTAGAGCTGGGTGAGGGGTGGGAGCCTCACAGGACAGTTAGGGCTGAATGCATGTTAGGTGGGCAAAGACGGCTCTGTCTACATCGAAAGTAACAAATGAAAGCCTGTCTCCTTCGTAGCTCTCTTCTCTGTGCCTTGTAGCAACTTAGTCTGAGGAGAGTCCTCCCTGCTTCTTGCTTCCATTATTTTCTTCCCGAGCGTGCAGAACATGTCGATCTCACTGTGATTCGGATGCTCCTTGCATTTCTGCCCGCCACGTCCTATCGATTAAGAAAGTGGTCCATCCCAACATATGTACATCACTTGTATGAATTGTTTGAGGTCTTACGGTCTCTGTATCTCTCAGGAAGACTACCTTACGGATGGTCAGATCTCTTCTTAAGACGTGCTAATGTACTAAACAATAAGATCCTCGACAGGTGCCCCAGCTCTCTGCTCCCAAACTTTCGTGCATATTACTTCACTGGAAACCATTATTCATCCTAAGAATAATCAGCGTGCTCATCACAATCATCATAGGCATCATCGCCACCGTCACCCTTTAATACAGATGAAAAGCTAAGACCTCAGAAAGACCTAAATGATTCATTCAACAAGACATGTCTGGAAAGTGAGAGGATTTAGAAATTCCAAATCCCTCATCTTTCAAGTGTAAGCTTTCAAAGCATCTATCAGGAGTCAGGTGTGTACTGCATGGTAGGTAGGTATTAAGCTCAGCGCTTTATGCAGTCACTTTTTGATTCCCCTAAGGTGGACATTGGTATGATCCTAAGGTTAATGTAGGAAGAAACTCAGAGATGGCACATATGTTGCTTAAAGTCTAGAAGGCTGAACCATGGTTGGAATGTGGGTTTTTCCCAAACTAACGCGCCTACCCTGCGAGTCACCAGAGTGCACTGACTCATTTTCGTTTCCACACCAAGCTGCAGCCCTTTCATTAAGTCCCCAGAAAAGATGCAAGTTCCCCAGAGGATGACAAAGCGACACGGCTAAGAGAAGCAGGTCCTGGAAGACAAAAGGTGCAGAGGCATGTCCCCTCAAGAGTTGGCAGGCTTCTGCACGAGAGGATGAAAGTCTTTACGCAGACAGCAAGCATTTCTTTAACCTTGGGCTTATCCTGCTGGTGTTTGTCCTGTGTGATGCAGCCTCTGCTTCCTGCTGTTGAGCTCAAGGTAATTCTCTCCTCCTCAGAACCCCCCCCCCCCCCTTGGGTTGTGCAGATGGTTGGTCCTGATCTCCTGGAGTCATCTCGTTGATGAGGCCAATATAAATGCATGACGGAGTCCAATTCCAGGCGCTTATTTCTACAGAGCTCAGCGGAGCCCATCCACAGAGTCATAGGGAAGGCTCTGAATGATGGGCGGAGGAAGGTGTTTGAAGGTCAGAACTCCTGCAAGGCTCCTTACTGCAGCTGTGCGGTTGCTGTGGTGGCCGCATCTCACTTACCTTTGGGCAGCTATCTATAGCCATGGCACAGCTGCAGTTATTGCCATTCTCAGCCGAGATACTTCCTGTGGGATTTTGAAGCATCTCTCACCAGAACATGGGGCTCTAGAAAGTGAGAGTGTTTGAGCCTCACATTCTAGCTGTGATACTTTGGGGGCCGTATCTCCCCTTCTCTGAAATGGGGCTTCCTCATATGCAAATGAAGACAGTCTCATCTGCTCAAGCGTTTGCTGTGAGAATTAGTTTAAATGACATATAAAATGCTTATTATAATTCATGGAGCAAATTAGGCCCTCACCTTACAAACCCTTTCTTCACCCAAGGGTATGGACCTAATAACCAGCCGGGTCTCACCCTGGTCTTTTCTGTTTATGAGCTATGCAGGGAGAGACTGGGAGAAGTCGGGCTTATTAATCTCCATATAACCTGTAGAGTAATTAGATTGTTTATTCTTGGCTCTTTGGGAAGAAGGAACTATAATTACAGGACCAAATTAAATGGCATTATCTTTTATTGTCTCCTACTGTTAGAAGGCTTCCTTTGCCAAGTCCTTTTTAGGAGCTGGAAAATTTTCCCATACCAATCTTCTCCTTTAGTGTCTAAATCCTGAACCTTTCCAAAGACTCTGAGTGGAAAGTTTGTTGGTATTGCTTGAGGAAGATGGAGTGTGTCCAAAGAGTCCATTTTGTTATCTATGTCAGAGGTTACCAACTGTTGCCTATAAGCCTCAGCTCTTCTTCTGCAGTGTACAACACCCACTGTCAAGTGGCTGTCTGGCCAGGGCTCACAGTTCTCAGTCCCTTGCCTCCCTCTTTCTCTGATGCATTAGGAGGGATCATGTAGTCAATTGAATGTGGAAAAACATACATGTGCCCCTCCTGGCCCGATAAGGTTCAAAAAAAAAGTGCGTCTTCATTCATTTCTTCACCCATTTTCTGGCTTCATGGGAGGGTGGGGTGGATCTCCAGGTTTTCTTGGAAGCCTAGAAGATTGCAAGATGTCAATCAAGTTAATCCTAAATGACTCCATGGCATCTAGCCCAGTACAGCTGCTTAGAAGTTTGAAATTTTCTCATGTTAGGGCCCTGAGATTTCAGGTTGTAGCTGCTGCAGCAGTTAGCTTTATCCTAATGAGCACATGGCCTAATTTGTTCTATCCCTGTCTGGTGGGATAGGCAGAACTGTGAATGAATAAGTCTCAGACCAGTGCAGTGAATGCTAGGTGTAGAAGTCGGAAGAGAGTTCTGTGTTCATAGAGAACCAAGTATGATTTTCTAGAAGTTCAGTGGAAACTTCATGGAGCAAGGGACCTTTGAGATAGACTGTTAGAGGTGAAAGGTATTTATGGGTGAAGGACAATAACTGGAAAAACAATTTAAGCCACAGCAGCATCATGAACAGGTCTATGGAGCCTGAGCAGGGACATGTATGGTTTGCTGTGAGAAGGGTTTCCATTGAGAAGCAGATAGCAATTCGTCATTTTGTCTGGGGAGTACACTCTAACAGCAGCACAGATGGGCTGGGTTTGATGGGAGCAAGTTAGTGTGCAGAACACTCTATAGCTTCACAGCAGAGATTCCCACAAAGGCTTTCTGCATGAAGAAAGAATTCATAAAAGATTTTCCCCCTCACAACATTGGTGGCAACATGAAGAGTTGATTTCAGGTGTCACCTTGCTAGATCCATGTATGGTATTTGAACATCAGAGACCACAGGAAATTCCTCACGTGGGAATGTTCTGTCACAGTCAGGAGGTTCCTGTGTAGCTCGGTTTTATCCCCAGACCCCTTTGATAAAATCCTATTAAAGTAATGTCTTTGTCCCAGGGAAATCATAGTGCTAGACATCAGCTTTAACACTTTCTGATTCACTTTCTCCTTCATTCTGCACAATTAGAGAAGGTATCCTGTAGGTTAAAGTGTCCCTGTTAACTCAACATGACACAGAGATTACCCTCAAGGGTTTATGCTATATAATCCTTTCTCAAACCCAGTACACTCTTTCTTTTATGTTGTGTGTGTGTGTGTGTGTGTGTGTGTGTGTGTGTGTGTGTGTTTATGTTTGCAAATGGGCACACATGTATGTGGGGTGAGGTTGATATTCTTTATCAATTGCTCACCACCTTATTCACTGATGCAAGTTCTTTCAAATGAACTAGTTTGTCACTTTGGCTGATCTATCTAACCACTCTGGGTAGACAGTCCAGCTTTCTTAAGGAATCCCATCTCTACCTTCTAAGAACTGGAGTTACAAGTAGGCCATGCCTGCCTGACATTTTCTGAGAGTTCTGGGATCTGAACTCCAGTCCTCACATTTGCATTTCCCATCAAGACATCTCCCCAGCCAGAAGTCCCAATCTCACGATCTGCATGGTGTCTGTCACCCTTTACTATTGTGACAGTTGTGATGCTGATGAACAGAGAGATGAGACCATTGAGACTCAGGCAGGTCACACATTATGGGGCAGCTCCCAAGTCTCTGAACACCTACCCAGCTGCACTCTTGGGTCCTCCTCAAGTCCACACTGCTCGTGTGTGTGTGTGTGTGTGTGATATACTCTGTAACTACTCTGCTTTGGCTAGCTCTAATGGCCCTCTGTGATACAGCTATAATCTCTGTTTTACACGGCTTTCCCAGAACCCTAGACAGGTTACACCTTTACTCCTTTGTGAAAAGCAACTTGTGAGAAGAAAGATTCTTGCATTGAAGAACCCCTCTCTTTGTTTTGTTTTATATATATATATATGTATGTATCATAACACCACATTTATCTCTCAGAGTATAGTTTGATAATATCAAATATATTCACTGTTCAGCAGCCTGTTGGGACTTTTTCATTTTGTAAAACTGGAACTTTGTGCCCTTAACAACTCTCCAACCCCCTCTTTCCCACAGTACGTGGCAACCACCATTCTAATCACTGTCTCTATGAATCTGGCTATCCTAAGTACTAACAAAGGTGAAAATATATGTCATTTATATTTTTGTGACTGGATTGTTTTGTGAAGTCTAAAAGAACCTTCCACCTTCATCTACATGGTGGAAGGTAGTAGACGTTCTTCCCAAGACTAAATAAAGTCTGTGTGTCTGTGTGGATGTA
The DNA here is from genome assembly GCF_000001635.26 of Mus musculus. Lineage (NCBI taxonomy): Eukaryota > Metazoa > Chordata > Mammalia > Rodentia > Muridae > Mus > Mus musculus. Next base: position 103,583,863 of record NC_000070.6, read on the forward strand.
AGAGGTTGATGTTGGGTTATATGTCTTTCTTAATAGCTCTTCACCTTGTTTCTTGAGACAGATTTTCTTTCTAATCCTGTAGCTCATTGATTCCTCTAGACTGCTGGCCAGAAAATTCAGGGATCCTCCTTTCTGTGCTCCTAAACACTGGGTTGCAGGTGGATAGTGCTACACCTAATTTTTACCCGAGTCCTGAGAGTTGGACACAGGTCTTCTTTCTTATACAGCAGACACATTAGCAATGGAGCCATCATCCCAGCCCTGAGTAATTCTCTGTTATGTGAATGTAAAATATTCGTGTATTCATCTATGGGTACCTTTGGACAATTGTGAATAATGTATCTGTGTAAATGAAGGTACTGGGTTGCATGGTAATGCCTCACTGGTTTTTGTTTGTTTGTTTTGAGTGGTTACAAATTTTCCTACTAATTGTAGTCTCTCTCTGAGTATTCAAACTTTTTAGTCATTTTGAGATTGTATTCTCTACCTGGTTGAGTTGAAGTTCTTTTTGTAGTTGTTGGTTATATACACATTATATACACATATAAATATGAATATATGTACTATTTTTTATTAGTTGAGAATTTTAAACAATGCCTTTTGATCATATCCACCCCTGTCTTTGTACCAATATCTATTAGTTACTTTTCTATTGCTGTGTTACAACACCATCACCAACACAACTTATAGAAGAAAGAATTAATCTGAACCCATGGTTCCACAAGGTTGGAGTCTATGTTGGCTGAAAATAGTGGCAGGAACAACTGAAAGTTCTCATCTTAAACCTGAGTCAGGAAGGAAGGAAGGAAGGAAGGAAGGAAGGAAGGAAGGAAGGAAGGAAAGAAGGAAGGAAGGAAGGAAGGAAGGAAGGAAGGAAGGAAGGAAGGAAGGAAGGAAAGAAGGAAGGAAGGAAGGAAGGAAGGAAGGAAGGAAGGAAGAAGAGGGAGAGAGAGAGGGAGAGAGAGAATTCAAAATGGTGCTTGACTTTGAAATTTCAAAGCCTGCTCCTAGTGACACACTTTCTCCAACAAAGACCCTCTCCCTAAACCTATGCAAACATCACCACCAACTAGGGAGCAGGTGTTCAAACATCTAAGCCTATAGGAGACATTCTCATTCAAACTACCACACACCATAAGTCCTTCAAGACCGATATGTGTTGTCCAAACATTGCAAAATGTAGAGTCTTCCACTGGAGACTAATCGACCTACCAGAGTCTATACTTTTAGAGAAAACTTCTCTTTCTCCTAGCACCCAACAGTTGCCAATAGCTGCACAGCTAGGGGTGAGATCATGTGCCAAGCTCCTCCTCTCCATGCTGGGATTTGGTTTGACATGGGATTTCATGTGCTTTTGTCCATGTTGTCCCAGCCTCTGTGAGTTCCTATATACAGCAGTTCTGCTGTGTCCCAGCGCCCTTGTTCCACATTAGCCATCCACCACTGGTTTTTGCACTTTTTCTGCCCTTTCCTTCTGCATGGATCCTTGAGTCTTGTGAAGGACTGGTTCCTTTTAAGGCTGAGATTCTGCAGTCTCTTTTTCTCTATGCCTTAGTCAGTTGTGTTAATTGCTAGCTACAGTAAATAGGAGCTTCTCAGATTGGTGATGAGAGATGTATTGATCTATGGGTATAACAACACGTCATTAGGTGTTGGTTTAATACTGTGTCCATTTAGCAGCATAATGGTAGTAGATTTCCCCCTAGAGCCTATGACAGTATTCTGATAAGAGGACTGAAACTGCTTATCAAATATGTAATTTGCAAGTGCTTTCTCCCCAAATGCTACATTTCTTTCACTCTGTTGATTATGTTCATTGAGGCACAGATGTTTTAATTTTGCTGTCATCCAATTTAGCTCATTTATTATAATTAAAAATTATGTGTATGGATGTTTGTCTGCATGTATATATGGCACCATGTTTATGTTGGATGTTTGCAGAGGCCAGAAGGAAGTGTCAGATCCCCTGGAACTGGAGTTACAGACTGATGTGAGCCACCATGTAAGTGTTAGGAAGGAACTAATCCTGGTCTTCTACAAGAGCAGTAAGTGCTCTTAACTGCCAAACCACCTCTCCAGCCCCCAGGTTTCCCACTTTTACATTGTTGTTGGTTTTTGCCTGTATTTTGTGTGGCATAGCCAAGAACTCCTTGCCAAGTAAAGGGCCCCTAAACCCCCACTCTTTCTTTTTTCTTTCTGAAAGGGTTGTAGTTCAGGGTGTATGTTTCTGTCATGGCTACACTGAGCTCATCTATATAAGGTTTCAGGGCAAGGTCTGGCTTCATTCTTATATCAATGGATATCAGGGGGTTTTGTTTGTTTGTTTGTTTTAGTTTGTTTTGGTTTGGTTTGGTTTTTTGTTTCTGGAAACTTTTTCTGGAGACATTTTTTTCTCTTTCTTTTTTTCAGGACTGTACTGTGACAGAATGGACATCTCAGTAGCTTCTGAGGTTGGTACATTGCTATCACCACAATTACTCCAGCAAACCTGGTTCCCTCAGCTGCTGCCACATTATGCAGAATTAGTGCTGGAGACACTTTCTTTTCTCTACTGAATAGTCTCTGCCTCTCTGCTGAAAATTATTTGACCACATATGCAAGGGTTTGGTTTGGATTTTGGATGCTATTCCATTGATCCACAAATTTATTTCTCTACCAGCAACATACTGTTTCATTGATGTAGGTTTGTAATGCACATAGGATTGAAATTAAGAAGTGCGGGACTTCCAGCTTCACTCTTTTTCAAGGCTGTTTTGGCTATTTGGGAGCCTCCTTTGATTACCTTTTAAATTTAGTTTGGCTTTCTCCATGCCTGGAGCAACCATCATAGTGATTTTAATAGGGATTAAATCCACGAATTGCTTTGGATGGTTTTAATGTCTTAATAATATTAAGTCTACTTGGAGCAAGGGTTGACTTTCCATTCATTTGTTTGTTGGGGAACCATTTCTTTTGAATGAGCAGATAGTAGGCTAGCTAGTATCTCTTTTACCTAACTGGTTTCCTAGATGAATATGCAAAAGCGAGGGTCTGGGTAAGGTTTGATCCTATAAAGACCCTGGCTAATTCCTCCTTATGATTCTCCAGTTCATAAAAATTACTTAGCTTCCCTAGTTTTCCTTTTTGTTTGTTCCTAGAAAACATATAGCTCTATTTTATAATTATTCCTAATCTGTCATAGTATTACAGATCGGAACACATGCATACACTCACACAGCCACATATACACCAAACACACACACACACACACACACACACACACACACACACACACACACATTTCCCACCACACACACTCACTTACAAACACAAATTTCACACCACACACACACACACACACACACATACATACACAAATTTCACACCACACACACGCACACACACACACACACACTTACATACACAAATTTCACACATACACACACACTTACATACACAAATTTCACACACACACACACTTACATACACAAATTTTACACACACACACATGCACTCACTCACTTACATACATAAATTTCACACCACACACACACACACACACACACACACACTCACACACACACACTCACACATACACACACACACACACACTCACCCACTCCACATGTGCTCTTCTTTTGCTTTAGGTCTTAAGTTCATACTGCAATTTACAACATCTTCAACTTTTTTTCATTTTTTTATTAGATATTTTCTTTATTTACATTTCAAATTATATCCCCTTTCCTCATTTCCCCTCTGAAAACCCATCCCATTCCCCCATCCCCTTGATCACTAATGCACCCACTCCAGCTTCCCTGTCCTGGCATTCCTCTATACCAGGGCATCGAGCCTTCACAAAGCCAAGGGCCTCTCCTCTCATTGAACATCTTCAACTTTTATATTTGTTTTTAGCATACATTATCCATTAGTCCATTGTGGATTGAAGTGTGGCTTCAAAGGAATAACTTTTAACTGAACAATTAAATTGTTATAAGCATCACATAAATGTCAGAGTCAATATTCAAATCAGATCTTTCTGACTAAGCTGTCAAATCAACTCCTCCATATAACTAGGTCCCTCCTAATTTTCAAGGTAGTTAAAAGTGGGGGATTGGAAATTGTGTGTGTGTGTGTGTGTGTGTGTGTGTGTGTGTGTGTGTGTGTGTGTGTGAAATCCTGCCTAAAATTATAGGGTCAAAAATATAGGGAAATAATTTAAGGCTTGTTAAAATAAATGGGATTGCACATGGAAGACTCTGAATGAATTCTATGTAAACAAATAAATCAAGGATTCCAAAAGAAAGTTCTAGGAATTGTCTGACTTCTGGATTAAGAAACAGGAGATGTCATGTCTCGGGCTTTTGTTGGATGCTGCTGTGGTCCTGAGGAGATTGCTTGTGCTGGTATCTACGCAGTACCCACTTTTCAAGAGAAGCCAGGACGGGAGAAGGATAACCTCACACCACTCTCCTCCTCACCACAAAACTGATTTCCTGATCACAAAGATGAGCAAGACCGGAGGAAGGCAAATGAAACCTTGTGGAGACTATCTGAAAAGATATTTTGTGAAGAATACTGTCTTTCATAATGTGAACAGTAAGTGGGAGGCATGTGTAGATATTTCTGCTCACCTACTGAGAAGGAACAAGGGTGATCAATCTGCAAGGAGCAGAACAGACAAAAAGAATCTCCAATACCTCTGTCTCCAGGCAGAGCACATGGGAAACACTACTTTATCACTTTAGCTGGGACAGCTGGTAAATTCCTTTTGAGGAAAATTATCAATTTTATTTATTTGTTTTGTGTGTCATGTACTTGTTCATACCTGTGTGTGTGTGTGTGTGTGTGTGTGTGTATACACAGGTGAGTGTGCATGGAGGTCAGAAAATGATGTTGGGTGCCCTGATTTATCACTCTTTATCCTATTCCTTTGAGACAAGGTCTTTCACTAAGTTGGAAGTAGGCTCGTGACCAGGGAACCCCAGCGATCCTATTGTACTCACCCTCCACAGCTTTGGGGTTCCAGGCTTGTGAACACAATGACACCAAGTATTTCAGATGTGTTCAAGATCTGAACCCAGATCCCAATGCTGTGCAGCAAGTGCTTTTAGTCACTAAGCCATTTCTCTCTTTTTCCTTGGGTCCCTTTGCTATATAGGCTATTCTGACCTGAATTGCTTCCATTCCAAGGCAGAAGGGAAGCAACGAGATGGGGCACAGTAAGAGTGTAGACTAAACTTTGGGCCTTCATTCCATCATCTGTTAGTTGGGAATCTTCTGGAAAATTCTTAGAGTTTCTGCTCCTTTATCCATGAAATTGTAGGAGCTTTGCAATGTCGGAATTAGAATAAAATTGCAGACAAAGCCTAGCTTTCACAGTTGCCCTGAACATGCAAACCCATACAATACTCAAAAGCCTTTGTAGGAATGCCTCTTTGATGGTGAAGAAAATGAAGTTCAACAGGGATACAGGATCTGATTAGGTAGGCCCCCAGGAAACATGCCAGAAATGAATGAAAGCCTGACTATTGTTCAAATCATGAAACTGATAGTTCCTAGAAGTGGAGGGAGGAACGACTCTTGCTTCTTCCAGTTGTCTCGCACCTTGCTGAGTTATGTGTAGAATCCCTCCCCAGTCCCTTCCCCCATCAAAGGCTCCTTCACATCTACCACTCTGTAGGTAGAATTCTGTAGGGAGGGAGTAGACATGGTAACAGCTGTAGAGATGGTAAGGTGCCAGGTAGTGTTTGTTCAGGTGGATACTATAGCACCAGACTAGCATGGAACTCAAATATTGAATCACTATTCTTCAGACATCTTTGTGTTTAAATCATAGCCCTGTCAAGCTCACATTTGATATGCACTAATTAATGTTCCCTGTGAATTTTACCCAATACTCTCCTTGGTGTGTGTGTGTGTGTGTGTGAGTGTGTGTGTGTGTGTGTGTGTGTGTAGACAGAGATTCCTACAGACCCAAGAGATCATAAAAAAAGCACCTGTCACTGTTACATTCAGAACTTGCTTCTCTGTGGCTGATGGTGCTTCTTGATGAGAATGGTAGGTATAAGTTATTAGATAAATATGAATCATTTATGAGGAAGTCACCTACAGCAAATGAAGTTAATATTTTTTTTAGGTATCCATCAAAACCAAGATCTCAAGCTGAGTTAAAGAAGTAACACCAAATTCACTGTGTGAATTCATATTCCAACTCTCCCTGACATTTTTTATCATATTCTTTTCCTTCCCATTCAGAATGAAGAGGCATTGCCAGCAAGAAGTGGGATTGAACAGTGGGAGGAGAGTATGCTGGGCTCTTTCAAGTGGAATATCCACAAAATTTCTTTTTTTTTTTGTTTTTGTTTTTTGTTTTTTGTTTTTTGTCTGACCTGAACTTTCTTCATAAGTAACACAGTATATTCCTATGTGTTTCCTAAATGATTCTTTTTTTCCCATTTTTATTAGGTATTTAGCTCATTTACATTTCCAATGCTATACCAAAAGTCCCCCATACCCACCCACCCCCACTCCCCTACCCACCCACTCCCCCTTTTTGGCCCTGGCGTTCCCCTGTACTGGGGCATATACAGTTTGCATGTCCAATGGGCCTCTCTTTCCAGTGATGGCCGACTAGGCCATCTTTTGATACATATGCAGCTAGAGTCAAGAGCTCCGGGGTACTGGTTAGTTCATAATGTTGTTCCACCTATAGGGTTGCAGATCCCTTTAGCTCCTTGGGTACTTTCTCTAGCTCCTCAATTGGGAGCCCTGTGATCCATCTATTAGCTGACTGTGAGCATCCACTTTTGTGTTTGCTAGGCCCCGGCATAGTCTCACAAGAGACAGCTACATCTGGGTCCTTTCGAAAAAATCTTGCTAGTGTATGCAATGGTGTCAGCGTTTGGATGCTGATTATGCGGTGGATCCCTGGATATGGCAGTCTCTACATGGTTCATCCTTTCATCTCAGATCCAAACTTTGTCTCTGTAACTCCTTCCATGGGTGTTTTGTTCCCACTTCTAAGGAGGGGCATAGTGTCCACACTTCAGTCTTCATTTTTCTTGAGTTTCATGTGTTTAGGAAATTGTATCTTATATCTTGGGTATCCTAGGTTTTGGGCTAATATCCACTTATCAGTGAGTACATATTGTGTGAGTTCCTTTGTGAATGTGTTACCTCACTCAGGATGATGCCCTCCAGGTCCATCCATTTGGCTAGGAATTTCATAAATTCATTCTTTTTAATAGCTGAGTAGTACTCCAATGTGTAGATGTACCACATTTTCTGTATCCATTCCTCTGTTGAGGGGCATCTGGGTTCTTTCCAGCTTCTGGCTATTGTAAATAAGGTTGCTATGAACATAGTGGAGCATGTGTCCTTCTTACCAGTTGGGGCATCTTCTGGATAAATGCCCAGGAGAGGTATTGCTGGATCCTCCGGTAGTACTATGTCCAATTTTCTGAGGAACCACCAGACTGATTTCCAGAGTGGTTGTACAAGCCTGCAATCCCACCAACAATGGAGGAGTGTTCCTCTTTCTCCACATCCACGCCAGCATCTGTTGTCACCTGAATTTTTGATCTTAGCCATTGTGACTGGTATGAGGTGGAATCTCAGGGTTGTTTTGATTTGCATTTCTCTGATGATTAAGGATGTTGAACATTTTTTCAGGTGCTTCTCTGCCATTCGGTATTCCTCAGGTGAGAATTCTTTGTTCAGTTCTGAGCCCCATTTTTTAATGGGGTTATTTGATTTTCTGAAGTCCACCTTCTTGAGTTCTTTATATATGTTGGATATTAGTCCCCTATCTGATTTAGGATAGGTAAAGATCCCTTCCCAATCTGTTGGTGGTCTTTTTGTCTTATTGACGGTGTCTTTTGCCTTGTAGAAAATTTGGAGTTTCATTAGGTCCCATTTGTCAATTCTCGAACTTACAGCACAAGCCATTGCTGTTCTGTTCAGGAATTTTTCCCCTGTGCCCATATCTTCAAGGCTTTTCCCCACTTTCTCCTCTATAAGTTTCAGTGTCTCTGGTTTTATGTGAGGTTCCTTGATCCACTTAGATTTGACCTTAGTACAAGGAGATAAGTATGGATCGATTCGCATTCTTCTACATGATAACAACCAGTTGTGCCAGCACCAATTGTTGAAAATGCTGTCTTTCTTCCACTGGATGGTTTTAGCTCCCTTGTCGAAGATCAAGTGACCATAGGTGTGTGGGTTCATTTCTGGGTCTTCAATTCTATTCCATTGGTCTACTTGTCTGTCTCTATACCAGTACCATGCAGTTTTTATCACAATTGCTCTGTAGTAAAGCTTTAGGTCAGGCATGGTGATTCCACCAGAGGTTCTTTTATCCTTGAGAAGAGTTTTTGCTATTCTAGGTTTTTTGTTATTCCAGATGAATTTGCAAATTGCTCCTTCTAATTCGTTGAAGAATTGAGTTGGAATTTTGATGGGGATTGCATTGAATCTGTAGATTGCTTTTGGCAAGATAGCCATTTTTACAATGTTGATCCTGCCAATCCATGAGCATGGGAGATCTTTCCATCTTCTGAGATCTTCTTTAATTTCTTTCTTCAGAGACTTGAAGTTTTTATCATACAGATCTTTCACTTCCTTCACTTCCTTAGTTAGAGTCACGCCAAGATATTTTATATTATTTGTGACTATTGAGAAGGGTGTTGTTTCCCTAATTTCTTTCTCAGCCTGTTTATTCTTTGTATAGAGAAAGGCCATTGACTTGTTTGAGTTTATTTTATATCCAGCTACTTCACCGAAGCTGTTCATCAGGTTTAGGAGTTCTCTGGTGAAGTTTTTAGGGTCACTTATATATACTATCATATCATCTGCAAAAAGTGATTTTTTTGACTTCCTCTTTTCCAATTTGTATCCCCTTGATCTCCTTTTGTTGTCGAATTGCTCTGGCTAATACTTCAAGTACTATGTTGAAAAGGTAGGGGGAAAGTGGGCAGCCTTGTCTAGTCCCTGATTTTAGTGGGATTGCTTCAAGCTTCTCTCCATTTACTTTGATGTTGGCTACTGGTTTGCTGTAGATTGCTTTTATCATGTTTAGGTATGGGCCTTGAATTCCTGATCTTTCCAAAACTTTTATCATGAATGGGTGTTGGATTTTGTCAAATGCTTTTTCTGCATCTAAGGAGATGATCATGTGGTGTTTGTCTTTGAGTTTGTTTATATACTGGATTACATTGATGGATTTTTGTATATTAAACCATCCCTGCATCCCTGGAATAAAACCTACTTGGACAGGATGGATGATTGCTTTAATGTGTTCTTGGATTCAGTTAGCGAGAATTTTATCGAGGATTTTTGCATCGATATTCATAAGAGAAATTGGTCTGAAGTTCTCTATCTTTGTTGGATCTTTCTGTGGTTTAGGTATCAGAGTAATAGTGGCTTCATAAAATGAGTTGGGTAGAGTACCTTCTACTTCTATTTTGTGAAATAGTTTGTGCAGAACTGGAATTAGATCTTCTTTGAAGGTCTGATAGAACTCTGCACTAAACCCGTCTGGTCCTGGGCTTTTTTTGGCTGGGAGACTATTAATAACTGCTTCTATTTCTTTAGGGGATATGGGACTGTTTAGATGGTCAACTTGATCCTGATTCAACTTTGGTACCTGGTATCTGTCCAGAAATTTGTCCATTTCGTCCAGGTTTTCCAGTTTTGTTGAGTATAGCTTTTTGTAGAAGGATCTGATGGTGTTTTGGATTTCTTCAGGATCTGTTGTTATGTCTCCCTTTTCATTTCTGATTTTGTTAATTAGGATTTTGTCCCTGTGCCCTTTAGTGAGTCTAGCTAAGGGTTTATCTATCTTGTTGATTTTCTCAAAGAACCAACTCCTTGTTTGGTTAATTCTTTGAATAGTTCTTCTTGTTTCCACTTGGTTGATTTCACCCCTGAGTTTGATTATTTCCTGCTGTCTACTCCTCTTGGATGAATTTGCTTCCGTTTTTTCTAGAGCTTTTAGATGTGTTGTCAAGCTGCTAGTATGTGCTGTCTCCCGTTTCTTCTTGGAGGCACTCAGAGCTATGAGTTTCCCTCTTAGAAATGCTTTCATTGTGTCCCATAGGTTTGGGTACGTTGTGGCTTCATTTTCATTAAACTCTATAAAGTCTTTAATTTCTTTCTTTATTCCTTCCTTGACCAAGGTATCATTGAGAAGAGTGTTGTTCAGTTTCCACGTGAATGTTGGCTTTCCATTATTTATGTTGTTAGCAGTGCTCTCCTGTAATTCTTTAAGTGACTTATGAAAGTCCTTCTTGATGTCCTCTATTATCATCATGAGAAATGTTTTTAAATCTGGGTCTAGATTTTCTTTTGTGTTGGGGTGCCCAGGACTAGGTGGGGTGGGAGTGCTGCGTTCTGATGATGGTGAGTGGTCTTGGTTTCTGTTAGTAGGATTCTTATGTTTGCCTTTCGCCATCTGGTAATCTCTGAAGCTAGCTGTTATAGTTGTCTCTGTTAAGAGCTTGCTCTTCAGGTGACTCTGTTAGCCTCTATAAGCAGACCTGGGAGGGTAGCACTCTCCGTAGTTTCAGTGGGCAGAGTATTCTCTGCAGGCAAGCTCTCTTCTTGCAGGGAAGGTACCCAGATATCTGGTGTTCGAACCCGACTCCTGGCAGAAGTTGTGTTCCACTCATGAGAGGTCTTAGGATCCCGTAGGCAATCCTGTGTGGGCCCTTGCGGGTGTCGGGCGACTCCGCTGGCAAGGTACCCCTGGGTTCGAGTGGATCGGAAGGGGCTTGTGCCCCAGGTCAGTCCCAGGTAGTCTGCTTCCCTATTTACCGCAGTCTCAGGTTCCGCGCGATTGGATTGGGGCAGGCGCTGTGTTCCACTCACCAGAGGTCTTAGGATCCCGTGGAGAATCCTGTGTGGGCCCTTGCGGGTGTTGGGTGCCTCCGTTGGCAAGGTACCCTGGTGCTCAAGTCCACAAAATTTCTTTACAAGCTGAATGTTATAATATCCTATGGAGTGACCTAGAAATCGGCACATCACTGGATTAAGAAACTAAAATCATTGTGTATGCAGTTGTTGCTAGCTACTCCTGTGAAATAGAAGACAGGCTTCCAAGGTTTTTTGTTTTTTGTTTTGTTTATTTTTTTAATGGACTAGGGAAGGCAGATGAACATTAGACCTTGTTTAAAACTCTACCTATGGGATAGATTGAAATGCAACGTGAAGGGAATTGGAAAATAAAACTACTTCCAAGATCCTTGACCCTAGAAGAAAGGGGAACTGGTAAAAGTTTGACTAACCAAAGGTGCTTGCCAGTGTGGGGCTGAGGAAAAAAGAAATGAAGTATTAAACTAAGAAGGTGAAGATATTAAAAGAGATATTTCTTTTTTGCTGTTGACCAACCTGGAGTTGACTAGTCTGAGCTCTCCAACTCTGTATTGTTTGATCTTGGGCAAGCCATGTTGCTTCTCTGAACTGCTTTCTTATTTATTCAATGGGGAGTACATCCAAGAGCACTCCTATGAGACTTATATTTTATGTGAATATTACATTTTTATGGGTAAAGTGCTTTAATTCTTTTGCTCTATCATTTTCAAGTTCCCATCCCCAACACATTTTACTTTTCAACTCCATCATGAAACTCAGCTGAATTTTTTATGAGTTATTATACTTGGTATGTAATGCGTTGGAATGGTCTGTTTAAAAGGTAACCTATCTTCTCAGACTACATCACAGCAAGTAAAACACAAGTGAAAATGGGTTTATCAGTTATAGGAGATACAGCTAACTGATTGTGAGAGTCTCTCCCTCTCCTTCCCCTTCCTCTTCTCCCTCTTTCCTCCCTCTCCCTTCTTCTTTCTTCTTTCTGCTTTCTGCTTTCTTCCTTCTTTTTCTCCTCCTCCTCCTCCTCCTCCTCTTCTTCCTCCTTCTCCTCCTCCCTAGTTATATAGATTCAGAATAGATTAGCTACCAGGAAGAAGCTGCCCAACCAGGCATAGATAACATTTTTTTAAGGATCCTTGACTTTAGGTTGTGCTTTGTGCTTAGTTCTCCAAATAAACGTGAGCATAAGGAGTCCATGTCATCATGCTCCACTATGTTCATAGCAGCCTTGTTTATAATAGCCAGAAGCTGGAAAGAACCCAGATGTCCCTCAACAGAGGAATGGATACAGAAAATGTGGTACATTTTCACAATGGAGTACTATTCAGCTATTAAAAACAATGAATTTATGAAATTCTTAGGCAAATGATGTATCTGAAGGATAACATCCTGAATGAGGTAACCCAATCACAAAAGAACTCACTTAATATGCACTCACCGATAAGTGGATATTAGCCCAGAAACTTAGAATACCCAAGATACAATTTGCAAAACACAAGAAAATATAGAAGAAGGAAGACCAATGCATGAATACCTCATTCCTCCTTAGAATAGGGAACAAAATACCCATGAAAGGAGTTACAGAGACAAAGTTTGAAGCTAAGACGAAAGGGTAGACCATCCAGAGACTGTCCCACCCAGGGATCCATCCAATAATCAGCCACCAAACGTAGACACTATTGCATATGCCAGCAAGATTTTGCTGAAAGGACCCTGATATAGCTGTCTCTTGTGAGGTTATGCCAGTGCCTGGCAAATACAGAAGTGGATGCTCATTGTCATCTATTGGATGGAACACAGGGCCCCCAATGGAGGAGCTAGAGAAAGTAGCCAAGGAGCTGAAGGGGTCTGCAACCCTATAGGTGGAACAAAAAATATGAACTAACCAGTATCCCCCGCCCCGAGCTCGTGTCTCTAGCTGCATATGTATCAGAATATGGCCTAGTTGGCCATCATTGGGAAGAGAGGCCCCTTGATCTTGTAAACTTTATATGCCCCAGTACAGGGAAATGCCAGGGCCAAGAAGTGGGAGTGGGTGGGTAAGGGAGCAGGGCTGGGGAAGGGTATAGGTGACGTTCGGGATAGCATTTGAAATGTAAATGAAGAAAATATCTAATAAAAAATTGAAGAAGAAGAAGAAAAAAAAGAAGTCCATGTCACTTCCACAGAAAGAATTGGTTAATGGATGAGCTTTTTCTATTTCCTAGTTTTGATGTAGACAAGTTGGAATCTGTGATGATTGATATTCACTGTCATCTTGACCAGAATAAGAATCACCTGGGAGATTAGTAAAGTGTGTTTCTGGGTCTGTTGAGGCATCTGTAGACACAACCAGTTAATGGAGGCTTTGGTGTAGTGAATGGAGTGATTCCTGATGGATTGCCATATTGGGAGGTATTGTCAGATAGTCTAAAGTAGGAGTAGGCTAGCTGGAAGAAGTAGGGATTGGAGGCATGACTTTGGGGGGGTCTATATTTTGACATGACCTCTTTATGTATTCATATTTCTCTGCTTTCTTATCACTAAGTAGTGACACATACTCTCTGCCCTGTGTTCTTGTCTCCATGTTTCTGCCCAAGCACCACGGGCAGAGAGACAGTGGATTGAACCATTTGAAACCAGGAGCCAAAATAAGTCCTTCCTCCCTTAACTTGTTTCTGTGAGGTGTTCTGTCATAGCGACAAGGAAAGTTGCTATTACTGAATTGTGTTAGAGACAGAAGTAACCTATGCCACTAACTCACAACCTTTCTCCTAAACACCAACTGATTAGGAAAGCCAGTGTTAGATTTGAACAACAAATGTACTTGTACCACATTTGAGCCATCAACATTTTAGATTGTTGTTGATGTAGCAGCTATTGTTCTTGTTCAAAAGGACAGGATGTGTCTTGTTTTTGGAGGCAAGGTGGAAGCTACATATCACAGATGGGATCTAATTACTAGAAGCCATGAACTGATTGGGGGTTAGACTAGATGACCTCTGGGGTCTCCTAATGTCCTGATCTGATGTAATAGTATGAGTGTCTTGTATTTAATGAATACCTGCTGTGCTCTAGGCCCAGTTTTCCAGCGTTCCTCTTTGGATCTTGGATAACTCTATGAGATGTCACTAAGAAGGTTAATAAGAAACATGCAGTGGGCGCGGAGTTGGCAGACATCCCCAAGGTCCCCTAGAGGACTCTCCACAGGATCTTAGGACCACCGATGAGTGGAACACAACTTCTGTTCCAATCCAATCATGCGGGACCGGAGACAGCATGAGGGAAGCAGAAAACTCAGCCTGACCAGGGTCACAAGTCCCTTCTGGTCAGCACCAGCACTGGGTCACCTGGGTGTGGAGTCGGTGGACACCCCCAAGGTCCCTAGAGGACAGCTTCTGAGGAAGATCCCGTTTCAGTCCCCAGACATCTGGGCACCTTAACTGCCAGAAGAGAGGTGTCCACCCCACCCAGAGGGCTTTGCCAGAGCACCTGGGGGAGCCATCTTGGTTCCCGGATCCCTCCAACACTACTCTGTGCAGGTGAGAGTGTGGACTAGAGCTAACAGCTTCTGTGACAGGCCGAAGAGACACAGCTTCTGGGACAGGCCCTGTTTCAGGCCTTCATCTTCTCCCAGGAGACAGGTCCGAACACCATGTATCTGTGCACCTTCCCTGTAAGAGGAGAGCTTGCCTGCAGAGAGTGCTCTGACCACTGAAACTCAGAGGAGAGAGCTAGTCTCCCAGGTCTGCTAATAGAGGTTAACAGAATCATGAGAGGAACAAGCACTAACCAGAGACAACTATAACAACTAACTCCAGAGATGGAGAGAGGCAAACATAAGAATCTTACTAATAGAAACCAAGGCCACTCACCATCATCAGAATGCAGCACTCCCACCTCGCCCAGTCCTGGACACCCCAACACACCCGAAACGCTAGACCCGGATTTAAAAGCATATCTCATGATGATGGTAGAGGACATCAAGAAGGACTTTAATAACTCACTTAAAGAAATACAGGAGAACACTGCTAAAGAGTTACAAGTCCTTAAAGAAAAACAGGAAAACACAACCAAACAGGTAGAAGTCCTTAAAGAAAAATAGGAAAACACATCCAAACAGGTGATGGAAATGAACAAAACCATACTAGACCTAAAAAGGGAAGTAGACACAATAAAGAAAACCCAAAGTAAGGCAACACTGGAGATAGAAACCCTAGGAAAGAAATATGGAACCATAGAAGTGAGCATCAGCAACAGAATATGAGAGATGGAAGAGAGAATCTAAGGTACAGAAGATTCCATAGAGAATATCGGCACAACAATCAAAGAAAATGCAAAATGCAAAAAGATCCTAACTCAAAACATCCAGGAAATCCAGGACACAATGAGAAGACCAAATAGGAGTAGATGAGAATGAAGATTTTCAACTTAAAGGGTCAGCAAATATCTTCAACAGAATTATAGAAGAAAACTTCCCAAACATAAAGAAAGAGATGCCCATGAACATACAAGAAGACTACAGAACTCCAAAAAGACTAGACCAGAAAAGAAATTCCTCCAGACACATAATAATCAGAACAACAAATACACTAAATAAAGATAGAATATTAAAAACAGTAAGGGAAAAGGTTCAAGTAACATATAAAGGCAGACCTATCAGAATTATACCAGACTTTTCACCAGAGACTATGAAAGCCAGAAGATCCTGGACAGATGTTATACAGACACTAAGAGAACACAAATGCCAGCCCAGGCTAATATACCCGGCCAAACTCTCAATTACCATAGATGGAGAAACCAAAGTTTTCCACGACAAAACCAAATTCACTCATTATCTTTCCACTAATCCAGCCCTTCAAAGGATAATATCAGAAAGAAAAAAAAAACAGTACAAGGACAGAAACCATGCCCTAGAAAAATCAAGAAAGTAATCCTTCAACAAACCTAAAAGAAGACAGCCACAAGAACAGAATGCCAATTCTAACAACAAAAATAATAGGAAGCAACAATTACTTTTCCTTAATATCTCTTAATATCAATGGACTCAATTCCCCAATAAAAAGACATAGCCTAACAGACTGGCTACACAAACAGGACCCAACATTTTGCTGCTTACAGGAAACCCACCTCAGGGAAAAAGACAGACACTACTTCAGAATGAAATGCTGGAAAATAATTTTCCAAGCAAATGGTATGAATAAACAAGCTGGAGTAGCCATACTAATATCTAATAAAATCAACTTCCAACACAAAGTTATCAAAAAAGACAAGGAGGGACACTTCATACTCATCAAAGGTAAAATCTTCCAAGAGGAACTCTCAATTCTGAATATCTATGCTCCAAATGCAAGGGCAGCCACATTCATTAAAGAAAATTTTGTATAGCACAAAGCACATATTGCACACTTTCATCAATAGACAGATCGTGGAAACAGAAACTAAACAGGGACACAGTGAAACTAAGAGAAGTTATGAAACAAATGGATTTAACAGATATCTACAGAATATTTTATCCTAAAACAAAAGGATATACCTTCTTCTCAGTACCTCATAGTACCTTCACCAAAATTGACCATATAATTTGTCACTAAACAGGCCTCAACAGATACAAAAACATTGAAATTGTCCCATGCATCCTATCAGACTACCATGGACTAAGACTGATCTTCAATAACAACATAAATAATGGAAAGCCAACATTCACATGGAAACTGAACAACACTCTTCTCAATGATACCTTGGTCAAGGAAGGAATAAAGAAAGAAATTAAAGACTTTTTAGAGTTTAATGAAAATGAAGCCACAACGTACCCAAACCTTTGGGACACAATGAAAGCATTTCTATGAGGGAAACTAATAGCTCTGAGTACCTCCAAAAAGAAACTAGAGAGAGCACACACTAGCTGCTTGACAACACACCTAAAGGCTCTAGAACAAAAGGAAGACAATTCACCAAAGAGAAATAGACGGCAGGAAATAATCAAACTCAGGGGCGAAATCAACCAAGTGGAAACAAGAACAACTATTCAAAGAATCAACCAAATGAGGAGCTGGTTCTTTGAGAAAATCAACAAGATAGATAAACTCTTAGTTAGACTCACTAGAGGTCACAGGGACAGCATCCTAATTAACAAAATCAGAAATGAAAAGAGAGACATAACAACAGATCCTGAAGAAATCCAAAACACCATCAGATCCTTCTACAAAAGGCTATACTTAACAAAACTGGATAACCTCGATGAAATGGACAAATTTCTACACAGATACCAGGTACCAAAGTTAAATCAGGATCAGATTAATGATCTAAACAGTACCATATCCCCTAAAGAAATAGAAGCAGTCATTAATAGTCTCCCAACCAAACAAAGCCCAGGACCAGATGGGTTTAGTGCAGAGTTCTATCAGACCTTCAAAGAAAATCTAATTCCAGTTCTTCACAAATTATTCCACAGAATAAAAACAGAAGGTACTCTACCCAATTCATTCTATGAAGCCACAATTACTCTGATACCTAAACCACAGAAAGATACAACAAAGATAGAGAACTTCAGACCAATTTCCCTTATGAATATCAATGCAAAAATACTCAATAAAATTCTCACTAACCTAATCCAAGAACACATCAAAACAATCATCCATCCTGACCAAGTAGGTTTCATTCCAGGGATGCAGGGATGGTTTACTATATGGAAATCCATCAACGTAATCCACTATATAAACAAACTCAAAGGAAAAAAAAACACATGATCATCTCCTTAGATGCGGAGAAAGCATTTGACAAAATCCAACACCCATTCATGATAAAAGTCTTGGAAAGATCAGAAATTCGAGGCCCATACCTAAACATGATAAAAGCAATCTACAGCAAACCAGTAGCCAACATCAAAATAAAGGGTGAGAAGCTTGAAGCAATCCCACTAAAATCAGGGACTAGACAAGGCTGTCCACTCTCTCCCTACCTATTCAACATTGTACTTGAAGTCCTAGCCAGAGCAATTCGACAACAAAAGGAGATCAAGGGGATACAAATTGGACAGGAAGAAGTCAAAATATCACTTTTTTGTAGATGATATGATAGTATATATAAGTGACCCTAAAAATTCCACCAGAGAACTCCTAAACCCGATGAACAGCTTCAGTGTAGTAGCTGGGTATAAAATTAACTCAAACAAGTCAATGGCCTTTCTCTACAGAAAGGATAAACAGGCTGAGAAAGAAATTAGGGAAACAACACCCTTTTCAATAGTCACAAATAATATAAAGTACCTTGGCATGACTCTAACTAAGGAAGTGAAAGATCTATATGATAAGAACTTCAAGTCTCTGAAGAAAGAAATTAAAGAAGATCTCAGAAGATGGAAAGATCTCCCTTGCTCATGGATCGGCAGGATCAATATAGTAAAAATGGCTATCTTGCCAAAAGCAACCTACAGATTCAATGCAATCCCCATCAAAATTCCAACTCAATTCTTCAATGAATTAGAAAGGGTAATCTGCAAATTCATCTGGAATAACAAAAAACCTAGGATAGCAAAAACTCTTCTCAAGGATAAAAGAACCTCTGGTGGAATCACCATGCCTGACCTAAAACTGTACTACAGAGCAATTGTGATAAAAACTACATGGCACTGGTATAGCGACTGACAAGTAGACCAATGGAATAGAATTGAAGGCCCAGAAATGAACCTACACACCTATGGTCACTTGATCTTCGACAAGGGAGCAAAAACCATCCATTGGAAAAAAGACAGCATTTTCAACAAATGGTGCTGGCACAACTGGCGGTTATCATGTAGAAGAATGAAAATTGATCCATTTCTATCTCCTTGTACTAAGGTCAAATCTAAGTGGATTAAGGAACTCCACATAAAACCAGAGACACTGAAACTTATAGAGGAGAAAGTAGGGAAAAGTCTTGAAGATATGGGTATAGGGGAAAAATTCCTGAATAGAACAGCAATGGCTTGTGCTGTAAGATCGAGAATCAACAAATGGGACCTCATGCAATTGCAAAGCTTCTGTAAGGCAAAAGACACCCTCAATAAGACAAAAAGGCCACCAACAGATTGGGAAAGGATCTTTACCTATCCTAAATCTGATAGGGGACTAATATCCAATATATATAAAGAACTCAAGAAAGTGGACTCCAGAAAATCAAATAACCCCATTAAAAATGGGGCTCAGAGCTAAACAAAGAATTCTCACCTGAGGAATAATGAATGGCTGGAAGCACCTGAAAAAATGTTCAACATCCTTAATTATCGGGGAAATGCAAATCAAAACAACCCTGAGATTCCACCTCACACCAGTCAGAATGGCTAAGATCAAAAACTCAGGTGACAACAGATGCTGGTGAGGATGTGGAGAAAGAGGAACACTCCTCCATTGTTGGTGGGATTGCAAGCTTGTACAACCACTCTGGAAATCAGTCTGGCGGTTCCTCAGAAAATTGGACATATTACTACCAGAAGATCCAGCAATACCTCTCCTGGGCATATATCCAGAAGATGTCCCAAATGGTAAGAAGGACACATGCTCCACTATGTTCATAGCAGCCTTATTTATAATAGCTAGAAGCTGGAAAGAACCCAGATGCCCCTCAATAGAGAAATGATACAGAAAATGTGGTACATTTACACAATGGAGTACTACTCAGCTATTAAAAAGAATGAATTTATGAAATTCCTAGGCAAATGGTTGTACCTGGAGGGCATCATCCTGAGTAAGGTAACCCAATCACAAAAGAACTCAAATGATATGTACTCACTGATAAGTGGATATTAGCCCAGAAACTTTGAATACCTAAGATATAAGATACAATTTGCAAAAGATATGAAACTCAAGAAGAACGACAACCAAAATGTGGACACTTTGCCCCTTCTTAGAATTGGTAACAAAACACCCATGGAAGGAGTTACAGAGACAAAGTTTGGAGCTGAGACGAAAGGATGGACTATCTAGAGACTGCCATACCCCGGGTTCCATCCCATAATCAGCCTCCAAACGCTGACACCATTGCATATACTAGCAAGATTTTGCTGAAAGGACCCTGATATAGCTGTCTCTTCTGAGGCTATGCCGGGACCTAGCAAACACAGAAGTGGATGCTCACAGTCAGCTATTGGATGGAATTCAGGGCCCCCAATGGAGGAGCTAGAGAAAGTACCCTAGGAGCTAAAGGGACATGCAACCCTATTGGTGGAACAACAATATGAACTAACCAGTACCCCCAAGAGCTCATGTCTCTAGCTGCATATGTATCAGAAGATGACCTCTTCGGCCATCATTGGAAAGAGATCCCCATTGGTCTTGCAAACTTTATATGCCTCAGTACAGGGGAACACCAGGGCCAAGAAGTGGGAGTGAGTGGGTAGGGGAGTGGGGGGAGGATATGGGGGACTTTTGGGATAGCTTTGGAAATGTAAATGAAGAAAATGCCTAATTAAAAACAAACCCACAACGTTTTAACTAAAAAAAAAATAAAAAAAATAAAGAAAAGAAAGAAAAAGAAACATGCAAAGTGAGACAGAGTTTAAACAACACTGATGGAGAGTCCACACCATACCACGTGTATTCATATATAATTTCACTGGGTGTTTTTTAGAGATCAGACATCACCATTTTGTAGACAGAGCAGATAAAAGTAGAGATATTCAAAAGTTTGTCCATATGGTCACTCCTTCCATTAGTATGCATTTATTCACTTTTTTCTGTGTTGCTAAGTGCTGGACTGGCCACAGGCAATTCAGAGTGAACAAGAGAAACATGGGTCTTGACATGTTAGAACGTATGGCCCAGCATCAGCATCATGGGGTGTGCAAGCTGTCAGAGAGACTCATTTACCAGAATCTAGATACCTACATGTTGAGAGCCTTGACTCAGGGCAGATGCTGACCCAAATGATTTTTGGAGCCCTTTCTTTTCATGACGGTCAACCTATACAATACAGTTTGTTGAAAGGGGTTGTCAGAAATAATCATGGGAGACAGGGCAAAAAAAAAAAAAAAATGACAGGGCAAAGGAGCTGGCTAGAGAAATGGCTTTTTCTATACCCAGTATCTGATCTATAGTAATTGTTCAATAAATGTCAGCTATCATCAATTACTATTAAAACAATTTCTGCATTGTACAAATACCTCCAAGTATTTCTGATCCATTGAGCAGCACTGTTTACAGTTCCCAATAAATGCGAAGGGTCATTATTTATTAACTGCCTTCCATTTTCCATGTCATCTTACTCTGTATGCCATTTTGCATATTTTTATCGCAGTAATTTTACAAGGTAGTACATCAGTAGAGATAAGTTGGGCTATTTTTCAGCAACAAACCCTCTACAAATGGAGGTGGATTATGGAAGCAAAGATTGTTTCTCAGTCATACTGCATATCCATCAGAGGTTGGCTCATGCCCCTCTTCGATGTTATGAATCCCACTCTGGAACTCAGAGTGACAAGGAATCTACTTTGCATATTGAGGCTGTCACTGCAGGTGGGAAGGGGGAAACGGTGAAGCACATACTGTTCCCAAAGCTTCTGTCTGGAAATGCCTCATGCCACTCTGCCCACTTTTTTTGTTGTTGTTGTAATTTTTAATTTTTGGACAAAGCAACAAGGAGCCCTTACCTGAGTTTAACTAGGATGAGGCAATATGATCTTGACATGTCCCAAGAATAATCCAATCAATATCTGTTAGCAATACTAATGACTGCTTCAGGGAGCTACAATCAGTTATATCCCACTTGTAATTGAGGCATTTGTGGGCTTTGTGAGGAGGAGGCCTAAATCAACTTGTTGGAGGTCAGATCACAGGAAAGAAGGTTCGAATCCCACCTATTAGACCTCAACTCATGTTCCCCCAGTTCTCCACCTGCTCCCTGGCTGGCACCTTTTACCTCCTCACAGACCATCTGCCATCAACTCTCTCCACAGATTCTAACACTTTTCCCCCCACTGGCTCCTTCTTAGTAGCAGTATACAACAGCATCTGTGGTTTCAAGTAAGCAAAATTCTCTTCTTCAACATAAGCTGTGCATTCAGCCACTGCATTAGTTCTCCACCCCATGTGACCAACAAACCTTTGGAAAACTATTACAAGTGTTGGTCTCTTCAATATCTGCCCTTGTGGTCTGCTAAACTGTCCCTCTGTAGACAGACATACTTCAAATTCATGAGTCTCCTCAAAATCTTATTTCCACCTTGATTCTTCAACAGCACAGGTCACTGTTGGGCACTCTCTCAGTCTTCACTCCCCCCATCCCCGACTCTCGTGGCCGCTTCTCATGCCCTTTAATGCAGAGAGAAGTGGTTCCTCTGTTTACTGATCCTCATTCCTTAACCGGGCAGTCATCCAGGTAAGGTCTCATTGTGTATGGGTAACCATGTTTTCTTCAGACTTGGAATGAAATGTTTTTAAGCTACAAGGATAAGAGACTGAAGGTCAAGGCCTCTAGTTTGGCCTCTAGTTTGACAGCTGACGCTTTGGTCTTTCTCTTGCTTCTTACATATTTTCAGCTTGACCAAAACCTGGGTAGAGAATGAATGCCATGTACTTGGGAGTCACAAGATTGTTTGGGAATGTAAGAGTTGAGATTGGACCCCATACTCAGCAATTTTCATCTTTGTAAATCTGGCCAGATGTTACTTCTGATGTGGGATTACAAATATCTACACATGTGTAGCCTATTTCCCACACACACTCAAGAAATATATAAAGTGCTGTATATATCACAATGCAGAATAAATTAGTACATATAAAATATATAGGGATATTAACAAAACATCATCTACTCTAGGTTTGGGGAATGGAGATTAAAAAACAAGTCCCTGTTCCTAGGGTCTTATATATCCTGGGAGCCAGAGCTACTTCTCTTCTGTTGTTTTGTTTTGTTTCGAGACAGGGTTTCTCTGTGTTGCCCTGGCTGTCCTGGAACGCACTCTGTAGACCAGGCTGGCCTTGAACTCAGAAATCTACCTGTCTCTGCTTCCCAAGTGCTGGGATTAAAGGTGGGTGCCACCACTGCCCAGCAACAGAGCTACTTCTGGATACTGGTAGAATTCAGGATCCATGGCAGGAGAATACAGATAAGGGTATGGTGTGGAGTAGGCAGGCACTGGGCCTCTAGGAAATCATAGGAAGGATGATATCTGAGCTAATCATTGGAGCTGAGTGAGGGGTAGAGGGGAAAGTGGGAAGAAGGGATGACACATAAGTACTTAAGGTCTAAAGAGTAGTATGCAGAAATTAATGAGTAGGCAAGCAGGGATTTTATTATATTATATTTATTCATTTGGGTGCACCTAGCTATAGAGAAGGCTTGTGTGTGGTCAGAGGACAGTCTGTGGGAATTCATCTTCCATTCTGTGATTGGACTCGGGTTGTCACTTTATGGCAAGTGCCTTTACCGACTGAGCCATCTCCTAGCTTAGAAGGTGCCTTTGATGAGTAGTGGGGGTTTTACTTGGCTGGACCCAGGTGCTGGGTACTGAGTGGATAGAAACGATGTGAGGGAGTCAGAAGTGCTCCCTTACAAAGGCTATCACATTAAGCTTATGAATGGGCAATGGAGATGATTGTCAAGAGGGTTGGGGACTTGGCTCAGTTAGTGAAGTGTATGAGGACCTGAGACTTCACATAACCATGCAAAAATTTGGTCATGGCAACATGTACCTTTTATCCCAGTACTGGGGAAGCAGAGACAGGAGGATCTCCAGAGTTCACTGGCCAGCTAGTCTAGCCAAATTTGTGAGCACCAGGTTTAGTGAGAGACTCTGCCTCAAAAAAAAAAAAAAAAAGGCAACAGAAAGACAGCTGATGCTGATATGTGATCTCCATACATGAGCACACACACATATGCATTGGCACACACACACACACACACCCCACATGAACCTACACACCCATACACATGAACCTATACAAACACACTACACATGAACCTACACACAGAAACATACATATACACACATAAAACTACACACACACACACACACACACACACACATCCACACACATCACACTCTTGAATACAAGGAAGATGATACTTGGGAATGGAATGATGCAGACACTTCTCAATGTATACATTGCATTTTTCTTAGCTCTTCAACCAGGAGCAAGAAAGACAGTGGTGGAGGCTCCAACTGAGGCCTCTGGTTGGGAAGCGAAGAAAAACAGCATTTTCAACAATTGGTGCTGGCACAACTGGTTGTTATCATGTAGAAGAATGCGAATCGATCCATACTTATCTCCTTGTACTAAGGTCAAATCTAAGTGGATCAAAGAACTTCACATAAAACCAGAGACACTGAAACTTATAGAGGAGAAAGTGGGGAAAAGCCTTGAAGATATGGGCACAGGGGAAAAATTCCTGAACAGAACAGCAATGGCATGTGCTGTAAGATCGAGAATTGACAAATGGGACCTAATGAAACTCCAAAGTTTCTGCAAGGCAAAAGACACCGTCAATAAGACAAAAAGACCACCAACAGATTGGGAAAGGATTTTTACCTATCCTAAATCAGATAGGGGGCTAATATCCAACATATATAAAAAACTCAAGAAGGTGGACTTCAGAAAATCAAATAACCCCATTAAAAAATGGGGCTCAGAACTGAACAAAGAATTCTCACCTGAGGAATACCGAATGGCAGAGAAGCACCTGAAAAAATGTTCAACATCCTTAATCATCAGGGAAATGCAAATCAAAACAACCCTGAGATTCCACCTCACACCAGTCAGAATGGCTAAGATCAAAAATTCAGGTGACAGCAGATGCTGGCGTGGATGTGGAGAAAGAGGAACACTCCTCCATTGTTGGTGGGATTGCAGGCTTGTACAACCACTCTGGAAATCAGTCTGGCGGTTCCTCAGAAAATTGGACATAGTACTACCGGAGGATCCAGCAATACCTCTCCTGGGCATTTATCCAGAAGATGACCCAACTGGTAAGAAGGACACATGCTCCACTATGTTCATAGCAGCCTTATTTATAATAGCCAGAAGCTGGAAAGAACCCAGATGCCCCTCAACAGAGGAATGGATACAGAAAATGTGGTACATCTACACAATGGAGTACTACTCAGCTATTAAAAAGAATGAATTTATGAAATTCCTAGCCAAATGGATGGACCTGGAGAGCATCATCCTGAGTGAGGTAACACATTCACAAAGGAACTCACACAATATGTACTCACTGATAAGTGGATATTAGCCCCAAACCTAGGATTCCCAAGATATAAGGTACAATTTGCTAAACACATGAAACTCAAGAAGAATGAAGACTGAAGTGTGGACACTATGCCCCTCCTTAGAATTGGGAACAAAACACCCATGGAAGGAGTTACAGAGACAAAGTTTGGAGCTGAGATGAAAGGATGGACCATGTAGAGACTGCCATATCCAGGGATCCACCCCATAATTAGCATCCAAACGCTGACACCATTGCATACCCTAGCAAGATTTTATTGAAAGGACCCAGATGTAGCTATCTCTTGTGAGACTATGCCGGGGCCTAGCAAACACAGAAGTGGATGCTCACAGTCAGCTATTGGATGGATCACAGGGCTCCCAATAGAGGAGCTAGAGAAAGAACCCAAGGAGCTAAAGGGATCTGCAACCCTATAGGTGGAACAACATTATGAACTAACCAGTACCCCGGAGCTCTTGACTCTAGCTGCATATGTATCAAAAGATGGCCTAATTGGCCATCACTGGAAAGAGAGGCCCATTGGACACGCAAACTTTGTATGCCCCAGTACAGGGGAACGCCAGGGCCAAAAAGGGGGAGTGGGTTGGTAGGGGAGTGGGGGTGGGTGGGTATGGAGGACTTTTGGTATAGCATTGGAAATGTAAATAAGCTAAATACCTAATAAAAAATGGAAAAAAAAAAAAAGAAAGTAGGAAGGAGATCAGAATCCCATCTGGCAGGGAAGCTCTTCCCTGTTCTCTTCTCGTTACTTTGTGTAAAGCTCCTATGAGGGTTAAATGGGCAGCTCTGGGAATACCTTCTGTGGAGAAGTGAGAAGCAGGTGATGAGCTTGCCTGACGTTCCAGAGGATACAACCTTAGGTTTCACAAGACAATAGGGGAAATTGTCTGCTATGGCTATGGAGTGTCTAATGAATGCTGGAGATGGACCTTCTGGACCTCTGTACCACTCCCTTAGGTACAAACGGAGAAGCCCTAAATATATTTCTAAGCCTTAGTAAGTTCCCCTCACCTGAAAAGAGATTTACTAACACTAAGCCTTACAGGGTTACTGTGTGTGGTGGTTAAATGAGTGATGGGAAGGACCATCCACAAGAGCTGTGTAAGTGCTAACTATGGCCATTTCTTTATCTAGAGACTATGTGTCTGTTCTATACCAGGCCTGTAGCACTATGATGTACAGCTCAGATTTTGACTCTGCTTGCTGGTCTCTAACCTGCAGGGGATTACTGCTAAGAGTGGATGGAGATTCCAGGGCAAATGGTGTTATCATCAGGTTTGAAGGGATAAATGCATGCTTGAAGGACTGGGTGGTCCATAGTGGAAGAGGTTACATACAACCCTGGCATGCTTTCATGGTAGTCTTCAAAGAGGAGGCAGCTATAGAAATGAGCCTTGAGTGTTGACTCTAGTTTGAATAGATCTGTACCTAGAGGGTCTGTGCTAGACAGGTAGAGGGTTCCCAGTGCCTTTAGAGAATCTGAAGTTGGGAGCCTTTCATGAAGTCTTGACTGATCTCAATCGACCAATCCACTTGTGGACCTTGGCCCAAGTGTTTGTCTCTGAAGCCAGTTTCTCTGTTTCTGTCTATTGAAATTGTTTGTGGGTTCAGTTGGAGCCTCTACAAGGAAAGGAAAGGCAGGACACATTAGCACTTTAGAAGGTCCACTTTAGGTGACTTATCCCACCTCATTAGACTTACATTCCTATACAAACAGCACTGTTATCTTATTTAGCAACTGAGGAGATCACGGCTCAGAGCAGTCAAACAACTTGTCAATGGCCATGCAATGAACACTCATCCAGTCATTATCTACTGAGTGTCAGAGGCCTGGCCTAGGAGGGAATGCAGGCCATTTTGATTTGCAATCTTAATACCTGTTAGCACATGCACACAAGCTGGTTCTGTCTTGAGGACCAGCTTTTCAAAGGATGATTCTTCATGTAGACCACTCACCATCTGCATTAGCTGCATCTTGCCTTGGCCCTGTGAGCATTTCAAGCAAAGAATTCACTGGAATGAATGTGTGGCTGGACTCCTTATTACTCAATCTTCCATCCAGTGGCCAGGTCCTTTCCAATATTTCCTTCTGTTCAGTTTTCAGCCATTACTCTGTAACACACACAATTCCCAGGAACCTTAGAGGCTACTTAGTCCACAGCCTAGAATATTTAGAGCATGATCCCAGAGAGGGTAAGTAAACTGGCTTAAGGTTACACTGTGCCATAGTGAGAGAGCTGAAATTAGAACCCTCCTTTAGCCTATACTATCAGAAGCCACACATTGTTAATTTCACAAAGAAGTCTCCAAGGAGAGTTGCAAAAATGTCTCAGGAAGGTGATTTAAAGTGATTTTCCTTTTCTCTTATTGCTTTCTGAACCCCAGAAACAGATTGGATTGAACAACTGAGCAGTAGAGGGCAAAGCAAACAGAATGGGTACCCTGTGCTCCGCATGTCTGTTGTCTACAGCGACCGTCACTGCCTGCAAGGCTGACAGACACAGCTGAGCCTGCTCCTTCACAGGGTCCTCAGACTCCTTCTGGTCTGTGAATAGACCTGCCTTGGCAACTAGAAGCTAGGACAGTCAATACGTGCCTGCCTGGGGAGCTGGCCCCTTCCAGCTATCCTTGTCTGTGTTTGGGGATGGTGGTATTGGGATGAGATTCCCTTGTAACAACCACATACATTCAAAAATCCAAATCAGCCAGTCTGCAGCACTAGCTTAACACCTCATTCGAAGTTTAGAGTCTAGCAAGAGGCCTGAGATCAAGTGGATGGGACCCAGAACTGATAGTTTATAGAGACTGAGTTCCAACCACCCAGCATGTACTTACACACTCTGAGTCTCAGTAAACCTAATAAGTGTAAACTCCTGGATGTCACTCTCTGAATTTAGCCTTCACAGTCAGGAGATTCAATGGCTAATGTCTCATTTTAGGGTTGGTTAAGCAATCAGCCAGACATTAAGGGTTGCTCTATATTTTCAAAGGGGTTTTGTTTGTGAAGTGGGGGTTTAAACAGTTTTGAATAGAAATGTAACCCCCTTGGTGAGCGTATACAAGGGAGTGTGTTTGTTTGTTTGATTTTGTTTTTTTTTCCCTCCCTGTCCCCAGAACATGCCATAGATAAGAGAGGTTGCTTCACCCATGCTGTGTCCTGGCTGAGACAGACAGAAAGTAGCCTACTGGGCCACCTGAAGCCCGTTACAGGGACAGGAAACGAAAGGGCTTTCCAGGGGAGGAAAAGTTGTTCCTATCTGCCTGCAGAAAGAGTCCAAGATATGCACGGTTCAGTGAGCAGAAAACAGAATGAATTTTAGACCATCTTTGAATCATCTGGTCACCTTGTATGCTACGTGAGCTGCTAGGTCACCTGTAAAAGCTCTGTCTAGATACACACACCTCGCTGCTGTCACCTGCTTCACCCACGAAGCTTTTATAGATGGCCCTGGAGGCACAAGGGTTTGCAATTTAGGCTTAAGTTTTAAGTTCTCATTAAACACATCTCACCCTGACCACAGTGCTTGCCTGAAGCACACAGTAGGCTTTCACTGAGCACACACAGGGAGATGGCATTACTCATGGAACAATGCCCCGCTGCCTAATTCAATGATTGTTCTTTGCATGAATGAATGAGCTTACAGGCTACTTGTGAAAACAAGACATAAATCCAACCATGTAAAATGTTTAATAACAATAAAATGTTCAAATCAGAGCTCGATGCAACAGCTCCAGAGATGGTGCAAGCTACCCTATGAGTGTCGAATTAATTGCCAGGCCATGATTTTTATAGGAGTTCAGAAAGGTGGAAGAGATCAATTTGTGGGCTTGGTGTCAGAAAGCCTCAGATAGACTCTTGATTATGCACTTAAACACCATGTCTATGCATTCATCATATGTTGCCTGAGCCCATATTAGTGCCAGCTAGCTTGCCGGACCCTAACAATGCAGCAATAACATGAGGCCCATGGGCTCAGAAAGCTCAGGAGCTAATGGGAAAAGGCAGCTAGGCAAAGAGACAATATAAATATACTGCCCAATACTGTGCAATAGGACCTGGGCCTGGTATTATTCAGTGAATGCTCACAACAGGTATATCATAGACTGCAGTGTAACCAATGCTTCAAATTTCCATATGAACACATTCTCAATAGTCCCTACAACTCAACACCTAGGAGGTGCTGGGAGTGCTCACCCTTTTTCTAATCTCTAATCTCCCCCACCTCTGCCTTGTCCCCTTTTCTGTTTTGTAGTCTGCCAGCAGCCTTCAGGGGCACCATTCTGCCCAGATGCTTGTTGGTATATGGCTAGGTAGCAAAGGAGACCCGAAAGCAGAGAATGGCAATAGCAAGAACAGGTCCCTGGAGCTACATCTTCGTTCTCCCATGCTTACTCCAGTCACTCCAGTTACCTTATCAGTCATCAGACTCTTAGGCAACAATGTAATGGCACTGGAGGGTATTATGGAATGTCAATGAGAGAGGCTGAAACCATATTTCTTTGAGGAGGAGGCCTATGATTTCTAGGCTCCCCTTCCTACTAAAGGGAAGGCTAAGCTACGGGACACCTTTACTTCACAGACTTTAGAGCTTAACGCTGTGGCCACAAGCTCTACAGTGTAAACAGTAATACAGGGAAAAGTACTCAGCCACTGGTACCAAAATACATAAGCAGCAAATGCTGATTGCTGGAACATGGCATCTTAATTAGTATAGGTCTCCATTTCCATATTTTCAAAGTGGACGCTGTGATTTCT
This sequence comes from Mus musculus, assembly GCF_000001635.26. Taxonomy (NCBI): domain Eukaryota; kingdom Metazoa; phylum Chordata; class Mammalia; order Rodentia; family Muridae; genus Mus; species Mus musculus. The sequence continues at coordinate 103,613,648 of NC_000070.6, forward strand.
CTCATACGCATCTTGTGAGACCAAATAAAAGTGGGATAGAGATCTGGTGACTAGCTGTCAAATTAAAAAGGGAGGCCTTGACTGTTTCCAAGACAACTTAATAACTTAATAGCCAAAGCAGAAACCACTGTGTCTTGTGACTTCCAGTGCATGTAGTTTATACTGACCTACTGGTGTGGCTCTCCTATTTGTGGGCCACCATCTGATCCTAATGCGCAGTCTGCACTAGTTTGTATATAAACAACCATATGTAACCATATGTGTCTCATCCATGAGCAGCAAGTGTGGGCCCTGGCAGATGAGTACCATTCAAGATGAAGGCTCTAGAGAGATGGGAAGGGATACACATCAGCCAGAGTCTATAGCACTGATGAGTAAGGAGATAAGTCAGAGATGACATACAGCCCATAGTGTATGCCACCATAGGGTTGGTGACAGAAGCCTGTCCCATTAGAGCAGTGGAACTGGATACTGTTCTCTAGCAGTTTAGGAAGTACAGCATTCTGATGATGGAGGATCGATAATACAGAACAACAGTTAATGGGGGAAAGGGTAGAATCAAATGACAATATTATTATTAAATTAGGCTTTGGTTATAGGGCAGGGTCAGAAACAGTATGACAAATATAGCCATTATCCTCCAGGCTTCTTTCGGCCTCTATCTGTAAGCCATTTCAGCCTTCTTTGCTGTTGATCCCTGATAGAGAGTCTGAATTCTTCTGTCCTCTGTCAATCAACTGGGGTACTATCTATCTATTTGATAAATGTTGATCAAGTACCTCAAATTTGCTGGGTCCTGAGGAATCAGGCAGTGTCCTTGGTCCTTGTCATATCAGATGTGGGCTGTACTGGCTTTCTAAGTCATGCTGAGCTCATGATAGGAATCAGTGTGGGATCCTGAAAAGGGCAAAGACATCTTGGGAAAAATACCCGTGCTTGGGTTTTGACATCGGTGGCTCCTGCTTACTGCATTTGGACACTACTAATTCTTTTCTTTGGATAAAAGTCACCTTTAGGGGACCACCTCTTTTCTATTGCATGCTATCTGGCTGCAGGACTGGGCTCTTGACAGGCACAGCCCATCTTACTAGGTTTTACCCTGTGCCATGACAGTTAGGCATGTGACCTAACTTCCAAGAAGCAGAAATTTAAAACTTCTTGAGGCAGAGAGATACTAACTCTTCTTTGAAGTGATATAAGTCTAGAACTCCCTTTAGCCTTGACCAATCCTCTCTTTATAGCAAAGATGCTTTCAGCTGTGGAGAGAATACAGAGAGGGCCAGAAATAGACAAACACAGAGGAAAGATCAGAGAAGATGAGTGGGTAGAGAGAAAGAGGTGAGAGGAAAGAGAAAGGAAGGAAGGAAGGAAGGGAGAAAGGAGGAGGCAAAGAGAGGGAGATGGAGGGATGGAGGGAGAATGAAAGAGAGGGAGAGGGAGAGAGAGAGGGAGAGGGGGAGGGAGAGAGAGAGAGAGAGGGAGAGGGAGAGAGAGAGAGAGAGAGAATGACATCATTAGAATTGGTGTACATCCAAGATGGCTTCACCTTGAACTCCTGCCAAGTGACGGGAGCCCATAAATTCCCTTTGGCTTGAGCTGAAGATCTGACCTCTTTCAGGAGATGGGGAGGGTATGAGCAGCTCTGGAGTAAGAAGCAACTGCATTTTTACAGACAGCACAAGGAAAAAGCAAATAGACTTCTGAGCAAGAACGCTGTCTGTGGCTGTAATTACGGTGCCATTTCATGTTTCCCATCTCCATGGTCTTTGTGCCAATAAACACTTCAAAGGGGACTGAATGTTAAGCTATCCACATTTCCCTGTGTCAATCTGAAGTGTGTTCAGGGTGGTTCTGTCTCCTCTGCTGTCTCTGAGTTCTCCCAGGGTACTTGTTCCCATGTTTTCACCCTAGCCACTAGCCACAGCATTCACATGTTTTTCAGGATAATTTTGGTCTTCCTGAGTCATTTCATTTGCATTAACATGCTTGCTTCCCAGGGCATCTGAGGGGATACCAAGGCTTGGATGGTCATATAGTCAGATGGAGGTTCATATGACCTCTGAGCAGATCTGAGTGATAGTCTCACAGCAGGGATGTGACAACGTGGAAGACACACTGTTTTTGGAGTGGTACCAGATGGAGTCCTGTTGCTTTTACTTCCTGTCTGTCTCTGATCAATCACTCTGAGTTTTAATTTCCCAATTTGTCAGATGGGGAACGGTAGAACTGTTCTTTCTGGGATTCTTGTAAATACCTAGGTAGTGATAGAAAATAATGGACTCTGTAGGCTGTGAGATGATGTCCCCAGTCTGGAATTGATTGACTGAGTGTCAGGCAGAAGTGTGCCATGCCCAGTTTATATCTATTCTGGACATATCCAGTACATTGGAGCTTGAAGTCAGCAAGAACATGGGCACCAAGAAATTAACAGATACAGGAGTCATGGATTTTATTTTCCTCTAGAGATTCGGTTGTTGCTAGCCAACATACTCAAGATTGTGGGGGTTAAAAGGAAAGACATAGCAAAGCCTACTAATTGCTCTATCTTGACATTTTCATAGCATCTTCTCTAGTTCCCAGACCTGACAGCGGATGCCATTTTATACATGAGGTTATAAAAACTTAGGTTTTAATTTGACGAGAACAGAGAGTCATTGTGGAAGCAGAGATGTGATGTCTGATTCCTGCCAAGCATCCCAGATAATCCAAAGATGCATCCATGTGTCCCTTTACATTAGAGCTTTTTGTTTTGTTTCATTTTATGAGATTAGATGTGGGAACTAGGGCCTTGCATATACTACATAGACACTCAATTATCAAGCTATGTCCTTACCTATTCTTCAGTCTTTAAAACATTGAAGCAGAGTCTCACTGTGTACCCTGATAGTTTTTGAATTTATCAGCTTCTTGGGTAGTTGAGATTACAGTCACAAGTCCCCAGACCCAGAAGAACCAATTCTTCTCATTAACAGCACTGCAGTGGTAATATAGAAGTCAGTTTCTAAGACCATGTGGCCTTTAAGATCTCTTTTGAATTTCAACAGCTCAAGCTTGGGGCTTGAAGGCCATTGGAGAGGAGTGAAATGTATTGAGTCAGTGCGAGGGAAGGAATTGGCTATTTTAGAAATCTAAGTTCTGGATCTCCATTGTATTAAACTCCTCTGGGTTCTAGAAGTCAGCAACACCATCAGGGCTAAGGACATCCAAAGCACACAGACATGAGAGGAATCAAGTTCCAGCTCTGCTGCTTCTCCTAACCGTGTTGAGCTCCTTTAATGGTCACAGGTCACACTACCCAATCTTGCTTGTTTTAACTCCCAGGGCTTTGGTGGCATGTTGTAGTGGATCTCGTGGCTTTTGAAAACTGCTGTGGTCAGACATGTAAGGGACTGATCATGTTTCTCAGCTAAGAGATCCTTTCCTGTTGCTAAGAGAGAAGAGGCTGTTTTCTTCTCCTACCATCTCTGGCTTTACAAATCCCCTCCCCCCAACCTCCAGCCCCCTTTTCCTTTCTATTTTTTGTAGCTTGGGAGCTTCATAGGACAATTGTTGTGTATGCTTCAAGCTGGATGAGGGTGGCGGACAGGAAAACATCAAAAGGATGGAAACAAAATGGAAATCTGTTTTCTGCTTGAGAAGATGGCAGCCGGGTTCAGGGACCAGCATTGTGAATGCAATCATCACCACACATCTGAAAGAGGCATCAGGACTCCGTAGTTCTGACATGTCCAGGAAAGGCAGTTCCTAGAGGGAATAGAGGGCATGTGTGGTGCTTGGGCTTCTGGAGGACCCAAAGTAAAGAGATCTTAAAGATGAAGTTAACAGTCATTTAGTCCCTTGGGTACATCTTCCTGGTATCATTTTATCAACACAGTAAGTCATGAGAATATGTAACCATTTACATCTTCTGGTTGAGGAAAGGATATTTAGAGAGTGGGTTGGGATGGCTCATGTTCAGGCTCCCTGAACTGCTCACCAGTGGCTTTTACTCCCAATCTCTTGTTGGATGAAGGAAAAGTTGATGTGGTTTGTGATTATGGAAGTCAGGAGATGGTGAGGGACTTTTATCCAGCACTGTTGGATCTTCTTACTGATTCTTCTTCCAATGGCATTTGCCCAAGTTCTCTCCAATCCACTATCTCCATAGCAGCCAGAGTGAACTTTTTTTTTTTTTTTTTGGTTTTTCGAGACAGGGTTTCTCTCTATAGCTCTGGCTGTCCTGGAACTCACTTTGTAAACCAGGCTGGCCTTGAACTCAGAAATCTGCCTGCCTCTGCCTCCGGAGTGCTGGGATTAAAGGCGTGTGCCACCACGCCCGGCCAGAGTGAACTTTTACAAATCAACCCCACAGGGAATGCTACACCACTCACATCCCTAACTCCAGTGCCAAATCTACTTACTGACCTCTGTGGAGGTGAACCTCCCTGTCAGATGGAACCACCCACTCTATATCATACCACTGGGTCATTACCCTTGCTGCTTCCAGCTACAGGTGTACCCTCCTCCATCTTAGATGCCCTCAACTCATTCCTGCATGGGACATTTGCTCTGGCTGTTTCTTCTGCCCTGGAGATGAGGAGATGAGGTCCTACTGACGTAGAACTTGGGTTAGCAGTTATGACCTAAGCAGGTTCCTACTTGTTCCAGTTCCCTAGGTGTTCCGGTTGTTGTTATTGTGATAAAACACTGACCAAAGCCAACTTAGTGGTGTTACTTCATCTTATAGGTTTCAGTCCATCATTGAGGGAAGTCAGAGCAGGGACCTGGAGTAGGAATGGAAGCACAGACCATAAAGGGACTCTGCTTACCTGCTTGCTCTCCATGGCTTGTTCAGCTTACTTCTTAGACAACCCAAGACACCTGCCCAGAAGTAGCTCCACTCACAGAAGGCTGGCCTCTCCCACATTAACCCTCAATCAAGAATGTGGCCGGAAGACACGCCCACAGGCCCATATAATGGAAGCAACATCTCAGTCTGAGGGTCTCTCTTCCCAGGTGACTCAAGTTTCGTGTCAAGTTGACAAAAGCAAGCTAAGTAGCATCTCCAGTCACTTCACATTGCATGCCACCATCTATTTCAATCTTGGTGATCAATACCACTCAACAACTCTTCTTGATTTACTTATTTTCTGTGTCTTCACTGGAGAGAAAAGTCCAAGCCAAGCTGTACTCTACTCTATAAAATAGGGATTGGCATAGAACCGAGGTACGCTCACGGCAAATATTTACTGGGTTGTTGCTGACAGTTGTTGAGGGAAGGCAGGCTTGCATTGGAAGAAGGAAGAAATTAAGCTTTGTTTAGGGAGTTCCACTCTGTTTATCTCATTATATTCTCACCACAACCTCACAGAAAAGCTCATCTGATTCCCATTTTATTGATGAAGCAACAGGGACCCAATCCTCTGGTGCGGGCTGCCTCTCTCAGTGCCCACAAGCCTGCTCCCAAGGCGGCATCTAGAAACCACGTGCAATCAGGAGGGTGCCTCTGTAGCAGTAACCTCCCGTGCAAAGACCTTCCCTGGGAAGTGGCAGTTGGAAATGAGTTTCCATAATAAACCTCTGTTGCTTGCCCTAAAGCTCAGACATTCTAGGGAGCAGAGAGCCTAAGGAGAGCGCTGCGGGGAGACCAGTGATGGTTATAGACGATGCTGTGGTGATTTAGGAGGGAGTGGCAATTGGGTGCTGAGGGTCCTTTCCTGAGCAGAGCCCACACTGTGGCCAGGTGCAGCCAAGCCACTCTTGCCGGCGCTCGTATCCTTAGTTAGGTGGCGAAATGCTGATGGGCTCTCCTATTCGGGGGAATGCGGTAGTGATGTATAAGGTATGAAAGATGTGGCCTGCAGAGAGCCGGCACTATCTCTACTGCTGCTGCTGCTGCCACCGCTGCCTTTGCTGCCGCCACTACTGCCGCCACTAGAGCTGCCGGGAGTGAGCCTCCCTTCTTCCAGATACCCAGCTCCGTTGCATCTCCCGCTCCCTGGCCCCGCACGGACCTCCCCGCCCCAGGGAACAAAAGCAGAGTCCGGTCGCCCTGTTCTGCAGCCAGAGGATGATGTGTCGAGAGGGCTGAGCAGAGTGTGGTCTTCAGCGGCTGGAAGGTAGGAGAGGGTGTTGCGCCTGGCGGCCGCGGCGTGGAAAGCTAGGGTGGGCGCGCCAGGGCAAGGATGGCTTCAGTCGTCCAGCCGTCGGGTGGGCGCCTCATGGACCCTGCAGGGTGGTGGTCTGCAGCGCCGCGGCCGCAATGCCCACTGCGGGCCGAGAGTCGCGTTCCCGCAGCCACGAGGGAGCCCCTGCATGGGGACTGGAGGCGGAGGAAAGAAAAGTCTGAAGCCCAAAGCCAAGCGGTGGTGGCTGCAGAAGGGCTGTCCGCAGCTCTTGGACTTGGTGGCGCGTTTCGCCGCGCTGAACGGCCAGGCGGCGGCCGCAGTGTGCGCAAAGTTTTGGGTAGCGCGCAAAGGCGCAGGCAAGGGCCGCGCACAGAGGGGCAAGTTGTGGCCAGAGAGCTAGGGCGACCCTCAGGACAACCAGCGGGGTTTGCCTAAGAAGGGGACAGGTGGATTCTGCTCCCCTCCAGCATAGAGGAGACTGGGTTGGAGCGGCGTCGTTTTAACCCTTTGGTCCCCGGGGGAAAACAACTTCATCCGTGTTGGAGCCTGCTGGACCCTGGCCGCTTTGAGGCTCCTGGTTTGATCCTCCTGTGGCCGTGCGCAATTCTCTGCTTCTGTCGCGTTTTCATTTCTAGCCTCTTAGGTTTTAGCTGGCCTGGGGTCTTTCCCTAGGTCTGTATCCCTTGGACCATTGCGTACATGTTTCTCTATCTCCTCGCTAGATTGACTCTTGGATGCTGCTTTGAAAAATGAAATGATTAATCAATTAGGTTAGTGGTCAATTAGGCATAACCTTGTAGGAAAATAATTATGTCGGGCTCTCAGCTTCCACCGGTGATGAGGTGGGAATCGAGCCCAGGTACGGGGGCTGTTCCCAAATAATAGTACTGGGGCGGGGGCGGAGGGGGGGGCGGTTGCGTTCTGGAATTTAAAATTAAGAGGATGGTGACCACCCACCAAGGTGGTGGGAGTCAACGGAGGAGTGTGTGTGTGTGTGTGTGTGTGTGTGTGTGTGGTGTGGTGTGGTTTGTGTGTGTGTGTCTGTGTGCGTGCGCGCTTGCTTCAGTTTTTGCTGAGAAAATTAACCCTTGACAGACTAGTCTGGGTAGACTTTTCAGGCAACATGGTGTATCCAACGGCTTGAAGGAAAGGTGTGTCCCCTTGCATGCCTGACCCCCTAACACACACACACACACACACACACACACACACACACACACACCCTTCCAAGCGGCTCCCTCTGCGAATCGCATCACCTCGTAGTGGCTTTGCTGAGCTTCGGGAGGCTGAGTTTAGGGGACTGCCTCTTAGTTTCATGTAGAAAGAATCGCATCATTGCAGACAGAGCTTTCTGTACACTGCTTAGCAGAACACATATCTCCCCCGATTGTGTTAAATAAAACCGTTATTAAATGGGAGCAAAAGGGAGACAATCTGTTTCCAGGGCTGGGAAGTTCTGCTGCATAGTGAGGCTTTTTTTTCCCCCTTTCTTTTTTGGAACCACTGGTGGGGTTTGGCACTGCAGTATTACAATACAGCCATATTAAAAAGGTCTTCAGAGCTTAGAGCCCTCCACCGCCGCAGGCTCCTCTTCTATACACTTCCATGATCAACAGCTCCTTTGCAGGGTGCATGCAGTGGATTCCAAAGGCAACGTGCTTTTTAACCCCTTTATGTGTCGAGCTTAAGCTGCTTCTGTCTGTTTAGGCACCTGCTTATAAGGTAGTAGAATCCTATTCAGAAGGCAAAAACCTGGAGGTGCGTCCTCAGATAGACAAGATTTTGCAACAGGTCCTATGTTTGAGGTTTCGAGTAATGGATCCCTTTGGCGTTCGATGTCAGGGCTCCCTTCTCTAGCGGTGATGTGATGAGGGCTGGACCCAGTGGTCTCACAGCGCCTGCAGTGCTGACAGTAGCTGGTTCTGAATTTTATGGCTGCCCCCCTCCCCACACCCCCATTGCTGTGCTGGATGGGAGGAGTAGCTGGCCAGTACACTGTGACAGCAGGGCTACCTCCTTCTGAGTGCAGAGAGAGAGGGTAGGCTGGGGCTGGCTGGGGCTGGCTGGGGCTGGCTGGGGCTGGCTGGGGCGACTTAGCAAATAGGAATTGGTCAGCTAGAAGAGTGCCTAGTGATACTGGTATCCAGGGGCAACTGCTGGCCATAGTGGCTACCCTTCAGCACTTGCAGTTTGTCGAGATTTTTTCCCCCTAGAAGTTGGACTCAGCCAGTTGCTTTGCAGTCATGATATTTGTTGTAGATTCTGGTACTAGCCAAGACCTTGCTCTTTTTTCTAAAATTGACTTTTTTTTTCTTTAATAGTAGGAAGAGATATGGGAAGAGAAAGAGGAGAGAGGGAAAGAAAGATGCAAAGGGGTGGGGGTGGCATGGCATTGGTGAGAAGAGACAGAGGAAGCTCAAGATTTCAGATATGCCAGAGAGTGGGAAAGAGGTGGGGAGAGAAGTCGGGAGAAGGGGATTTGGGGACAGGAACAGAAAACAGTAACATTAGCACCAAGACAACAGTGCTTGTATGAAGCAAGTCTTGTCCTGTCTTCTGACTTGAAAGAAAAAAGTGAGAGAATCTCAAGATGCGCAGGAGTTGTTCCAGCAAAGCACCCTTGATAGGGTGGGACAGTTACTAAATAAGTGTGGCTCCATCTCTCATCCTTGCCTGGAGTTTCCTGTTGGTGTAGTGGGGGCCAGACCTGATGTGTTTGCAGGGCAGTGTTGGTTGCCATGCCTCATAGAAGGCTTGATTTTGACTGAGTCAATCCAGGCTGAGCATGTAATGATAGGAAGGAGGTGTTTGCTTGGGGATGTTCTTCCATGGAACGGACTACTTGCTTCACGTTTTAAGTGTATTATTTATTTAGCCTTGGGGAGATAAGGGGGGGGCAGCGAGGTGATGGGAAGTGAGTCAGGGTTCTCTCCTCCTCAGCCTCCGCCTCCACATGCAGGTGTCATTTGAGCTTCCCAGCTCATCTTCTGCCCTCTGGAACAGGCCCATCTGCAGCTGGTATGATCTTTCTAAAAGATGCCTTTGATCACATTTCTTCCCAGATCAAAACCATAAAGGGCACCCTACCGCCTAGAGCATATTATTCAAATTCCTGACCACAGACATCAAGGCCTTTCACTGTCTGGCCTCCTCCCTCCTTCTCTCCCAGGGTTCCATGCATGTATTTCAACATATATACACACCCATGCTTGCACTCAGTGCTGCACATACCCATGTGCACAGAATCACACATAAACATGTACACAGTAATACTTCAGTAATACTTATATAAGCACACACCCTGACATATACATGGCAACAAATACTGTCATATGCATATGCACATATTGCATTAATCCCACATATCCACCCCAAGCTATACTTTAGGCACTACATACACTCCTGTATATATGCAGAATCTTGCTCACAAATATACACACAGTATATTATTCACACATGCACACATGTATATGTGTGGTTACAAATACGTAAGCACATGCACACATAAAAGCAGAGTCACAAACCTTCACATATGTACACAAAGTCTACTTATTCTCCTATCCCACTACCAGATGTCCACAGCACCATACCCCTATTCACTCCCTCTGGATATGCCAACACAGAGACCTGTATGCATCCAGAGCTTGTATTGTACGCCTCACATATTTACCCACGTCCCACTGGTATCTGTGTGTTTCTGCGTACACATTCATTTCCTATTGGCACCCCACATGTATCTTGACCTTTGCTACTTTCCCCATTTCAGAACCACCTCATTGTTCTTCAGTCTAGTGAGCTGAACTCACCCCTCGAGAGCCATCTTATAAGATGCATTACTCAAAGACCCCTTTCTTGTGTGAAGTTCCTGTTCCCTCGGTTCTTGTTACATACAGTTTTTGAAGTGGGTGTCAGGAGTTCCCAGGGTCTATATCTTCCAATAGACTGTATGTTCCTTCACGGACAGGGACAGTTCATTTTCCTCCATCCTAGGCATACCATAACAGTTAGTACAGACATATGGCTGCAGTTGAATGACCACTTCATTTAGGATGTTCTAATGTCATAAGGGACAGCGCCCTTGACATTATCCCATTATTGATTTCTACTCTCCACTTTATTTTTGGAAAGAGGGTTTCTCTGTAGCCTTCTTGCTGTTCTAGAACTCACTATCTGGATGTAAGCTGGCTTTAAACTCACAGCATTCTCCCTACTTCTGCCTCCTGAGTGCTGGGTTTATGAGGGTGAGCAATGTGTCACTTGAATAATATATATGAATTCATATTAAATTCATTATATAATTCATTATATATTAATAAATTCATATATAATGAATTTATTATGAATTCATACATATTATGAATATATATATTCAAGGGACACATTCCCATTTAAGATACATGTAACAATCTCTCCCTTGCCTGTTTACCCTCTATGTTGAGAAGATACTACTAAACATTTGTGCTGCTGCTTGGACTTTCTGCCTTATTTTCCTAACTAGGACATATCTGGGAATCATGGAGTATAGGCATGCATGTGCTCCTTAAGGCAAAGGACACACATGTGGGCAGTGCGTAGCAACTGTGGAAGGCATGAGCACTGCAAACCACTGGGAGCACTTTAAACAATGAGACAATAATGTGAGTTGTGATTATTTTACAAGTTCCATTAGATAGTCTCATTAAGTGCACTAAATCCCCTATGTGACAGACTCAATCCTCACTCTTACAGAAGAGAAACAATGGGCTTCACAAGGCTCTACCAATTGGCCAAGTCAGAAAGGGAAAGGATAGTAGATTCTGGGTTGAAACTCAGATCTTCATTTTATTGTCTATATCCTTTCTAATTTTCTCTATATATATCTGAGGGCACTATACATAAGCATTATAATTTAGTTTCATGCACTCACTATCTGCTCAGAGCACACGTTTATGGTGTCCCTTAGCCCATATCTTCAGGTACATTTCCAGTAAGCTGTTGTGGTGGTTTGGGTGACAATGGATCCATAGGCTCATATATTGAATACTTGGTCTCTAATTGGTAGAACTATTTGGGAAGGATTGGGAGGTGTGCCTAGGTGGAAGAGGTGTATCACTGGGCATGGGCTTTGAGGTTTCAAAAGCCCATGGCATTCCTTGTTAGCTTTCTCTGCAAGATGCTTATTGATGATGATATAAGCTCTCAGCTACTGCTTCAGTACCATACCTACCTGTCTGCTGCCATTACTGTTGTCATGGACTTGCCCTCTGAAACTATCACGGCCAGCAAACTCTTTCTTCTATAAGTAGCCCTGGCCATTGTATCTCTTCACAGCAATAGAAAAGTAACTAAAACAGGGGTTAATTTCTCTTTTTCTTTCTTCTTTTTTTTGTTTTTGTTTTGTTTGTTTGTTTGTTTTGTTTTGTTTCTTGAGACAGGGTTTCTCTGTATAGCCCTGGCTGTCCTGGAACTCACATTGTAGACCAGGCTGGCCTTGAAATCAGAAATCCGCCTGCCTCTGCCTCCCAAGTGCTGGGATTAAAGGCATGCTCCATCACACCCGGCTTGTCAATTTCTTTTTACCGAAAAATAATATATGTATAACAAATAAGCATGCATTAGTCAAGTCCCTAGAGACAAGAGGAGGCAGAGCCCAGGTATTTGAGCCCATGAGTCACTGTGTGTCCTTGCATGCAATAGCTGATCCCAGAGAGGAGGAGTAGGGTACTTTCTGCTTTCACTTGGTCATAGTGACTCCGTGGAGTGCATGAAGGATGGATATGAGGTTTCCTCCTGGAAAGGGATGGACTTACTGGCACTTATGTCTGGAGACTGAAGCACTAGAAGAGTCAACATTTTCTGGGACAATTTCATTAAGTAATCCTGTGTTCTCTAGTTTAACTCAACCGCATTTTGAGGTCTTTGAATAAGGACCATGTGGCTTGAGATGTTGGTGAATAGCTGTAGATGTGACTTCAGGTCATAAGGGACCATTGTAATTTAAGAATTGGGATACTTTGTCAGAGAGACCATGGGTGCTAGAGGCCCCCAGAGCTTGGACTTGATAGCATCATCTGTCTTATGAGTAGAGTACTGCACTGTAGCTCTGCTTACTGACACCTTGCTGTAAGTCAGACTTGGTTGAATGTGCATCTTATTGCTCTCATTCTATCCTCAGATTAATCCTGTGAATAGTGTTAAGGTCTTCACTTTATCCTTAGTTAAACAGCGCCAGCCTGGCAATGATGAAGTCTTTTCTGAGATTATAGTGAATAGAAAAGTAGCTAAGAATCAGAGACATTGAGCACCTTGACCTAGATCATACATACAGCTGGTGCATGCAAGAGCCTGCATCTGGACTCAAGCCCCTCTGGCCCCGGAGACTGTGATCTTCCCACTCTGCTAAACTGCTTCCAGATTGCTCATCCTAACTCCATGGCACTTGGAGCCTTCTGCCCAAGTGCTCCATTGAAGAGGAGACATTTATTCTCTGCAAGGTTCTGCTCTCTAGGCTGCAGATGTACCACCTGGTTCATCTCACATTTCTGTATGCGAGGGACATGAGATGCCAACCAGTGGAGTTGGGCTTTCAACACAAGTAGCTTGTGATCCTCACTGCTCAGTTGTATATGATTCTAGGAGTTATGCAAGATCCTACAGTTTCCTAGTACTTCACCTTCATTATCACCATTGTTAACTACCACCTTCATCATTATCATTACCACCAGCACCACCAGTACACCGCCACTGCAGCAGCAGCAGCAGCAGCAGAGTTATTGTTGATGGTTTCACAACATCTGTCTCTATTGAGTGTGTTTTATTTTTTGCTTATGAGTATTTTTCATACTATCCCATCATACTCAAAGCAATCTCATATTTTCCTATTAAGTAACTGAGGTTCCAGAAGGCGGTGAGCCTCGTGTCTACTGATGCTAGGATTGGAATTGGGACTCTTTAGGTTTGATGTTATCATCTGTTCTCAGTTCTTTTCCCTAGACTTTTTCCACGGGTCCTTCTTGCTGCCCTTAGCATGCATGCCCAGCGAAGCATGAAAGCATGGGCTTGTCCTTGTATTTTTTCTATTATCTCAATGCTCAGTGGGACCACTGTCTGAAAAGACGCGTTTTACTGACCTGAGTTTTTTCCTACTGTCTTTTCCTTCTATTGAGCTGTCAGGTATATGAAGAGCTGCCTGATGTTTTGTTTATCTTTTTCAATTCCTTAGAAATGTAATAATAGCATCGCCTGCCGTGTATTCTAATAGAGAGAGGAGAATAGGTAAATTGGGTCCCTTGTGATTTGAAGCCTGGGTTAAATCGAAAGACACCTTGTGACAGAGGGAAGAGCCTCTCAGGTTGGCATAGCTACTGAGGACCATGGTGTGTCACTTTCTGGTTTTGAGAAAGGAAGTGGTACTGTCAGTGATACTCAGGATCCTTTCATATTGGCAATGGTGCCAGAATACTTATCAAGTATTGAGATTCCTCCAATAGCCACACTGTGACAACAGGTGACCTGATGACATCAGACAACCTTTTAATTCACCTGGCAAAGCACACGTGATTTCTATCTCAGAAGTGGGAGGCAGAATTAAACAAGTGCAAATACCAAATATAGAATTCATTTGTATTCATAGGCTTTTAATAAATAAAAGCATTTTTTTTCCTGAAATGAGCTCTGAGCCACAGGTCTTAAGACTTCTTGTTTAGTTAACATGCAAAATGCAGCAGCTTCTTGTTTCAAAATGACCTTTTTTTCCTTGCCTTTTTTTTTTCCTTTCTTTTTTCTTGAGCTTAGATCTTTTGGTGACATTTTCTCCAAGCAAATATTTACAGGCAAGTTGGAAACTGACAGGAAGGAGGGTTTAAAATGAAAATGTAACCAAACTGAAGTTTACATCTGAGTGTAACACATGGTGTCACCATGGACAGAGTCCTAAGCACTCAAAATATTTGTCCATTTGTGGATCTGGCTAAAAGCCATGCTCTTTTCATTTGTCAGCGTTAAGGAAAGATCATCTTGTAAGTGCATTATGGTGACCAACTCTGTTTCCCAGCTTTTGGATCTATTACAGACATGAACTTCAACTCTTCACTTGCATCTTTGAACTTGTTGCTGTATCTAGGCTGGCATACCTTGGGTGAGCCCTGACTGATTTCTTTCTCTCCTGATACTTTTACTTACACAGTTTTTCCTGCCCACATCCCATCCTTTCCCCCATACCCTGTCTCTTACATCTGAGGTTAGCTACCTTGGCCTGCAGGACCAATGTTGATCACCACTGATGTGAGCAGTTTTGTTCCTTTATCATTTTATAACATATAAGTGATAGAAATCAGTTGCAAGTGAATATTGAAAAATAAGATGCTAGAAAAATTCACTTGAATTCCAGAATTTGTATTAGCCATCGTACCATCCTTTTGTGACTCTTATGTATTTATATTAACATATATATGCCTATACACTTAAACATTTGTTGGTATAATTAACTTTATAATTTTATCTCAGACATCTACTTTCTCATAGATTTCTGATTGTTTACAAAGTAACTTAGTGACCTAAATGTTTTCTTCTGTTATCATTTATACATATGTGTATTTAAACACACACACAGAGCGAGAGAGCAAGTGAGAAAGAGAGAGGGAGGAAGAGAGAGAGGGAGAGAGGAGAAGAGGGAGAGGGGGAGAAAGCGGGAGAGAGGAAGATGGAGATGGAGAGAGAGAGAGACGCTTGAGTCACTAAATATAGATACACTGTTGTTGTTAATGACTACATAATTTTTAATAGAAGGAATATGTCACATATATTTCAACCATTTTTGTACTCAAAGGAACTTCATTTGGTTCACATTTCTTTTTAAAACAATGTTGAAATTGCAGCCTTGTGCATTGACTGTTTCTACTGATGCTCCAACTTGTATGAGCATATCCCCAAAGGTAAATTCTCTCAGCGGAAGGGTAGGCCTCTTTTAAAGCATAGTAGATGGCACCATGCTACTTTCTAAGGAACGCATTAATTTGCATTTCCCAGCACGCGTGCAAAGTGGCCTTTCTCCTACTTGCTGGCAGCATGTGCAATGAACCTTGAAGGTAAGAGGTGTTGCATTGCGACCCTGGTTTGTGTTCTCTAGGTGTTTGATGGGCAGGGACATCTTTTGGCTTCACTAATTCATCATCTTTGCCCAATGTTCCTTCAGGTGGTCTAATTTCATTAGAGCACCTTTTATTTTGTGGATAGTGATTTTTCTTTTCATTTATCAATATCACACATATCTTTCTCCCACATAGAGGTGTGATCCAAGTTGTAAGGATCTCTGTGTTTGTGTCTAAACTAGAGGGGAAGTTTCCTGACAGCAGAAATGTCTACACCCACATTCAGGGTACACATTTCATCTCTATGTCAGTATCTCTGGGCAAGGCCTGAAAACGTAGAGATAGAAAACCCACGACTATAAATACTGACCACACACAGGCTACCCAAATATATATTCATCTAACAGCGATCTGTGTGGCATGATTTATGTACACGGTGTCACATGGACTGAGATATTTCAAACAAGCAAAGTTTCAAGATGACTAATGTTCTGAAAATACTTATAAATGAATTACTTCCATGCCTTCCAAAATAGAATGATTCAGAAATATCGTTGTGAACATCCGTTATTACGCTGAGCTATACACTTGATATGCTTATGGGCTATTTAGAGGCACAAGATTGTTGTCCCCAGACATGTGACCACATGAATTTTAAACATCCCATTTTGATGTGTAGACTGAAACTTCAGTGATTTGTATTTCTGCACCTTCCCTTCCACTGTCAGATTAGACTGTTATGTCTTGGTGTTGTGAGCTGATCTAGTTTTCTGTTTAGTTAGTGTTCTTGCATTTCTATCCATCTTTGCCATGGCTGTGATTAATATGAACAGGAATTATACCAGTTAGAAATATTGATAGATCATGAGTTCATAGCCACCAGGTTTTGTCTGAGTGCTATTTCCCAGAGTGAAAAATCATTGCTTTCCACTGGAAACACCACCCTTGCTGGACTGTTGTTATTTCTTTCTTTCCAACTATATTCTGTTAAAGTGAGACTCCTCAATATGGGGACATTCCCTCTCCACTAATTAGCATATCTGTCCAATTGCTTGTAGCCAAAGAGCTAAACAAAGTGTTTTACAGGTGTCTTTATAGTGAAAGAAATGTATTTCTCAGTTTTGTACAAGTCTGAGTCAACAGGGAGTCTGTGAGCCAGAAGTCAGCCCCTTAAATAGATGTTTCCTCATCCCTAGGATGCCATACCACCTTCATGATCCATGATGTGACATCACCATGCCTTCCTTCTGGTGGAGAGGGAGGAAAGGGAGCAAGAGAGGAGCTCCCGTTTATTTTAAGTACATGGCCAGGAGTTGTACCTACAATTTAGACTCATATCCTAATTCCTAACATAAGGGAGACTAAGGATTATTGTTTTTATTTTGAGTGGATTTGTGCCAAAATTGAGGTTCCATTTTTGGAAGATGGAAAGAATGGATATTGGTAGACACATCAAGCAATCCCTCTGACTCTTGTCATTCTGGTGTCCTCTCAGCTTGCTCATAAGCTTGCCAGCACTTGTGTGCAAAGCAGACGTCGCCCACTTCCTTCCCACCCACCCCCTGCTATGTGGAGTATGAACGAGCTCTGCAGTAAGAACAGCTTGATTCCCAGTCTTTCCCTCCTTGTTCTAAAAATGTTCCCTCCTTGTTCCCCATATTGAGGAGTCAGTGTCACTTTAACAGAATATAGTTGCAGAGAAAGCAATGATAACAGTAGAGCGAAAGTTATGTTTCTAATGGAGAAAGTAATGATCCTCACACCAGGGAATGGCACTCAGGTGGAACCTGGTGGCTATGAACTTGTGATCTATCAATATTTCAGATGGGTATAATGCCTGATTATATTAATCCACATTCGTGGCAAAGATGGATAAAATGCAAGAACACTGAACATAAAACTAGATCAGCTTACAACACCAAGGCTAGGGTAACAGTCTTAGCTGATTTTTTTTTTTTTTTTGTAACTTAGCCCATGTCCTGTCTAGTCCTTTACAGTTCTACTCAAAGTTAATCATTCTTGGTTTTTACTTAACTTCTGTTTCCAATTTAAGAGGTTCAGGTGTGGAGACGGCATGCCTTGCAAACAGGTGTGTTGGGACAACTCTGTGAGAGTCAAGGGGAAATCAGCCCCCTGTGAATGAAGGAGTGAGTTTGAGGGCTTGAGAATCTGACCAGTTTTATGAAGAAGGGTTCCCTGGTGATCAACAGAACGCATCATCTCGCACCTGAAGTCTCTGCACCCCAAGGGCTCCTGGTGCCTGATTAGTAGGAAAACAAACCTTTCCTTACCCCAGACTGACTCGGGAATTGAGTTTGCCAAGTGGCTGATTACAACGGCTCTCTGGCTCTCTCCGTGTTTGCAAAGTAGAAATGTGATTTCATTTTGAAAGGGGAGGGAGGATCCCAGGGAAGATGCATAAACACGTCCTTTCTCTCTCCAAATTAAAAATCAAATGGAAGGTAAACCTGTTTTAGATGAAGATGAAGCCATGCGTCTTATTTCTTGTAAAGTTGATCAGGAAATTTAGGCTGTGTAGCTATATCAGGCTTCTGGCATTTTCTAAATTGGTCTAAGCCGATAGCAACAGCTCTTCTTGTCCCTCACAGAGAGCATGTGTGGCCTTTCATGAAGGAACGCTGAAAGGACCCTCTGTGATTGGAATACCAAGCGAGACAAGGAAGGAGCTGGTCTGTCATTTCTCTTGGGTTCTTGGATGTCAGGGGCATCACCTGAGCTGAAAGATACTTATTAAGAGTGCTGGGTAACCTACTGCATGCTACAAAGGCTTGGGAGCTCCAAGCAGAGTTGAAGGTGGATATTCATCATACCCTGAAACTGTTGGGGTGAGTGCAACACAATTTTAGGGACAGGGAAAGGTTCTACCTCCAAGCTGCTCTGAGAGGTTACTCTATGCACTAATGTATACCTGCTTTGACTCCATCCTTTCAAGCCTCATGCAAACATGTCAGCTAAAGTCCCTGAACACTCCACGGTCATGGGTGCTTTGGGTGAAAGTTCAAAGGAACACACATACAGTACAGGCATGATGCTGCATGAGCCTAGGACACATCTGCTGTGGTTCCACATTCACTGTCTGTCCCTGGTCTTACTGGAAAGATAGATCACCCCCTTTTCTTTGAGGGACAGGCTGGAAGTGCTGTGACCTTGCTATGCCCCTCTAGGGAGCAGAGTGGAAGCGTGTCGTGGATGCTTCCTTAGACTATCACATGCTTGCTCAGAAAACTCCAGACATCACTAGAGCATTTCAAGATGAACTGCAAACTCCTTGACCTGAAAGAGCTGTCCTCTAGTCATACCCCATTTCCCCAGTCTCATTTCTCTCCAGTGTTCTCTTTGCCTGCTACCTGGCGTGTGGTTCTCTCCCTCTCTCTCCTTCTCTCTCTCTCCCCTATACTGCTGAGAAGACCTTTGTCTAGGACCCTATCCTTCTGTCCTCCATGTCTCTGCACCTGCTGCCCTCTGCACCCCACCAGAGCAGAAACCCTGTTCCTGCTCTTCATGTGTCATTTGACAAAGTTTTACCCCCCCTTCAAGATTGAGGCATCCTTTCCTCTGTGGAACCTTCTGTGCACCCTTCCACGCAAGTCTAAAGCTCCCCAGACATCAGTCTCTACACTTGCTGTGAACTTTGCTCTGACTCTCTGAGTTGTTGAGAGTTTTCCGATTAACACTCTTAATCTTTGTAGCTTAGTCACTGTGCTAGTTGCTAGGATATAGTGGTTATACAAATGGCTGACATGGATGCTTCCTTAGACTATCACACGCTTGCTCAGAAAACTCCAGACACCACTATAACCTTCAAGATGAACTCCAAGCTCCTTGACCCGAAAGAGCTGTCCTCTATTCATACCCCATTTCCTCAGTCTCATTTCTGAATGAGAAGGCCATAGGCTTTAAAGTGACCACAAGACCTTGTCACCAAGCCATTGTACAGCCATTCCCAAGTTAAACTTTGCAGGGTTATTTTTCAAAGGGTCAATAGAACGTTAGGGGTCCCAGTGAAATACAGGGGAAAGGAAGAAAGTTGACTACTTGAATCATGCTCCGATTATCATCATTATTGCAGTTGTCCAATAAATGGTAATGATCCCTCCTGTACTTCCTGGGGGGAAAGTGTGAAGTGGCGATCTGAGATATTTCCAGCACACTTCAAAGTGCTTTGAAGCCACCAGTGCTGTGAGGAGTAAAAAGCGACAAATTGACAGAGGTTACCATCAGGCAAAAATCACTCCCAGAACAGCCCAGTGGTGGGGAGGGAGGATGCCTCCTGGCATCAAGTCTCAGCGCCTGTGCTGCCACCAGGATCTTACAGGCATGTCTTCTTTCTCTACCCTAAAGTGCTCCCTTAGAAAAGGAGAAAGGAGTTATGACACTGAGATGAGACCCTGTCAGGACTGCCCGTGAAGGTCAGACATTTCCCGGGGACTGCTCAGAAGCCCATGTCCCGCTGTGTTCTTTCTGTGAGTGTGATGTTAAGACAGTGGGAGCTTCCAGCTGATGTCAGGAACCAGCTTGGAAGACAGCAAATGTCTTCTTTGTGCCAAACTCCCAGCAGAGTGTCTTACACAGAGTAGCTGTGTTTCCACAGAATACCTTCTCTCTCTTCTCCCCGTGGCTCTGTGCTTATTTCATGACATCCAATTCAGCGAACAGTTATTGATCCCCTACTGTGTGCAGGGAGCACTGCTGACTCTCATGTGTGTGTTTCTCCCACCACACCAGCATTTCTACCCCACTTCCTTATTAGAACTGAACGCAGCTGAGTACCTGGTATCTACTGTCTTAAAGGGACAATGTATTGTCATTATTATTTTTAAATTATTATTATTATTTATTATTATTGCAGAAATAGTTTTTATTATCAGATCTTGAATTGAAGGAGAGAGAGAGGAGAGAGAGAGAGAGATTGTGTGTATGTATACAAGTTTTCCAATCTTAATATATTGTGATCAAAAAAACCAAAACAAAATAGCCTCCCCCTAAACTCCAACAACGAAACATGAAAGAAACATAAAAAGCCTGGGTTTGGAATGCAAAGGCCTGGTTGGAACTATGATCTCAGAGCTATGCTTGTGCAATGCTGGGCTCAAGCTTCCAGCCTCCTAGCCCTGCCCCCAGACAGATGCTTTTCTCTCAGGTAGGGAAGCCACTTTTCTTCTCGTTTGCTGCTTGAAGTTGCTATGAAGAGTTGCTGCACGCAGACCTAAGCTATGGACCAGGAAGGCCTGTGTGCATACTTACAAGCTCCCGTGACTGCTAATATTCTTCTCCATTGCAATATTCTTCCCATTTTGCTTTTGCCTCTGGGTTAGTTGAAAGAGACACACCACCTTTCCTTTCTCATCCAGGCTATCTTGAGCGAGTAGATGCCGCCTCCCCTCTGTGTCTTGCACGGGGGGCCCTATCTGAACATGATGTTTTATCTGCTGGCCTGAAAGGGGGCCATTTGTCCCCTGCTAAATGAGCTGTTGCTATGTGCCTCTGCCCCCTCGGCACCTGAGGCTACATTCATGGGAGAATCCAACCGTGGCTCTCAGGAGCATCTCAGGAACGTTTATTAGAAGAAAGTGCTTCTCCGCAGGTTGTGCCCTCCCTGTGTAGCCTCCTTCCTCTGTAGCATGGGCTCATTAGTCCAAGTGGGGCAGGTATCCGAGGGCAGGAGGGCAAGCCACAGGCAGAGAGGCAGCCATGGGCCTCTCAAAAGTCTAACAGTGGGCTCTGCCTCCAGGGTCGCCTCATCTACAGGTGGCCAATTAGCTCTAATTGGCTGCATCTGGCTACATGTGAGTGGGCCCTCTCTAACCTTGGAGTTGTGGCTGATTCCCTTCCTTGGGCTGCTGGGCTGCCCCTTTCCCATGGCCAGCAGAGTGGAGTCCTCTTTGAGGGTCATTCACCATCAACGGCCTGCCTTTGAGAGACTAGGACATACCTTTGATCAGACTGTGGCTTTTGAGTCCACACACCCTCCCGTCAGCCCTGGACTTGGGTTCCTGGCAGTTAGGGGGTTAGTTGACTAGGATGCTGTTGCATTATGACTCTCACACGAGCATCCTCTCAGTCCTGGGTCTGTGGCTTATCATGGTACAGGGTGATGTCACAAGTGCAGGAGGGACCACTCCTTCTCTTTGTCCCTCAGTACACACACCCACTCTGTAGGAAGGCAGAATGAACAATGATGGATGGGGAACAGGCTGAACATGCTGGCTCCTGGACTAAGAGGGCACATGCTTGTCCCTGTATCGGAGTTAACTATGTTTCCTTCTCTTTTTACTCTTACAGACCAGGTAGTCAGGAAGAAATGAATTTGCAAGGGTCCTGAATTAGGACGTTTCCTTGGCTGAGGACTTGAGCTCTGTGTCCAAACACCAGTTCTGTCACCAGTAGAGTGACACTAGAGTTTCACACTCTGCCCTTTCCGTTCCCAGCTCTGTACAATGAGGGTGATTGCTTCTGGGGCTGCTTCACAGTGTGCTGCTGGGCATCAAGGGAAATGAGCGCTGGCCCAGAGGAATCGTTCATTAAATATTCGCTAATTAGCATTTTAAATTTGTGCCTAACTCTGCCCAGGCCCAGGTGGAAGCATCGAGGCAGGTTGCACGTGGGAACGGTTCACCGATGGGGCTGACTTGTACTTTATAGAGCTATTTGGAGACATGTGAGGAATGAGATTGAATCCTCACCTTCTTTCTATTCTACTGGGATCTAGATGAAAAGTCAGTCTATCCATACTTCTCTTTCAACCAAATAGATGCCTGCCTTCCTCTGGTTTCCTTGCCAGTTTTCTCGGCACTTGTATCTACAGAGTCCTGGACTCCCAGAGGCATGAGCTGAGTGAATGGTACAGGTTCTAGCATCACTACCTGTGCTTGCCTCAGGAGGAAGTCCAGTCTTATAACAAGATCTTCTCTGGAGGTCTAGGTCCAGGGAATGTAGTCCCAGGGAAGTACTTGCAGGCCCCGTGTTTGCCTTCTTCTTGGTCCTTCCTAGCATTGGGTGTCCTGGAACTGGAGGGAGGGTTTGTGGAGTGAATGTCAATGAGTGATTTGAGCCCTTGCAGTGTTCCAGAGCTGAGACCCTAAGACACTAAGGCTGGGACAGGTACTCCAAAAGTACAGAGGTCCATTCCTTCTATGGCTACCTGCCTTCTTCCCTGGCCACCCCTATTTTTCTCCCAAAGGCTGAGCAAATTGCCCCCCTAGGCTGGCATTTATCTTGCAGGTGACAGTTTTCCATGTGGCATGGAGTTTCATCTTTACAGGTCTCTTCCTCTGTGCGCCAGGACCCTGCAGTTTCCTTTATGCCACTTGTCACTAAGGCATCCCGTCCTTGTGTGGGAGTGAGAGGGAGCCCCAACTAGCTCTCTTTGGCCATTGCCAATACTCTTGATTGGAGCATAGAATCATTGAGACCTGAACAAACGAGAGAATGGTTGTGTTCAGGCTAGACCCATGGCAGGGAGGCAGGCAGTTATGTCTTTCAGGACCCACATGTTCCCAAGCCAGGCATATCTGACAGCCCTGGCACTGCTGATGGTTACTATCAGGCCCAGCCTTTATTTTTCTCATGGTGTTTAAAACCCACCAGTTGCCCAATAGTATAATTTCCTAAATGGTTTCATTTCAGCTCTACTAATTAAAGAAAACTGAGCTGCCTTTGAAGGCTTAGTGTGTGTGTGGCTGTCACTGGTGAGTGTCTAGACTGGCTGTCAATCACTGACAATAGCTTGCCGTTCGGGAATAATTTAAGTTTAGGTCTTTCTTTCACTCAGGCATTCATGCTCTGTTATGTGTTTTCATACTGAGTTGAGAACAATCTGGGGTGAGAAACTGTCATGTGTTCTGAGAGCTAAAACGGAGAGTGCTTTTTCAATTGCAAATGTCTGTGGTCCAGGCCTTAGTGTAAGATGGAAGCAAGATTCCAGACTGAGGAGCAAAACTTTTTGGACTTTGGGGTTGGACCTTAAGTACCTGGATGACCTTCATAGAGTTTTCTCGGGGTTTGAGCTTATTTCTTTAAACAATGAGAAAAGGATACAGGGCTTTGAGTTAGAGACCATAATGCGAGTCTAAGAAAGGGCATACTCTCTGGATGGTGCAGTTCTGCCAACTGGCATGGATATCTTCTGATCCTGTAGGGCAGGGCTTCGGGGCAGGGCTTGTGCAGATTCTGAGGTGGTCCCTGGTAGTCAAGTAGCACTTGTTGAAGACTCCAGCTCTGGGAGCTTCACTCACTGTCTGAGAGACCAGACTAAGTAAATCACAGACAATCAGAATTCCTTTGGAGTCAGCTGGGGATAAGTTTACCTGCCTTGTTTTTTCCTCAGCTTTATATAAGCTCTCTAGCTCTCACCTCAGAGGAGAGAGCCTCCACTGAGAAAAGGCCTCCATTAGACTGATCTGGCTGTAGGGTATTTTCTTAATTAATGATTGATATGGAAAGGCCCTGGGCTGGTGGACCTGGGACAAATAAGCGAGCTAAGCAAGCCACGGGGAGCAAGGGAGGCTTTGTGGTCTCTGTTCCAGTTCCTGTCTTCAGGCTCCTGCTTTGAGCTCCTGCTCTGACTTCCCTCAATGATGGACCCGGAAGCTGAAATAAACCCGTTCCTCCCCATGTTGTATTTGATTGTCTTAGTTAGGGTTATCATTGCTACAGTGAAAGACCGTTACCAAAGCAACTTGAGGAGGAAAGGGTTTATTCAGCTTTTATGCTTTCACATCACAGTTCATCCTCAAAGGAAGCAGGACAGGAACTCAAGCAGGGCAGCAATCTAGAGGCAGAGGCTGCTGCAGAGGCCATGGAGGGGTATTGTTTATTGCTTGCTCCTCATGGCTTGCTAAGTCTGCTTTCTCATAGAACCCAGGACCACAAGCCCAGGGATGGTTCCATCCACAGTGCACTGGGCCCTCCTTGATCAACCACTAATTAATAAAATACTCTACAGGCTTGCCTACAGCCTGACCTTTTGGAGGCATTTTTCCAAGTGAGGCTCCCTTCTCTGACGACTCTAGCTTGTGACATATTATCACAGCAATAGAAACCCTAACCAAGATACCTGCTCATCAGGTTGTTACAGATACTGAGATATGAACTGAGTTTAGCTTTTATGTTACCCTCCTCCCCCTCCCTGTCCTCCTCTTCCTTCTTTTCTTTCTTCCTTCTTCCTCCATTATCTTTCCCACTCTTTCACTGTTGGGGATTAAACCCAGGGGCAGATGGGCCCTATTGATATTTTCTTATATTTAATTTACATTAGGAGAACATAAAAAAGAGTGGTGGTTATGAAAACACTCCCTTATTTGTGTCATACTAAGAAAGGGGCAAAGCAAGATGCACACAGTATTTTCAGTGACACTGCTTCATAACTTCAGTCATTGAGATGACGTTTACTTGTTGAGCACCTACTGTGTATGCTACAGAGTTCTAGGCTCTGGGACCCAGCACTGAACAGTGCCTGCTTGGATACTGTTTACATCTCTGTGGGAGAGATGGCCAATGGACAAGTAGATAATACAATGCCATTAAAGCTAGTAAGTGGTAAGAGAGATGGAGCAGCATGAACGGCAGAATCCTGGTCCGTCTGCTCATGATCAGAGAGGGCTATGTAGGGCGATTTCACCACTGCCTTGTGCTCACTGTTCCATGCTGTTCCATGCTGTTCCATGCTGTTCCATGCTGTTCCATGCTGTTCCATGCTGTTTCCCGCTCTCCCCTGCTTCTTGCTTACCAAACAACAGCACGCTTGTCTCAAACAATCCCCACACACTTGTCCGGCTCTGAACACGCTTCTGCCCCACCCTTGTTGGCATTCTCTCTTCTATGTGTGGCACTGTATTTCCGTGTTCCATGTCCTCTTCCTTAGACCTGAGCTCTCCAGGGTCCCAAGCTCTTCTTCCATAGAGCTTCAGTGGCAAGCATGGTGCTGAGCACTGAGTGAGTTCATTAACAGTGCATGGAGGGAGAAAAGGAGTGAGGCAGCCATCGATTTGGATGCCAGCCCATCACGGTCACCTATGGAAAGCACAAGGCAGCCACGCCTAGTCCCTGGGAGGTCCGACAGCATGGAGAGAGGCATTCTGAGCATCTCTTCCCCTGAGCTGCACAGGCTGAATTGGAGAGATGCCGTTCCACCTCAGTACCAGTTCCTCCTCCCACACTCTTCTCAGGGGTCAGTTTGGCCTTCGACAGCTCTGTGACGTTGGAAAAACTACTAGATCTCGGTGGATCTCTGGCACATTATTTGCCTTTGTTTGAAATGATGTTTTGTGTTGCTTGTTTTTGGTTTTGTTATTTTTTTTGTGTGTGTTTTGTTATGGATCATTTGCTGGTCTAAAGTGGTAAGTGAAAGATACCAATGTCAATTAGTTTACAGAAGAAAGAGTGAAGTCACACAGTATACACATTAGAGGGAAGAGTCAGGCCAGCTTTGGTCTGAATACCAGCTTTGGCCCTTGCTAGTATGTTTAACTGTTACCACTCACTTCAATCTCAGTTTTCCGATCTGTGGAAACATGAGACCAATGTTACCTGGCTGTCCTAACGATAGAGCAAGAAGCTGTGTAAATGGACAGGTTCACATTTGACATTTTGGACCCTACACCAGGCTTATTCCACTTAGTAACTTTGTTTTAATTGGTTTTTAAAATTGATTTACGTTTCAAATGTTACCCCCCTTCCCAGTTTTCCCTCTGCAAACCCTCACCCCCTCCCCTACCCCCTGCTTCTATGAGGGGGCTCCCCCACCCACCCACTTGGCTATTTTTAAATCAAGATACCCAAGGGTATGGTGTTAGTGCTCCTACAAACAGGCCAGCTCTCTCTCTCTCTCTCTCTCTCTCTCTCTCTCTCTCTCTCCTCTCCTGTGTGTGTGTGTGTGTGTGTGTGTGTGTGTGGTGTACGGTGTGCGGTGTGCGCGTGTCTATAAAAAGTTCTGCTTCCCACTTTGTAGTATCCAAACTACGAGTCATTATTACAGCTGCCCTGACCATGCTGAGGTGTGGTTCTGCACTCTAAGCATCCATCTTGCCTTGTGTCTATTGCTTGACTTTTTATGCACTTTAATTACTTTGTCCAGCCTGGTCCCTCATATTTGGATTGCAGCAAGCTGTCTTGAGACTTGAGTTTTATATCTGTCTACAGTCAGTGTATGGAGGGTTTTAGTTACAAGTTACAGCCATATCTTCTGGCTGGTCTGAAGGACCAGGTGGAGTATTTGTATCTCCATTCATTCATGGAGATTCATTATCTTCTAAAGAGTCTTCCCCTGCCATGCCTGTGTTATCTAATCTTTAAATAAGAATATTCTCAGACTGTGGAGGGATGGAGATGGAAACCATGTTGTATTTCTTATGTCTCTTTATTGGATTTGTGATCTTAGCTAATGCATTTACTATCTCCACACTTGGTTTCTTCATATGTACTATGGAAGTACAGCCAGGATAACTATTACCAATTGTTACCATGTGCTAGGCACTCTGTAAGTGCTGCCAACTTATTAATTCATTAGCTTACCATAATCCAGTGAAGGTGCTGCAGTACTCACACCAAAGGCAGAGCTGAAGACACAGGCACAGAAAGATTACGTAAGGTGTTCAAGATCACATCGATAGAAGAGGTACAGGTAGAATTCCAACTCTTGTCTGTCAGGTTTCTGAGCCATCATTTTATCTACCACATCAAACTCACAGCTATGACGCTGTGATCCCTGCTCTGCAGAGATGCTATGTGATTTAGAGAGATGAAATAAAGTGCGGGAGATGTCATAAATATCTGATCAATATTAATATCATTATGTAATACCCCCTAGAAACTCAGCACAGCCCCCGCTTAATAAACACTCACTTGGTTGCTGTATTTGGCCATATGTCTACTGCTGATGAAGCAGCGAATCTCAAGACCAGGTATTTATCTGTTGTCTTCCTGAAGACTTAAACTGTCATGTGTCATACACTCGGCCCTCATAGAGAATCCTTGTAGGGAGGATGCCACTTTGTCCTTTGAATAGGTTCTTTGTTAGTGGTCAAGCTGTAGGGGGTGTGGGTGGGGTTAGCCAGCTGAAAGCCAGTCCTTCAATAAGGATCCGGGCTTTGTCATAGATCATAGAGGTGGGTCCTCTCTGGGAGAGAGAAAGCAGGGGTCAGGTCTGCAATTTTCTCTGGCTCCAGATACAAATACTCCACCTGCTCCTACGCCTCAAGAGAGCTGGGGATTGGTGGTGACCCCCAGCCTGGCTGTTGATTACACACAAAGCAAGGAGCAATTTTTAAAGGCTCTTCACCATTTTGCTCTCTCTTTAAAAATTAAATGCCCTGTGAGCTATTTTATTCCCAGATCCACTGACCTTTGACAGCACAGCTTGGAAGCAAGGCTGTTTGGTGGCTTCCTGACCTGGCTAGTTTTTAGGGGTGAGAAAGACCATGTGCAGGAAAAGTGACCTCGTTTCTCTTGTCAACTTAATGAAAAAGAAACGAAGGCATCCGTCTTGATGCTCTACCGTGAGAGGGATGTGGGGAGGATGCAGGAGCCGCAGACAAGGCCGCATGGAATTCAGATCTCAGGGAGGTTGGCAGGTGGGCAAGTTAGCCTAGTGAGAATCAGTGAACTCTGATCTAGGAGCAGTTAGGTCTTCGCTCCCAGCTCAGGTCCTCCCCTGAGTCAGGGGACACTGTTGACCCTTTTGAAGGTTTTATATCCCATGTTAACCAGGTACCCACTGTACCAGAGTGGTTAAAATCAAACTTTAGCATGACTCCCTTACAGTATCACTTTTTGCCTAGCTAGCTCCGATCTGCTCCTTTAGGGGTCACATGAAAGTTTAGGGGCCAGACCTCGCCTCATCACCCATGTTCACCATGTTTTCTGACTCCTTCTCTGGCCATCTTTTGAGATTCAGCACTCATGTCCCTTTGGCTGGTTCTCTTCCCTGTTGCCCCCTGCTTATAAAGACACCTAATCTTTATGCCCCATCACCACCAATGGTCCTCCTTATCACTAAGCACAATTTCTGTAAAGCCACCAACCCAGGTCCCAGAGCCCTACCTCCCAGATGGTCTCTAGATGCTCGTGGATGGGCTAAACATTGCCTGTTCTCAGCTCAGAATTTCGATGCTTCTAACTTTATTTGCTATTATGGGCACCTAATTTCCAAAACAGACATAAAAAAACCACTGTTTTCTTCTTTACAGAAAAAGTAATAATTACAATCCTTCGTGCTCATGTAGAAATTCACACTTGACAAAACATTTCTCACATTTCTCGTCTTGTACCTACCACCAAGTAGCTCATCAGCATTCACGTTTCAAAGTTGTTAAGGCTACTGCTGGATCTTATCCAACTTGTAGAACTAACTCAGGTCATTCAGTCTCATCATCCTCCGGATGCGCTGGCAAGGGCTGCGTGGCCCCACACACCATCCCGCAGGCCTTCCCTGTACTAATGTTCTATTAGTTCATTTTATCATTGCTGTGACATAATACTTAGCAGCTCATGTACAGAGAGACTTCTTTGTCTCATGGCTTTAGGCGATTTGAGTCCATTACAGTGGGGAAGTTGGGTTCATGTCCGCAGGAATGTAAGGCAGCTGGTTATCTTATGTTGGGGAAGAAGCAAAGAGATCTAGGCTAGAACCAGATGTACGTGTGAGTTTCAAGGCTGACCCCTTGTAGGTCACTTCCTCCAGCTCAGCCTCACATCTGAAATCTGTCACTTCTCAAGGCAGCACCACCAGCTGGGGACCCAGTGTTCAAAAATAAGCCCATGGGGGAACATCTCACACTCAAGCAATAATGATCAGAGGGATCCCTGACTCCACCAATGGACCAAGTCCTCTGCACCTAGTGGGCCTCAACCTCAGGTCACCCTCATTCTCAGGAGACCACTTTCTTGATTTTGTTGTTGTTTTTACTCTCTCTCTCTCTCTCTCTCTCTCTCTCTCTCTCTCTCTCTCTCTCTCTCTGTGTGTGTGTGTGTGTGTGTGTGTGTGTCTGAGAGAGAGAGAGAGAGAGAAACATAGGGAGACAGGGAGAGATAAAGACAGAGAGACACAGAGATGAAGAGACACGTACATACACACAGAAAAGAGACAAAGAGTCAGAAAGGGATAGAGATAAGTGTGCATATAAAGGTAGAGGACAACATCTAGGAGTCAGTTCTCTCCATCCTGTGGGTTCCAGGGATTGAACGGAGGACATCAGACTTGTCAGCAAGCGCCTTTCTATCAGCTCCATCCAGCCCATGGCCTGACTTGAAAGCATGGGTATGTGATTAGGATTGTGATCTCATAGAGAGAGCTTGCTGTTGACGGAGTTGTTAGCAGTGGGAAGAAAGAACGCAAGGTTGTCCAACAGAAAGAAACGCTGGAGTGTTCACTACGCCAGCTTGTGTGCCTATGTCTGCTGCTGCACCCAGAACATAGAGAAGAGGAGAAGGGAAGAGATGGGGCAGTGAAGGAGCTGGGAGCAGCTGTACTATGGGCAAAATGGAGGCCCTCCCCAAGGAAGCACAAAGGGAGATGCGTGTGGTATCTTCTTATTTTGCTTACTTTCTTGTAGCATCTCTGACAACTCTCACTTAGCTCTGGCTACCTGATGGGCTCTGTGCTATATAGAACAGAGACCTCAGTGTGCAGTGAGCGCTGGGCTTAGGAATGTGCCACAGAGAGCTTGAACTCTCGTAAGTAGATTTTCCTCAACTGAATGCCATTTTATCAGGCTTCTTTACTACCCAGATCTGTTTCTAGGCTCATCTTAATTTTAAACATTCTGGTCACTACCTTGGAATAACTCATCCATGTAAATCACCATTGATGATCAATGTCCACCTGGAGTCTTGCTTTCCCCATTCAGCCCCTGAAACTAATGCAACCTTCTGCTCTCCTCCATGTCCTGCAGCTGCTACACTCGGAGCCCTGAAGGTGATAGTTTGGCTCTCTTGCCTTCCTCTTCTTTCTCTGCCCCTTCCTCATGTGTCTACACAAGATCTTCCCTTGGAGATTTTACAGTTGTTGAAGGGGAACAGACCTTTCCTCCAGATATTTGTTTGAAAGTGACCCTGCCTTTTAGCAGGCTCTGCCATACTGGGAAAACAGTAGGTATTGCCACATAGTTGGTATAATAATGTAGCAATAGGTACCTTATGGGATATTTGTAAGAATTAGATGAATCCACCTAACTAACATGGTGGACTGTATCTGATACTTAGCGGCAATAAATGAATGCTGACAATACATATTGGATTCTTCCAGAAGACATGGATGGGAGACTAAACAAAGGATGATGGCATTAGGGTCTGAGGGCAAAGCCACCTCTGTGCCTAAATGAAGTTGTCCCTCATCTTCTCCATCTGAAAAAGGGAATGATCACAGAACCTCACTCAACAAAACCCTGATACTAATCTACAGGAAGCATGGTAGCCTTTCACAAAGCCAGTGGACACTGAAGGCTCCTTCTGCGCCATCTCTGTGAGAGGACGTGTGAACAGTCAGATGATCTGGATCTCACACCTACTGTTGTGGTTTTATCTTAAAAAAAAATAGATTCTTCTCTCATGCAATCATCTGGACCACAGTCTTCCCCCCTGTCATGGTTTGTATATTCTTGGACCAGGGAGTGGCACCATTTGTAGGTGTGGCCTCGTTGGAATAGGTGTGACCTGGTTGGAGTAGGTGTGTCACTGTGAGTGTGGGCTTAAGAAGACCTTCAACCTAGTTGCCTGAAGTCAGTCTTCCATTAGCAGCCTTCAAATGAAGATGTAGAACTCTTAGCTCTGCCTGTGCCATGCCTGCCTGGATGCTGCCATGCTCCCACCTTGATGATAATGGACTGAACCTCTGAACCTGTAAGCCAGCCCCAATTAAATGTTGTTTTTATAAGACTTGCCTTGGTCATAGTGTCTGTTCACAGCAGTAAAACCCTAACTAAGACAGAAGTTGGTACCAGGGACTGGGGTATTGCTGTGATAGGCCTGACCGTGCTTTTATTTGAAAGAATGTGGATTTGGGGACTTCGGATTTGGAAAGCAGTGGAATGCTTTAAATGGGGCTTAATGGGTCATCCTAGTAGGAATATGGAAGTCTTTGTTGCTGGGAGTAATTTGAACTGTGTTGACCTGGCCCAAGATATTTCAAAGGAGAAGAATTTCAGAATGAGGCATAAAGACTGTTTTTTTTGTGGTATTTTGGTGAAGAATGTGGCTACTTTTTGCCCTTGTCTGAAAAGTCTGCCTGAGGCTAGGGTGAAGAGAAGTTTGAACGAGCATAGCAAGCTTAGAAAGGAAAAATATAAAATATATGGTTCGAGTATTAAAGGCATACCAGGAAGTGAAATGGAGCAAAATCCTGTGGTCTAGGAGATAACAGATTAAGGGAGTGGGACCTTGGGCAAGATCCTATCCAGCTAAATTTAGATCCAGGCATGGTGGCACACACCTTTAATCCCAGGAGATAGGCATGCTGATCTCTGTGTTCAAGGCCAATCTACAGAGCAAGACCCAGGATAGCCAAGCTTAGGTAGTGAAGGATTTGGAAAACAGAAAGGCAGTGACAGTGTAATAGTACAAGCAGGTCATGTTCTAATTCCTGCAAGCAGCAGAACTCGGCAGCTTCAGCCATGTGGCTCTGGCTCTAGAGTTAAGAATGGAAGGAACTACTGGGGCAATTGATGCTGGTTAGCTGGAGCTAAGAAATTAGTGGCGATTAAGAAGAGACAAGCATCAAGATGACATCTTCTGGGAAGCGTTTTCTGAGAGCACAGAGGCTCTGTTCCAGAGATAGCCAAGGTTGGACTTGTGCTGTGGCTAGACTTAGTAATATGTAAGAGTTACCCAGGTGGTACTGGTTTTGAAGTCATGAAGGGGTCACGCAGAGCAGCTGAAGTTCGGCAATGTGAGAGGCCATGGAAGGCCATTGGTGAAGGTGCAACCTCAGTTGCAATTGATGGCCCGGGACAGAAGGGGTCATGCAAAGGAGTTGAGGCTTGGCACCATGAAGAGAGCCTATGAGAGGCTGTTGGTGAAGCCTAGTTACAGCGGAAGACAGCAGTGTTGGGAGATGCCAGTACCATGAGATGACCACCAAGAACAGCAGCAGTAGTGGAGTATAGGCAGCTGGAGCCTAGAAGACAAGCTGTGTGCTACAAAGGACAGGGCTGGAGAAGTGACCCAAGCCCTTGGAGGAGCCCAGAAGATCACGAGTTGGATCACAGACACTGGACAGTTGGAGATTGATTTTTGCTTTTGATTGTGACTGTGCCCTGATATTTTTCCCTCTTGAAGGAAGAAAGTATTTTTTAGTGGAGCCCACAGTTAAGATACTTTGAATTTTAAAAGATATTGGACATTTTAAAGGGACTGAACTTTAATATACAAGACTGTGGGACTCTTAAAATTATTTACATCTTGGGGATGAATAAGAAACTGAGGGTTGAAGATTAATAGTGATGTGTTTCTGTGTCAAGTTGACAGGGGGTCAATTGTACTGGCTAGTTTTGTGTCAACTTGACACAAGCTGGAGTTATCACTGAAAAAGGAGCTTCAGTTGAGGAAATGCCTCCACAAGATCCAGCCGTAAGGCATTTTCTCAATTAGTGATCAAGGGGGAGGTCCCCTTGTGGGTGGTGCCATCTCTGGGCTGGTAGTCATGATTCTATAAGAGAGCAGGCTGAGCAAGCCAGGGGAAGCAAGCCAGTAAAGAACATCCCTCTATGGCCTCTGCATCAGCTCCTGCTTCC
Source organism: Mus musculus (assembly GCF_000001635.26). Taxonomy (NCBI): domain Eukaryota; kingdom Metazoa; phylum Chordata; class Mammalia; order Rodentia; family Muridae; genus Mus; species Mus musculus. Next base: position 103,646,567 of record NC_000070.6, read on the forward strand.
TGATCTGCTTGAGTTCCAGTCCTGACTTCCTTCTGTGATGAACAGCAACATGGAGGTGTAAGCTGAATAAACCCTTTCCTCCCCAACTGCTTCTTGGTCATGATGTTTGTGCAGGAATAGAAACCCTGACTAAGACACCCCCTTCCACTCCTTCCAGCTGCCCTTCACCTCCCCTCTCCTCCAGATCCACTCACCCTTTGTTTTCTCTTCAAAAAGGAGCAGGCCTCCAAGAGATGACAGCCAAGCAGGACATCTTAATTGTCCTCTGCAGCTTAGGTGTTAAAAGTTATATCTCCAGCAGATGCTCAGATTGGGACAAGCTGGCAAGGTAGGTAGGTGGGGCCAAGATGGAGGAAGTAGGCCATTGAGGCCTTGCCCTTGAAGAACACTGGGGCTCTGAAGTTGTCCCATCTCTCTCTGTTTCCTGGCTGCTGTGGGGGGAGAGCTGTGCTCTAGCATCAGCCATGATGTTCTGTCCCAGCACAGCTCCCAAACAATGAGGTCAAGCACCTATGGATGCAAACTTCTGATCCCATGAAATAAACCTTGCTCTGATTAAGTTGTCTCAGTTCTCTTGTCACGGTGATAGGGAGCTAGCTGATGCTCCCTGAGCTCAGCCTCTGCTCTGTGTTCATGCTGTAGCTTTGGGAAAGTGAATCTCATGGAGTCCCCTTTCTGATACCTGGAAACGCAACGATACACCTATCTTCCAGAGCTCCTTAAAACTTAATCCAAAACAAAACTGGAAGCATCACATGTGAAATCTTTTTTGTTTTGTTTTGTTTTTTATTTTATTTTATTTTGTTTTGTTTTGTTTTGTTTTTGACTGAAAAGTGTGCAGTGAAGCTAAGGTGTGATGTACCCATTGTTGCTCCTCTCTCTGTAAGTAGGAAAACACATTAGCATAACATCTCTTACATGGCATACTAAGTAGGTCTGAGGAAATCCCCAATATCTTTTGGACAGAATACTTGTGCACAGAGGAGCGGGTCAGAGGCCATGTTGCTGGTGCTGGAGAAGCCTGGTATATGCCAGGGAGGTTGGCCCAAAGCAAGCCAGGGCTCTCCTGACTGTGAGGCCTGGCCAGAGCCAGGCTTTATCCTCCCATGCCACCTCAACCCTCTCAGCTTCAGTAGTTAGGGATTTGTGTTCGTTCGTTTGGTTTTCCTTTTAAAATCTACCAAATAGAGTAATTCATTGAATTTTGTCCCCTGAATCTTTTAGAGGCCTTTCTGAGGTCATTTGAGATGTTAATTCTCTGGGGACTCCATGGCTCAGAACATGTGATGTGACATTTTTCAGAGCCCTCGATACTCTAGGTCTTGGGAGGAATGGTTCTATTGGTACATCCTCAATGCTAATAACCCCACTGGACACTCAGAGCTGTGTGGCTACTAGCAATACGGAAAACAGGGAAACCAGGTAGAGCTACGCTTCATCTTCCTGGTAACTCACATTGCTTTCACCCCCAAATTCTTGTCCCTCACCCCCAACGTGCTGTTGTTTTAATGAGGCTGTGCCTAGCAGCCACTCCCACCAATGGTTGATTGTTTTTGCTTATTAAGTGCAGCCTGTGTTGTGTGAGCCTGTGCTCTGGGCACTTAATGTGAGTTACCTTCAGTACTCTCTTGCTTCCGTGTGGCAGATGTGAAGCCCAGATTCAGATGACCAAGGGAAAAACCCTGGGTCATATCTTACTCACAGCTCAATGAGGATTCAGGTTTGTTTGTCCTGTCTGATTGTAGATTCCAGGCTCATTCCCTCAGACCCCACTGGAAATCCAACAAAAATCCCAACTGTCCTGTAATAGCCCTGTGAGGTGGTGGCTTCTCCTGCAGTGGATTAGAAACATTTCTCACTCCAGGAATGCAGGAGGTGGGAGGGGGCAGGCGGGCCAAGAGAACAGGAGAGGGAAGCAATTTTTTCAGAGAAAAACGTCTGTATTTGGATTCTTTTTTACACATCCAACCCGACAGCAAATTGGCTTGCAGAAGATGTAGGTCGTGCTCTGGGCCCGGCATCTGGATGCCTTATATTGTACACTATATTACCGGGGTAATATCGCAGTCTTTATTAGCACCAGCAGGATTTGGGATTCCCATGGGAACTGTTCTTTGCTGTCGGATGTATGAGGCCATTTAATCTCTTTTATCAGATCTGGTGCTGCCTCCCCGCCCCCACCTCCTCTTGCAGACCAATAAAGAGAGATTTTCAGATTCATTGGTTTGAAAGCTGGCTTCTAAATACACCTCTCCCCCCAGCCCCCCAAACTCCTGTATCTAATAATCAAGCAGACCAAAGAGGTGCCAAGTCCTTGAAAACCTGGCCCCGTGCAATTGAGGAGCAATTTTCTTGGGAAATTTATAATTGGGAGTTTGTTTTCCATAGGCAGACTGGAGGGAGAAGGTATTGCTGTCTGTGCTTAGCGTGCTCTGGCTTCTTCCAGGTGCTGTGGATTTGGCAATAAAAGGCTGGAGTTCTTTTCACCAGAAACCTGGTTATATCTTTGGTTTTAGGTGGGAGAAAGTTTAGAATGACCCAAGGCACAGGGAAAATTTCCCCACCAGGCACAAGTCTATACTTGGCTATTGGGGGGCCATTTTAACAGAACCAAATAAGACATTCTGGGCACAGACTTTTTTTTAAAAGATTTATTTATATGAGTACACCATTGCTCCCTTCAGACACATCAGAAGAGGGCATTGGATCTCATTACAGATGGTTGTGAGCCACCATATGGTTCCTGGAAATTGAACTTAGGACCTCTGAAAGAACAGTCAGTGCTCTTAACCACTGAGCCATCTCTCCAGCCCCAGATTTGTCTTTGAAATCCCAGTTGCATGCTTGTTCCCATGTCCTGAAATATTTGTCCATGAATGGAATAGTGTCAACTCTTTGGGAATTTGTGCTGGGGGACCTGGGATTTAGATGTGGCCACAGTCTCAGGATGGGAGACACTGTAAGCAAACATTATTCACCAATGCGGTAGGAGCTATGAGGATCTGAAGCGGATGCTTGGGCAAGTTGCAATGAATGGCACCGAAGGTTCTTGGCGTGAATCTGAGCAGAGCAGAGCAGGTGTGTAGGAGAGGGTGTCTGAGTGGAACGCACCCTTGGGTTGTTTCTTTACCTCTGAGCCTCAGTGTTCTTAGCTGCAAAGTAGAGGTAGCCATACTTACTCTGAAGGACTGTTTGGGAATCCACTCATATGAAACACTCACAATGCAGCTGCGCTTGTTTTCCCTCATCTCAATGGAGATGGTGCACATGCATGTATGTTGCTGGAAGCCACCCACTGCCTCATTATTCAAGGGATCATTATGAAACAGAACACCCGATCCAAAAATGAGGAAGAAAAAGATTCAGTATCTACATGGGAAGAAATGGTACCGGGTGTGTAGTCATGTGTATTGTATATATAAAATACTTATCCCAGTGTACTGCATAAGTAAGTAGTATTATTTAAAAGAGATGAAAGACTAAATATTAATGTGAGGAGTTCTTTTTATTTGCATAGAAAAACGCAAGAGAATGCTAAAGAATGATCTGGAAAGCACACATTAAATGCAGGGGGTCGGCTCCTTTGGCTCTGTGACTCTAGGGAAGTTATGTATGCTTTTGAGTTTGGTCCTCCTTTTCTGCCAGAGTGGCAAAAATAAAGATCAAATAAGTAGATGTCAGGAACCTTGCTCATAGTAAGGTATGATAGTGTGGAGAGAGTTTGTTGTGATATCACTGTCAACATAACTAATAGGTTCTGCAGAAATGGGGAGGCTGCTCAGTGCCCAGCAGGTTGTTGATTGAGCACGCTTTGTGCTTAGCTCAGTGAGTGACTATTTGCAGGACCTGATTTTATAAGCAGCATTTCTCAACCTCAATGGAGAAGGGGAGAGAGAGAGACAGAGAGACAGAGAGACAGAGAGAGAAAGAGAGAGAAGCAATTACTCAAGAACTCACTTATATATGTAAATATACGTACTACAAATGCACAAACCATCCCACCCTTCCCCTTTACCCAAGGAATACCAGAATCTATAGTGAGCATTGGTGGGGTACATTTACAGTAAACAAAGGGCCATTTCCTTCACCAAAGTTTAGTCCCACAGTTTCAGAGTGCTGGAAATCCCACTGCATGCTGCGCCTGGATCAGGCCGCTACCTGTTAGCTTCACCGTTTTAGATAATTTACCCTCTGTAGAGAGGATTATTCTGGCGACATCAGCAGGAGCTGCCACTCACTGGGGTCCCCTTTTTATCTTATTTTTGAACCCTTCCACATTCTGTGTGGGAATTATCATTATCTTCACTTTAACTTGGAGAGATGGTCTTAGCAACTTGAGTTTGTATCCCAGGACACATAATGACAGAAGAGAACTGTCTTCTGCAAGTTGCCCTCTGACCTCCACATGTGCCCAGTGGCACAAACACCTTCATGTGTATTACATATAATAAATATAATATAAAATATATAATTATAATAATAAAAGATCTTCTATAAACCACCAGGCCACAGCCATGCTGACCTCTATTAGAATCACCCCCAGTGCTGAGTCAATAGACTCCAGTTCGAATCCCACCATATGCATGAAATTGGGTTCTCTGGGTCATCATCAGTCAGTAAGGGCATGATTTCAGCCTTCAGGTGATTCAAATGCACAGACAAGATGAAGACCATCCTCTGGAGTCACCTGAAGTCCTCCAGCACCCTTGCAAAATTCTCACCCTTCCCTTGCTTGAGGAACGGCAGAATTCCCACATCCCAGGAGGCATCTGATTCATTTTTGAGCTACTCTGAATAGATTAGCATAGTCTGACCAAGTAACAAACAAAAGCCAGACCTTCTCATGGGTCAGGCAATGTAACTGGTGCTATTTGGTGCCCTATATGACAGCAGAGGTTATTATATACTAAATACTTATTAAACTATATTAAAATAAGCACTATGTACATGTATGTATTGTTAGATATATCTTACAGATGTGATATATATATGTTTGTGTGTAGCTGAAGACATTAGTCACAAGTGTAATATATATACATATATATATATAGTGAGTCTATGGAAAAGTGAGTCACATGGCCTCAGAATTCTATTACTACCAATTTTCTACAATGCTAACTTAAACTTATTATCTCCATTCATCCAGGCAGTTGTTCAAGTAGCAACAGATACCAAATTCCAGGATTATTGTCAAGCACTGTAGGGAGTGCACATAAAGTCCTTAAAATTGCCTGTATATAGTAAGTATACTAAAAAATCATGTGTAAAATAGAACAAGTAGGTAAAATGAGTTGTAATCTCCCAAGCATTGTATGTGAAATGCATCTTAACTTCCTCATCTTTAAACGGAAAAACTGAGGCTCCAAATATTCCACGTAATATTATCGATTAAATGAGATCAGCTCAGCCAAGTTTCGTTCACAACACCTTGTCCACAGCATGGCCTTGAACTTGCTTGATGTGGTGAGGAAGGGTAAGACACCATAGGAGTGGACTCAATGTATAAGAATAAGCATGGTGGGGAAGGAATAGTGACCTCTCTGCTTGAATATCTTCCTGCCCAAAGCTGCAATGTCTGCCACTGGCCTTGTCACCTGTCTGGGGCAAGCCAGGCTCCATTGTTTCTCACCCCTGGAAGATGACAACTATGCTTCAAGGTTCCAATCCCTTGTCATCTCTGGCTTGAGAAGGGGCAGAATGGAAGGGGTCCCTGCGGTCAAGTGGACCTGAGATCACATCTCAACCACTGCTGTGATTTGGCCAGGTTCTTCTTTAAACTTCTTCCCCTCACCCCCATTTTATTTGTAACACGCAGAACACCAGGGTCCAATTTTGAGAATCGATGTATATGATGTGTTTAAATGTCATAAGATGTTTACTCTAATACATATTTTTAGAAAAATCTCTTCTCAAAATATAACTGCCAGATGAGTTCTGGGAGGCCTAAGAGCTCCCATCTGAAGCAAACCTTATTGCATTCAGCAGGAATGGAAAAAGTATTTGTAAGGCTTTGGCAGCATTAAGGTTTCTTAGTTTTCTCTATTGCAGATAGTGAGATCCTCTTATAGTGTCTGTCTGGAAAGAGCATATGATCTGCTGTCTGTCTTTTGGACTAGTCAGTTTGCAACTTTTATCATTCACCTATCTGTCCATCCAGCCATCTCCTCGTTCAGCCACCTATCTACTTCTCCAGTTCATAGGAACAGAAGCAGGTGCAAGTTCCCCAAGTTTGTTCCCTGAGGACTGAATGGTGCAGGGGCTAAATTATAGAACTAAATCCACGGAAGAGGGTCTCTGGCTGTATCCGAATCTCTTGGTGAATGTGGGGACCCATTGCAACCTACAGAACTAGGTAGCCATTAGTCATGATTGAGTCGGAAGCTGCATTTAAAATCCATACTTGCATAGATATTATGCTACCTAAGTTTGAGAACTCACTGGATTATGGAGCATTTTCAATGTCTTTCTGTGATATTGATGTTATTGAGTGTAGACATTAGCTTAGGGAGGAGCCACAGAGTAACTGAAGGTACTAGGTGGATCTAGTAGAATTTGGATTATGACTTATTAATCTATGGCCATTTACAAACCCTCAACCACATAGCGGAGTACAGAATGGCTTGCAAAGTACTTTACAGTTGGTGAGGATAAGCCAGTGTGAGGACTGGTGGGTCCGTGGATAGGAAGACAATGATATCATGAATGGATATAGACAGTGAACCCTGAAACACATACTCATTTGCTTCTCTTGGAAATACTGGAAAAGGAAACTGTCCGGGAGCAGGCCGAGGCTGACTGGTTGGGAACTCCACCGGGGATGTATGTATTAGATTTGTAGACATGAATGACTACAGGAAGCCAACCTCTCAAGGGTCCTGGTGAAAAAAAGTTTGGGAGATGGAACAGCAAAGGTAGAAGCCTAGAGTCAAAAATGTAATTGAACTATCAAGAATCAATGGGAAGAATTGGATAGTTATGGACTGTAGACCCAGGGAAGGACAGGGTGTCAGAGAAGTTATCCTGGACACCAGAACTCATTCAGTTTTAGGTCAAAACCTACAGAAGGCCCATTTTCACAGGTGTGGTGGGAGGAGGGACAGAGCTTCACTTCAAGTGGCTTCTCTGACCAAGGCAATTTAAACTTGTTCCTCCTGAGCCCTGCTCTTCTGGACAGAGCCCCAGCCCTGGCCCCTTAGGCCTAGTGATTATATTATTCCCGCTATAGGCAAGCAGGCTACAGCCCATGGGTCTGTTGTTCCAAGCAATCACTTTGAATTTGTAAAAATAATTATTATATTAGTTTTTGAGTAGTTCACACATGACTATTATATTTACACTATTTTTGACCCATAGTCTCCGAATCTCAAATCCTCCCATGCTCCCCCTACTCCTTCTCAGCTTCATAACTTCTTTATTATTGTAACAAATTTCTATGTAAATATATATGTATGTATATACATATAGGTTTATAAGCACAAATATGTGCCTTTATGCACATACATGCATATACATGTATATGTATTATATGTATATGTACATATACACATGTGTGTAATATATTGTATCTATATGTATATCACTATGTATATTTATATAGATATCTATCTATACATATAGATATCTATATATCTTATAGCTACTTATCTATACATATATATAAAGACATATAATTATATATGCATATATATGTATATGTACACACACATATATATGTGTGTATATATATACATATATATATATATGCTATATATTAATTCTTAAAATATCTCTAGGTGGTTTTACCTAATGCTACAATAAAAAAGTAAGAAAGGATAACAGTTTGTCCAAGTGACAGCAATGGACTGGGGACTGACCTTAGGCCTGCTGAGTCTGTAATGATAAAGATGTAACCTTGCTCCAACATTAAGTATGATCTCAGTTTTAAAATCACAGTAGTGTCAGTCCTACAAGCCTAGCACATCAGAACACTCATAAGCAAGATCTAAGAGGGAATAAACTGTGTACTTATTCATCACCCAGAAAACACCAAACTGTCTTTTAGGGTCATCTACAATTGTGTGCTGCCTGGTTCAGCATTCTCTGTCCAGAGCACACACTTCAGCAGAGTGTCGAGTTTCAATGTAACTGGGCATTGATGTGAGGGAATGACAGAAATAGCAGCAAAGAGTGGACAAGGCTGTTGATAGATGTGAGAAGCAAGCTGGAGGGGAAGCCATCAGATTGCTGAATGGGGGAAGAGGCATCAAAGCTATGATCTGGAAAAAAAAACAGAAAGTACTAGAGACAAAATGTAGACACTGCAGCAACTCAGCTATGTAAATCGGGTTTATCACACACACACACACCCCTCCCCCATTAGTCTTACCACCTCCCGCTGTGGAGTAAGTTATCCAGAGCCACAAAAGGACTTACTCAGTTCCTTGACACCTGACTTCTAGACACTGCAGGCTTTTCCCAGCATCAGACCATTACCTGGATGAAGACTCTGATCTTAAAGACACAGCTCCCGAGTCTTAAAAGGGTTTCCTATTTTCCTGTAACTGTAATTCCAAATCAACACCATTGTGTGAGAAGGGTTTACCCAGAACTGAGTCTAAAAACCTGGTAACCCACCAGCTGTTAATGCTAATTCACTGAAAGTTTTCAGTACCGGGCTGGTGTATATATGGATAAACCGAAAGGAGGAAATCTAGAAACCATTAGTGTTGTATGTGCCCAGCTTCACCCATGTCTTAACTTCCCAATGCTGGGTGCCCAGCTTCACCCTGTCTTAACCCTCCAGCTCTGGGTACCCAGCTTCACTCCTTTGTCTTCCTTTTAATGTGGGAGTGGAGCAACTCAAAGAAATTAGCACCTCAGGTATTGAACCCTCCATCCAGTCAATAGAAACTAGGGTGCATTCATCTTGATTTCAGGGAACTCTATCTAAATCAAGGAGTGGTGGCATTTCTTTAGCCCTTGTTGTACCGAATGAGGACAGTTTGACCGTTTTGCAAAGGAGACGAATTTGCTATGGATTTGACTGCTGGAGGCTTGCCAGTGCTGCAGAGGTTAAGACCTTGCAATCTACTTCCATGGATTCAAAATGTGCCTCTCATATCAGCCCTGCAATTTTTTTTTTGGGGGGGGGGAGGGGAGGCAGGTATCCTAACTATCCCGAGACTCACTTAACCCATCTGTAAAATGGGGATTAGCGTGTCACTGCACAGGACAATTTTTACATTCCATGAGCTACAAGCAAGTCAACACATGCAATGCATGCAGTGCAGTACTTGACACCTAGTGAGTGTTCAATCTGTTCTCTGGGTCTGCAACGTGCTGCTGCTGTAAGAGCCTTCCACTGGAACCAAGGCATGGAGCAGTGGTTCACTAACAGCCAGCCCAGGGAGAATACGCGCCACAGGAAGCTGCAGGTCATTAAGCACCGATGGTGGTAACAAGGCTATTAATTTCCCAGGGTTTCCTTTATCGAGCCACACAGTGAGGTGATGCTTAACCCAGCAGGAGGGAAGAGGTTTGGAGTAGGATCTGGGGAGCAGAGGATCACAGCTATTTTGTAAGGTTGTGAGTTTGTGAGACGTGAAGGGATGGAAGAACGTTGCATCGTCTGACTGCACTGTGGCTCATACCCTAAGGACAGAGCATCTGAAAATAGCTTCTGCATTTGTTGTGGGCAGCGAGGTGTAGAGAGTATTGGCTTTAGCGCCTTAACCTACCTTTGGATCCCATGCCACCAGAGAAAGTTATTTCATTTCTCATCACCTGCATCTCCTCATCCAAAAAAATAAATGGGAAAGCCATGATTTGAATGAGGCCACAATTCAAGAATCTAGGAAAAGTGTTTTGAGTACATGTTTTGAACCTTGAAGTCTCAGGTAATGGAGAGCATCCTCCTAGTGTGGTTATGCCAATTTAAACTTGTGTCTTTCCTGACTTATAGGCTTTAATTTTCTCCTCTTCCACTTTTTTGCTTGGAATATGTAGAAGGATGAGTTACTTCTGGCAATAGTTAAATCCTCATATTTTGGGTAAAATTGCTTCCAAACCGTACGAAGTAAAGAACAGGTACAATGTGTTCACTCTTCAGGGTAAGTTATTTCATTAGAATGTATTTCTGAATGTGAGAAATCAATATAACTTCAGAAGAAATTTCTAGAAGAACCGAATAGACCTACATATCATCATATTGATTTGAATGGAATGTCTGAAATAATTTTAGCTCTGAATTTTTTTTAAGCAACTAGGACAAAAAGGGGATTTCTATAAGTTACATAGCTGCATGTGCCAGGCAGCAGGAACGTTTCTTTTTAGGACAAACCGTGAGTGTAGAGATTCTTAAGATGTTTTCAGAAGGATCCAGGTACCAGACACCTTGCTGTGGATTGTGAGGCCTCTCTCAGCCTTTCCTGGTCTCTTTAGATGACTTTTCTATGCAAGACTTCCTTATATTCCTCCATTTTACTAAGAAAAGTACCTTAGGGTCACTGCCAAACTAATTTCCTTTGCTTTTGGAGCTAACCCCAAACATTTGCTCAAGGTATCTGACCGAGCTGTCAGCTGCCTGCTGCTTAAACTCTCCTGGCGCCTTTCCTCATAGAACCCCTCTCAGTGTGTGACTCTATCCTTGGTGGCGATCTATTTTCTATCTTGACTTTATGCGAACCCTCTTAAGGTGAGGCTCTGTCCATGGTGCTTGCTAGCAACTCCACACACATTGTACAAGGTCCAAAATATAACAGGTGCCGACATATAACAGCTGGAATCAAGGTGATTGCTGAACCAGGAACAATATGAATATCCCCCTCATACTACAGCTTTCTCAAGCCCTTTGGAGCAGAGAGGTCTGATGTTGTTCATTCTCATCATGGCAGTAGGAGTATTTGGTCATGTGTTGCAGTGGACATTTCTAAACTGAGAGAAGAACACTGATAAGAAAGAGCATTCAACGATTACTTTTTCCTAATAACCCACTTTTCAAGGTGTGGACAGAGTGAGCACAGTCTTAGCACATAGAATGTGTTCCACGATATGGCTTTAGAGTCCTCCTCCTCCCTTTCCCACATTGCCCCACATTCCCAGCTACAAATGTGCCCATAGCTCATGTGTGTGCTCTATGTGTGCACTCTCTGTCCCTTGCTGCTGCTCTCTCTGCCTGGGACGCCTTTCTCAAGTGATAAAGTGTACAATAAGAAGTCAAGAGCTTCAGCCCTGGAGTCAGGATGATACAGGTCCAAATCTTATTTCTGAAACTTACCTATTAGATCTTAGACTTCATAAGGCTCAGTTATCACAGATTAACAGTTAAGGGAAAAGCCACTTCATTCAGCCACTGTAGTTGTTACATTGGAAAATGAACATTGCTTTGAGTGACACAAGAGTGCTTGTTAAGTGGTGGGGGTAACTTCTTAGTAGGACTCAGGTCAAAGGTCACTTGAAGCCTTCTTCAGTTGTCCATAGTAGGCAACAGAGAGCTTTCTCATGTGCCTTTGTTTCTGTCATTTCATATTTTCCCCTGGTCTCAAATTGTCTGCATTTCCATTTCTTCTGTAATGATCTTAAAGACATAGTTCAACTATTCTCCAAATTTCTTCATGGCCCTGAACATAATATCAGATATGCTAATAGAGCTGGGTGACTCTCAGTTAATGGAAACATGAATTAATCCTAAAACAGGTAGAAAAATGCATTCAATGTAAGACAGAAAATTGGACTAGGCATTTGATTGGCTACTTAATGTGCTCACAGCTTGCACATGTGTTAATGGAACATATTTAGCCTTCCTGCTAAAAGATCTGCACAAGGTTGACGTCCCTGGACTTTTAGAGAACATTAAGTAATGATTAAATGGAGGCTTGTCTCCACTCACTTCACAGCTATTTAGCACATTCACCAATGACTTTGTATAAGTTAGGTGTTTTCCCCCAACTTTTTGTTAGCCTCAGGTTCTCAGCATGTGAGACTACAATGTTTTTGCTTCAGATTTGCAAGTGCAGTAGTGTTAGTTTTCAAATCAGTTTGCCACATGGGTAATGTTCTACAACAAAGGCAATTAATTGTTTTCCCGATGTAAACGTTTTGCAGTAGAAAGAAGTCCTCATCTTTTTGAATTCTGATAGGCTGTTGTTGCCAGCACTTTAAATGAAGTTCTTCCTTCCTTTCTACCAAACTCAAAAGGTGGGACTGTGATAGGCAGCCTATTTTGGTTGAATGGGGCTTGCTCTGGTGACCCAGTAGAGAAATCTACAAGGGACAGAAAGACAAGCCACCAAGTTCCCAGAATCAGGTGCCTGTCCATACTTTGACTATCAGTCACACAGACAATGTCCCAAGCTTTTGGTATTCTGGCTAGACTCCACCCCCACAGTTACCTGACTATAGCCAGGTATGCTCCTCCCCACAGTTACCTGGCAGCAGCAAGATAGCCCAGACCACTATAAAAGGGGCTGCTTGGCCCCTCCTCGCTCTCTTTAGCGCCCACCTTTTTTACTCTCCAGCCCTCTTTCTCTCTTCCCTTCCCCCCTTTCTCCACATTTCCATGGCCGGACTACCTTCTCTCTTTCTCCCTGCCTTTCACAACAAAGCTCTAAAACCATAGACTGTCTCTGATCATCAAGGCCCCTCATGCTTGAACGATGGGATGGGCTTTCTCTTAACAAGCTGCATCTAACTTCCTGCATCCTATGCTCCAGCCATGGACCTGACCAAGGACTCTTGCCCCTGTGGGAACCATCCAGTGCCCCCTCTCCCCTTGCCCTCTCCTCCCTCCGGCCCTGGGGCTGATGAGCCGCCCCTGGAGCCCTCGTTCTGTTCTCAGCTCCTCTGCAGTATCCTGCGTGGGACGCTGGAGGCTGGGAACCCGGTGCCAGGATTGCCCCTTGTCCACCACCCGCCGAGTGGGGTCAGTGACTTCACATAGCAGACGCCCACCCGGGCCACGTGGAAAACGTGTGCAGTCCTCCTGCGTCTGCCCACCCAGAGCACTGGAACTCTGGCGGGAGTCGGGTTCTCTTCTACTCCTCTCTTTCCCCCACACCCATAGCCCCACATCAAAACTCACACTTTACCTGGCCTCAAGCTGAGGTCCTATGGCTTTCTACCCCAAACCACGCTGTTGTCCTGGTGTCTAAGCTGATCTCTTGGGTCACCCAAAATGTCCTTCCTCAATCCTTGAATAACTCTACTCATCAGGTGTGTAGCTATGTGAGGTTCAAGCTTTGATGTCACAAACGGAGCACCACAGGCCGTGAGATTGAAGAGACCGTGGGGAGCCATGGGCAGATAAAGGCCTTACTCAGCCAGGGGAAAGGCTGCCATGCAGACCGCCAGGTAGGCAAATGTTGGCAGACAAGCAGGCACATATCAGCATGGGAAGGACAGACACAAGCAGGCACAGACACATGAACTGGCACACAGGCTGCACAGAGATGGGCACACAGGCCTTCAGACAGACATGCAATAGGCAGACTGGCAAAGGACAAAGGCTAAATGACTTTGCCTCTGACCTTAAAGTCATATTTATATTAAAATTCACACAAAAGTGACATTTTGCCAGAACAAATATATAACAGATTATATCACTGTTTACTTTTGTGTTCCCCCGACATCTTGTGTCAGATATTTTGTTCAGCATTAGCAATCCTGGCCTATGTCAGATAGCCATACCAGCTCCATGTTCTCTAAACATAAGCTGGTCCTTAAAGCCTTCTGTCCCTACACACTTAGTCCAGGAAACCTTCTGTGAGTGGTCTAACCTGGTTTGGGCCCCATTACCCTCTCCTCAAGTTCTGGCTTTGCTTTGATGGGGTGTGTGTTAGATAGGTAGAGATGCATAAGAAAATTAGTTTCAGAGTTAGACAGCCTAGGAGAGAACTGAGTTCTAATAATAATTACTGGCTTTGTGATCTTGGACCAGTTACTAATTTGTAATGAGATTTCATTCTCTTCCATGAAATGATGTGCCTTTATAGATCTGATGCAATCAGTAACAACAAATATGGCAATTATAAAGTAGTTTGAGCATTGTACCTAAGACTTGACATATTAGGATCATTCTGTGTATCTGGACACTTTAGAAATGGTGCTGCTGCTGTGGATGGAACGGAAACTTCCCATAGCAATACTTACATACACATTAAGATAAGCCACGGGAGCGTTTACTCCTCCTGAATGCTGGTTGTCTGGCATGGAGTGGATTCCTGAGATGTGTGACTTCCAGTGTTATAACTGGAAACATTTGCAAAGTAAACAAAGATCCACGGCCATGCTCATCCTCATCAGATGAGGAGCAACGTGAAGAGTAGGACCTTGAACCCCAGTTATCTATACGTCTAGTATGAAAATGCCTTGCCGTGGTTTTATTAATCGTGTGTGTACATGTGTACTCTGTGCACACATATTTGTGCACATGGGCCCAAGCTGGGAAATTGCCTGCTGTCATTTCATTGCATTCCATTGGTCAATAAAGGATAAGTCTGATCCAGATTGACGGGGAAAATGTTGTTGCTTGTGTTTTAAAAATCACATAACAAAGCCCATAAGTCTATGGATGAGATGAAAGACAGTTGACATTTTTACAGTCTGTCACAGATCAATAAACATTCAAATTTAAAGCAAGGGTCCTAGGCCACATGGCTACCGATACCTATTATATGTTTGAGAATGTTTTCCTTACCATTTTTTAAGGCAGCAAGATCCAGGAAGTCTGGTGCCTATAAACTAAGGGACAAAGTAAAGTAGATGCATATAATTGTTGCATGAAATTACAACACAGGTTTAATGCAGTGGTGACACACAATTGCTGAGAAAGTATATCCTCAAATGATGGATCTCCAAAGCATCTTCAAAGCCCTGGAGGGTTAGAAGAATGCTCTGGTGGCCAGTTGTAGAAAGCATCCTAGGTTGACATCCTAAAGGAGTGTGAACATGCAGATTGGGTCTGCTCTGCCTAGAGGAGGAGTTCCCATCAAAGAGTGTTCCCGAGCTAGGAGCTAGGGCTGCTCCTTAGGCTGTGTGCCAGCTTGATGTTCATATGCTAATGTCCATCAACCTGTGTCCATCAGGCTCTGCTGGCACACTCTTCACTAAGGGATTTTCATGGTTTGCATCAATCACCAGTGAAGTAAAAACAAAAGCACTAGGCTAAGGAGGAGCCATTTAATTTGGCTTTTTTTTTTTTAGTCCAATGACTTAAAGAGCTGAATTAATTAAAATCTACTTTAGGGCCACTTTATGCACTTAACTAGACAAATATGATCTCCAGGCCTCAAGAGGCTATGGGTGGGAGGACTTCTGAGTGTGGCAGTTTCAGAAAGATGCTTGAAAATCGCATCCTTGGGGAGGAGTGCTAGAGTCTGCCGTGGGATGTGGAAATTAGCCAGGTCATAAGCTATGGAGTGAGTAGACCTTGGAGGGTGGTGATTGGGGGGTGGGGGTGGGCGTAGATGAACCAAACCAAAGCAGCCTTCCCAGAACACAGCAGCATGCTATTGGACCAGGGTTATCATAGCAGAAAGAATTGCCTGAAAGTTGACTGGAGACAAGGGATCCCAGATGGAACCCCGTTTACCCATGACTGTGCTTTCAGGAGGCTGCTGGGCTGCAGGGAGGGGAGCCTGAGATTGGGGCTATATAAAGTCCTAGGTAACCCTGCCCATGGTGTGATGGGTGTCATGTCAGCCACCTTAACTGTGGTATATGCATCAGTGAAATGGCATTGCTGTTACACAGCACCTAACTGCTGATATTATTCTGGTGATCTTAGTGTCTATGGCTTGCAGCATCATTTAGTGGATTATTTTGGTAGAATTTCATCACAGAGGATGTCTAGAGGCACTTTTTGGGCATAGGTATAGCAAATGTTGTTCGGGTCTCACTCCTGTTCAATAGTATGCAAGCTGCAGGCTGGGTCTGCCTATAAACACAGCAGGTTGACTCAATATCCCAGGAGCAAACAGCTACAAGAGTGATTTGGTGAATGAACATTCTGCCTTTTCTATTATTTGGGGCAAGTCAGAAGCAAACTATTATTATATTATTAATTATTATTATTTACACACATATGTCATAGTACACAGGAACTCAGAGGACAATCTTCAGGATTTGGTTTTTCACACTTTGGATCATTTCCCAGGTGGTCCCATGCTTATCCTTAGAGCCCACCTGCTTTTCCAGCTTTGGGATTGTCTTCCTGCTCTGTTCTGTCTCACTTCTCCATCCCCCAGATATATAATGCAATACACAGATATAGATTCAAGCAAGCCATTTACCCTTTATGGAGCAAGGGTGTGTGCTGTTGCTGCAGCACAGGAAGGCAACCAAAGCTGACAACCACACACTGTGTGTTTTGAAAGCTGGAAGAAATGGCCTTCAATGTTTCTACCATAAATAAATGGTTAATGCCTGGGAAGATAGACCTGTTTTATGCGCGCGCGCGCGCGCGCGTGTGTGTGTGTGTGTGTGTGTGTGTGTGTGTGTGTATCTGTCTGTGCTTGTGTTTCAAAATAGGTTCTCATGATCTTACCCAGGATAATCACTAACTCGTGCATTCCATTCCATCAATCCTATATTCTCAACCTCTACACCAGTGGCTTTCAACTTTTGGATCACTACCCATTTTGGTCTCAAATGACCCTTTCACAGGGGTCACCTATGACCATCAGAAAACAAGATATTCACATTATGATCCTTAGCAATACAATACTGTAGTTATAAAGTAGCAACAGAAGTAATTTTGTGATTGGGGGTCACCACAATATGAGGAATTATGCTAAAGGGTTGCTGTATTAGGAAGGTTGAGAACCACTGCTCTAGACAATATGTGTAGTCAAATATCCCATTACCTGAAGATCTTTGTGCTACAAGGCAGTAAGGTGCTGGACCTAATTCTTTTCTGAATTCTGTCATTTTGGTGCTGGTTTAGTAAATATAAATAAAAGAAATTTGAGTAAAGGAAATTTGAATTTGAGGCCCTTCTATCCTCTGAGCCTCTAACAAATAAGCCGGTTCTAGTTTCACTCTAGTTCTTTGTGCCAGGGAGATGTCTCCATCCCTTCTGAATCAACCCCACAGGGCCAAACCATGTCTTTTCCAAGGTAATATTAGATAGAAGTGTGTGTGTGTGTGTGTGTGTGTGTGTGTGCACACGCATGCACAGTGAATATGTTCATATGGGTATTGGTGGGTACACGATTGCAGACCTGTGTGTCTTCATGTGGACGTCAGAGGTTGACATCAGGTATTTTCTTCAATCGTTCTCCATTTTACTCTCCAATCTAGACTCTCATCTATTCTGGAGCTCCCCTGTCGAGCTGCACTGGGTAGCCAGTGGGCTTCAGGCATCTGTCTGACTTCCTAGCACTTAAATAAGGACACGCATCATTGTGCACATCTGAAGATGCTAAGGAATCTGACCTGGGGTTCTTGTGCTGGCACAGCAAACACTCTACTGACTGAGCCATTGCCCTAACTACTATATTTTTCCCTTCCTAAAGTGGATCTAGGTTTCCTCTCTCTCTCCCCTACATCTTAGGTTCCATGCTCCCTCATAAAGTCTCAAATGGTAGTAATTCAAGCCTGAGACTAATAAATAAGCTTGGCATTTCCTGGTGTCCAGCTAGTGCAGTCACTATGACAGCCCAGCCATTATCGTAAAGGTAGAACACGCACACAGCTGTGCTCAGATGCCTATTATTTTGATGCCCTTTGACCTTAATATGCAATATTTTGTCATCTGTTCGATAAGCATCCCCAAGTCTACTACACACTGAGTTTGAGGCTGAGGTCAAGATTTACAAAGCAGAAGAAGATAGATGCCTGCATCGTTACTGTGAGACATGCGAGACACTTTATCCATCATTTTAGCCTGAAAGGGATATGCAAAGAGATCAGATAAGTGCCGTGTGGGGTGATCGATGTGATGTATCTCAGCAGGGTTTTCTAAGTGTTGCCTGTCGGCCGAGAGCAGAATAGCCTGAAAGTTTGGAATTGCAGGTGCCTCCTGTTGAACTGGAGACTCTAGTAGTATGCAGGCAGGTGACTTGTGTTTTGAACAAGCCCTCCAGTGATTTGATGCCCCTCATACTTCAGAACCACTGTGAAAGCAGAATAAAAAAAAAATTCTTGCTGGAGAGAGGAGGGTCTATGTTTTCTGAGTGCATGTTATGTGCGTATGTGGAGAGAACTGGGTACGTGTGAGAAGAGAAACTGGGGCAGCTTGCCTGGATTCTGTAGGTTCCGAACTGTCTTAAAAGGAACAATGTGGGTATTGACTTGGCTTGATGCAGACTCATCATGTTATCGCCTCAGATTATGAAGGCCCCAGACATTCCAGATGCCAAGTCACAGCGGAAACAGCATTTTCAATATGAACAGATTTCAATAAAAAAAAATTCCTAATTTATTGTCACAGAATAGAAGGTGACGAAACGCATTCTGACATGATAGAAGAGGCTGCATCCATTTTATCATAGTTTAGGTGATGTGGAGGTCACTTAAACTGTGCCATCCCTCTTTGCTTTTGTTGCACCATTCTTTTTTTTTTTTTTTTTTTTTTTCTTTTTTTTTTTTTATTAGGTATTTAGCTCATTTACATTTCCAATGCTATACCAAAAGTCCCCCTTACCCACCCACCCCCACTCCCCTACCCACCCACTCCCCCCCTTTGGCCCTGGCGTTCCCCTGTACCGGGGCACACAAAGTCTGCGTGTCCAATGGGCCTCTCTTTCCAGTGATGGCCGACTAGGCCATCTTTTGATACATATGCAGCTAGAGTCAAGAGCTCAGGGGTACTGGTTAGTTCATAATGTTGTTCCACCTATAGGGTTGAAGATCCCTTTAGCTCCTTGGGTACTTTCTCTAGCTCCTCCATTGGGAGCCCTGTGATCCATCCATTAGCTGACTGTGAGCATCCACTTCTGTGTTTGCTAGGCCCCGGCATAGTCTCACAAGAGACAGCTACATCTGGGTCCTTTCAGTAAAATCTTGCTAGTGTATGCAATGGTGTCAGCATTTGGAAGCTGATTATGGGGTGGATCCCTGGATATGGCAGTCTCTACATGGTCCATCCTTTCATCTCAGCTCCATACTTTGTTTCTGTAACTCCTTCCATGGGTGTTTTGTTCCCACTTCTAAGGAGGGGCATAGTGTCCACACTTCAGTCTTCATTTTTCTTGAGTTTCATGTGTTTAGGAAATTGTATCTTATATCGTGGGTATCCTAGGTTTTGGGCTAGTATCCACTTATCAGTGAGTACATATTGTGTGAGTTCCTTTGTGATTGTGTTACCTCACTCAGGATGATGCTCTCCAGGTCCATCCATTTGGCTAGGAATTTCATAAATTCATTCTTTTTAATAGCTGAGTAGTACTCCATTGTGTAGATGTACCACATTTTCTGTATCCATTCCTCTGTTGAGGGGCATCTGGGTTCTTTCCAGTTTCTGGCTATTATAAATAAGGCTGCTATGAACATAGTGGAGCATGTGTCCTTCTTACCAGTTGGGGCTTCTTCTGGATATATGCCCAGGAGAGGTATTGCTGGATCCTCTGGTAGTACTATGTCCAATTTTCTGAGGAACCGCCAGACTGATTTCCAGAGTGGTTGTACAAGCCTGCAATCCCACCAACAATGGAGGAGTGTTCCTCTTTCTCCACATCCTCGCCAGCATCTGCTGTCACCTGAATTTTTGATCTTAGCCATTCTCACTGGTGTGAGGTGGAATCTCAGGGTTGTTTTGATTTGCATTTCCCTGATGATTAAGGATGTTGAACATTTTTTCAGGTGCTTCTCTGCCATTCGGTATTCCTCAGGTGAGAATTCTTTGTTCAGTTCTGAGCCCCATTTTTTAAGGGGGTTATTTGATTTTCTGAGGTCCACCTTCTTGAGTTCTTTATATATGTTGGATATTAGTCCCCTATCTGATTTAGGATAGGTAAAGATTCTTTCCCAATCTGTTGTTGGTCTTTTTGTCTTATAGACAGTGTCTTTTGCCTTGCAGAAACTTTGGAGTTTCATTAGGTCCCATTTGTCAATTCTCGATCTTACAGCACAAGCCATTGCTGTTCTGTTCAGGAATTTTTCCCCTGTGCCCATATCTTCAAGGCTTTTCCCCACTTTCTCCTCTATAAGTTTCAGTGTCTCTGGTTTTATGTGAAGTTCCTTGATCCACTTAGATTTGACCTTAGTACAAGGAGAGAGGAATGGGTCAATTCGCATTCTTCTACATGATAACAACCAGTTGTGCCAGCACCAATTGTTGAAAATGCTGTCTTTCTTCCACTGGATGTTGTTGCACCATTCTTGTAAGCCCTTGAGAGCAGGGCCTTCCAGACTTGAGTTTTGTTTTGCTGTTCAAATATCCAAGATGCCACATAATCCTCTGTGCAGAATGCTCAACAACTATTTCTCAGTTTGATTTTCAAGAAATAAATTTTGTATGGTGGGTTTGTCCCAATTCTTTGCTTTGAGCCCACATGCCACTGAGCCATTGGTTAAGGAATTCTAAGTGGAAATGGTTGGACTGAACACAACGTGCTTTGTTACTGCAGATACATGACCTACCCTTGGAGAGTGATTTAGAGGTATAGGTGCTGCACATTGTTCCTGAGAGCCCCTACAGTCTAAATTACACACACCGACCACCAAGAAGTCCAATCAAGCAGGTGATTTTTATTGTTATAGAATAATATGTGGCATAATTAGCATGTGCAAATGATAGTAATTCCTGATGCTTCTAGTGCTCTCTATTTAAGAGAACACATCCACATCTATTAACTCATTTGATCCTAACACATTTGCAAATTTGGGATTGGCAGATATTATTATAATCCTTATTCCCTGGGCATGGGAATCTATTGCACGAACAAATGGAGCGTTGTTCCTTCTGGCCCCTGGAGGATAAACTAATCTGTAGCTAGCACAGCTTCAATAAGAGCAAAGCTGAACAGCTCCACTCCATGGGAGGATGCCACAGATGTTGCTTTCCCTTGACCTGACTACAGTCACCATCGTCCTTAAGAGATCAGAGCTGGGGCTGCATCTGGAGAATGTCGGTGACACCTTCATTGCAAGGGGCAGGGTAGGTGCCCATGGAAGGACAATCATTTTTAACAGTGGGGAGCCATTTGATTTATAACTGGTGATAAATATATGGCCACGGGGTATGGCCTGGAAGGTCCCTTGAGTACTGTGATCTCAGCTCTAAGTTGTGTTTTTTTTTTTTTTTCTTAACATTTCAGGAAGCGCTTGCTGTGTGTAAGCTTTATGTTAGGTGCTTATATTTAACAGTTTGTTCCTCACAACTATGCTCTGAGATTGGTGGGCCTGTCATCCTCATCCTAAAGTTGGGGAAACTGAGGCAGACAAGAGTGGAGGAGCTTGCTTAGAGTGAGTGGTAGAAGCAGAGCTCAGCATGGTAACCCAGGACCTGGGCACTCTGCTCACAATCTCTCTTCCAGGTGTGTCACCTGGATGTCCACTCATTGCAGAACAGGAGTGCTTGCCTGGATAATTAGGCAGTTAAATCGCAACTTAGCCAAGATTTTGAGATAGAGAAAATTGGAATTTCCCAAGGAAATCTGGAGACTTTTAATTTGAAAAATCTAAGAAAGCCAGAGCTCACTAAGTAATCCAAGTCCAGGCAATGCTGGGCTAGGAGGTTCTGGTGCCTTCTGGGAAGAAATCACGTGCCTCTCAACAGCCTTCCCAGGGACTGAAGCTAAGAGTGGGCTCAGAATACTGAGCAGGCCTCTCTGCGAAGCCTGCGACTTAGGGTCGGTCCTTCATCTACTCTTAATTATGCATTTGTCAGCCTCTAGAATTATAGACATCCTTGACAGTGTTTCCTAATATTTTCTCTTCCTGGTATGAGGAGTGCTGAGGTGAGAGGCAGCTGAATTATTCATCAGTTCTGTTTATAGACCGTTGGTATTCAGCAAGGCACAGACAAAAACTTAGAAAGATCAATATGTCCAGAGACTCAGTATATGGAAAGGCCACATGTCGGACGGCACTTCTAGTTTGCTGCCTGTGTTTTCAGAAGTGACAACTGAATTAACAGCAGCAACAACAAAACAAAACAAAACAGAATAGAATAGAATAGAATATGCCATTTACATGTAGTAGTTGATTTTACTATAATCCACGCACTTGGTAAAAACCAACCAAGCTGGTTATAAATGTCACAAGCAAAGTCCTAAACTATAACTTCTTGTTTGTTCTAAGTTTGGCTAATTATTAGTTTCCTAAGACTTCTGTTTGGTGATATGGGTGTAAAAATAAATATGTTAGTGGAACTTGACTTTTTAATAAAATGCTTAATGTCTTAAATAGAAGCATGTCTCATTTACTTATTGTAGTAGAATAAACCATCACCAAAAAGAATACATTAAAAAAAATAATTGGAATTACAGTTCCAGATAGACCAAGTGTTCCACTACCCTGTCAGCATTTTACCTTGTTTTGCAGTCTGTTGCTGTAACTTGGGGGGAATAGAGACACAAACACCTCCAGTCTCGTCTTCTCACCTTCAAAGCCAGCTCTCATGAAAGGAGGCAGATGGCACAAAGCAATAAAAGTCTGTGGGCAGAAAATCGCTGTAAAGGAGCAGTAAATTACCTTCCAAAGGCAAACAGCTAGCTAGAGCAATGAACGACTAGGTGATAGCTCATCAGACTTAGAGGGGATACTTTAGCTAAGGTTAGTACGAACAAAAGGACCTCCTAGAAGTTAGAAGTGGGCTCACTGCCAATATATATCTAACTGACCTTGGGGGTAGCGGCTTGGGCTTGTCATTCTCCAAAGGTTCTTCATCGCTCAATACTGTCCTTTTGGTACCCGAGCCTGTTTCATTCACCCTAACCCTTTGGATATGTGGCAGGAATTGCTGGTGTTCACCACTGTTTATTCTCCTGCACCACCAGGCAGAGATCAGCTTCATCTCTCAGAGTTCTGACCAATGGCTAGTCCTGAGTAGACTGGACTGCCCCATAAGGAACTCTGTTTTAACTCTTGCTTTCCTTCATTACTATTTGGATGAATGAATGCCATTCCAAGGATCCAGAAGAAGCAGAACCATAGGATCGAGGAAACCTGGATTCCCCATGATAGAATGGAGTAAAGGTCTCCCATCTCACCAACTTATTTTATATCATGAGACATGAGCTGAACATAGCACTGAATTTTCAAGATTGTGCAAGATTGTGGGTTATATTGATCAATCTTCTTGATTAGCCAAAAAAAAGAAAAAAGAAAAAAGAAAAAAAGAAGAGAAAAGAAAGAAAGAAAGAAAGAAAGAAAGAAAGAAAGAAAGAAAGAAAGAAAGAAAGGAGATGAACTTAGGGTTTGAAAAGGTAACTCTGATTAGTGGTAAGTGCCTCCTAGATAAATATATAATTAATTTTTATTCCACAGAATTTAAAAATGTATTCTAGGTTGTAGTAGTAGTAACTGTATTTAAAAGACAAGTGTGCCTGTAGTCTAAGAACAAGCAGTACTTGAACTCATTTGCTCCTCAAAATAACTCTACAAGCTGGTTCTGTTATATTCTTAGTAAGAAAACTAAAACACAGAGAAGTAACTGAACTAGCCAAGGGGTAGGTGGTTAACAAAGCCCAACAATCTATCTTACAAGAGTCTTAAATTAGGCAGATCATACCCGGGTCTACCCACAGTTGTGATATTGGCATAAAAGTTATGAGGGCGACCAACTGATTTCTTATTGGCTATACAGCTTATTTTATAGGAGAGAGAACTCTCCTGCTTGGTACTGCGCAGCTGGTGGAAAGCCCATGAACTGGAAGATCATGGGCCCATGAGGAAACCTACTGTTCTTGTTTGCTAGATGGTCATGCTGTCAAATTGCATTCTAAATATTTAAGTTTAAACTAATAAATCTGTGCTGTTTTCAACTTCAGAAAAGTGTGTTTCCAAAATTATTTGTATATGTGAGTGCATCTGTGTATTGTGTGTGTCTTGTGGGTGTGCATGCACATGTGTCTACAGGTACACGTGGAGGCCAAGGAAGGTGTTGTATCTCTCTTGAGCTGGAGTTCTATAGAGGCAGTTTGGAGCTTTGCAACACAGTGTGGGGAGCTGAACTTAGAAGAGCATGAAGTACCCTTAACCACTAAGCCATCTCTCCAGCCCCTGAGAAGCTCCCGTTAGCCAGTAATGACTTGTAACTAGATGAGCTCCTGAGTGTAAGTAACTCTGAGTGCCTAGTGAGGCACAGATTGTCTATATCAACCTACCCATCCAAGACTGGGACAAGATTGCAGGAGTGGAAAGAATATAAGAGCTGATAGATGGGGAGGAGGTGTGTGAGATACCACCAACTGTGTGTGGTATGGTGATTGCACACTGCAGCTCACAGAAGCTGTGGTTACCACACAAGGTTCATGAAGTCACAATTCCCAGACTGGTGGAACTGAACAGCTACTGGCTATGAATGGCTTCTGAGGGAGGTGGGTCACTCTTCTTTGTGGACATTGCCTTTGCTCCAGTGGATTCCACCACAGACATGTGCATGTGGGCAGCACTAGTTGGATCCAAGGCACTATTAATTTATTAATAATAGAACACTGACATGAAGCTGGGAAACAGATAGGTTGAGAGGCACCAGAGGGAGTTGGAGGGAGGAAGTAGAGGATGGGTGTGATCAAAATACATTGTATCAAGGTAGCAAACTTTCAATGAATAAATAAAAGCATTGTTTAATAAAAAAAAGTAAGTGAATGTAAGTTGGACATTACATTTTGTTCCCACTACAAAAGGGAGCACATTGATGCAGAGATTCCTTCCTGAAAGTTTTCAAAACCCAACTCCCACTGACTTATACCAAGTTAGAAATGAAAGGCTTGTGTAACTCATAGCCTAGAAGTTGCCCTGTATGCTCAAGCCAAGACTCCAGGAGACACCACTAGAACTAGGTTTCCCTGCATTCTTGGCTTGCCTCTTCTTTGGATTGGATTCTTTCCCAAATACCCAATTAGGATCAATATGTCGCCTGTTCCAGCTTGTATGATCTAAGTGCTACCAACTACAGAAATGAATTTTTAAAATTCCTCTTTAGTAATGAAGATTAGGATCTCGTCTTTTTCCTGAGTTTGTCCTATAGTCACTCTTGCTTAATCATGGTAGACAAAGGCATGGAAATCAACTCCCTCCCCCCGAGTTGAGTTACAGGTCCCTCCTAAGTCAGTTCTTCTAGAAGTATATGACTGAGAATATTCAAGGAATAGGTGGCAAGAGGAGAATATGAGAGGAAAGACATTGGACAGTCAAAGCGTCATTATGACCTTGGTTGCAAACCCAATGAGGTTAAAGAATTCATCAAAAGCCATACAACCAGTAGCCACAGTAAAGCAGCCTTCCTGCCTTGAACTGGACTCATTCACTTTTACTTCTATACCACCCATGACAGTGACTCACAGAGTGAGTGAAGACAGAAATCCCTACCATATGACTAAGAGTTGAGCGTGTTTCTTCTGATTGTATGCCTTAATACTCTTCTAACTGGGTCTCTCCTGAGCCTGTATAACTGCCCTCAGATTGTGTGTGAAGATTAATGAATGCCCACTGTTTACTGTAGGAAGTAGCTTTGAGTTCCTCATGGGAAATGCTGCTTCCTTTGAGTGTTAGGACAGCTGCCTCTCATCTGCCTTGCTCGCCCCTGGAAGGAGTCTCTCACCACTTCCTCTATCAAGAAGAACAGAGGATTCAGTGACATGTTGACACCGCTGATTAGTCCTGTCTACCATGCAATGAAGCTGACAGATCCTTCTTTGAACAGTCACTCCATGGCTGGTAGCATCGGAACTGAAAATATGATGCAGTGTGAACTACAGTACTTGGGAATCTCAATCAAACTCGTGAGGATGGGATCAGACTTACAGCTTTCAAGTACAAAGCGGCATTAATGCACTTGGGTTGAGCTAACATTATGCCTGGGGTTTAATTTCTAAGTGAGATTTTTGCCAGACAATTATTCTCTCAGAAGCTGTTAAGTAGAAGTTAAGAAAAAAAGTAGAATTCAAATGCAGTTTTGAATTTTATTAGAATCTTGATTATGCCTTTCCTGTATGTCCATATTTTGCCCTTAAAAAATACTTAAATGGCTGTATGCTCCTCTGATATCAGGAAGAGAGGAGATTCTGAGGTCCAAGCTGTAACCTGGTTGATCTGGTCTAGTTTGTTTTCTGTGCACTTGTGTTATCTATCTGCTGCTCTAGCTCAGTTCCAGTAGACTTTATGAGGGTCCACATGGCTTAGTGGAGTAATAACTTCTCATTCCTGTGATATGTCAGTGTAGGATGAAGTCTTTCAGTTCCACAGAGTCGGTCAGGTATGAGGTTTGTGTGATGTCGTCAAGCAGAAGAATATTTCAGCATAAGACTGGAATATAGGAAATGGATAAACATCTCTGGGGATGCTGTGCTAGACGTAGAAGTAATGTGAACCATTCCTTCCTCCATTTTACTCACATCAATCCTTGTGGGCTTGCTTGAAAGGATCTTGGGTAGTGTTTAATTCATCTTTAAGATCAGAAGGTAAAAGAAATGTCTTTGCCGTGTAAAATATGTTATACTTCAAACTAACTGATCTTTTAGGCTGTTTTAGGCCTGTTGTCGTCTAACACCATAGGGGCTAGAGATGTTTCACATGCATTTGACATCTTGCTGTTTCTCAGATATTTCAGAAGTTGCTACCACTTGTAAGAGAAAATCCAAATTGTATAACATGACAGAGTATAGACACTTTCTTGATCATAGCCCTGCATCTCCAGCCATTTCCTTGTGTGGTCTATTCTCACACCTAATGCTCCAACATCTTCAAATCTCCTTTAGTTCTGAGCATAGAGGATTTTTTTTTACTCCCTCCATCTTGACAGACTCCTTCCTGTATCTGAAATACACTTCCCACATCTCAGTCCCGTCTGATCCTTGAATAGCTATCTATCTCTCATGGTTTTTCTGAGTTCTTCTGAGAAACCTTTAGTATAAGATTCTCCAATGCCTGGTTGAAATAACTGTTCATGGCTCTGTTTATTGGCATTGTCTAGACCTTTGAAAAGAGCATTCAAAGTTTCAGGGCAAAATTTCTTAACTCTTAAAAGTAAATGCTCAAAGAGTTTGTTGGATAGTTTTATGTTGATTTGACACAAGCTAGAGTCATTTGAAAGGAAGGGGCCTCAAATAAGAAAATGTCTCCATAAGATCAAGTAGTAGAAAAGCCTGTAGGGCACTTTCTTAATTAGAGATTGATGTGTTGGCTTCAGCCTATTGTGCGTGGTACCATCCTTGGGTTGTGGTCCTGGATTCTATAAGAGAGCAGGCTCAGAAAGCTGATAAGCAGCACTCTTCCATGGCCTCTGCATCAGGTTCTGTTTCTAGGTTCCTGCCCTGTCTTTCTTCTATGATGAACAGCAATGTAGAAGTGTAAGCCAAATAAACTCTTTCCTCCTCAGGATGCTTTTGGTTATGATTTTTCATTAGAACGATAGCCACCCTAGCTAAGACAGAGTTACCAAGTTTGATCTTGAATCTTAATTTTACTATGTGGGTAAGTAACTGATGTTTCTAAGTTTAGGTGGGCTCTTTTAATAGAGACACTAAGGATGTTTGCACTGAGACTACTGTAAATTTTAATTAAAATAACATAGCTTAGTGTTTAGTACATACTACACTGCACTCAGTCAGTGTTAGGTCTCAACATCATGGCCACTATTCTTTATCTGTTATGTTCCATGGAGTGAATGATATGAACACAGGACTGGTATCTTTCTACTTACTATTGCTACCATGTGGTTCTAAACCACATGCTTAGGAAAATTAATGAATTAATAAATGAATAAACGAGTTATGCCAACATTTCCTCAAAATCACTCCTATATTTTAGGGCTGAAAGTCAGAATATTCATAGAGCTCTGGATAAAATAATGGAAGCATTGGTCCATGGTCAGTTCTTTTCTCCTCCCTGATTGCTCCCTTTCCTTTGTTCTTGTTAGAATACCGTCCTTGTTAAAGCTCTCCTTTCTGTGTCTTTGTACCAATGTGTCCACCTCAGGATTCTATTAATGCATCTTTGATATCAAACTCTGAACCTGCTCAAGTTATATACTTTTCTTCTAGAAGTTGATTCTTTCTGTATTGTGAACATCTCTATTCTTCTTTTACTTTTATAAGCTCAATCAATACAATACAGAGCACCCTGCTCTGAAGATGTAATTCATGATAGATACCAAGATGCATGCTTCATTTCTTCCCCTCACCCCATCCCCACCTTTCCTCTTGTAACCTCTTCTCTGTCTAATAACTCTGCTTATCATTGGCTGACTATCTTATGAGAATGTAAGGTTTCTGAGGACAAGTTCTAATTATAGCTCAGGACTATAATCTCTGTTATAATCTTTTTTTTTTTTTTTTTTGAGACGGGGCATCTCACTATGTAACCCTGGCTAGTCTAGAAGTCACTGGGTAAACCAGGTTGTCTTTGAACTCAAAGAGGTTCATTTGCTTCTGCCCTCTGTCTCTGTGATAGCTAGTGTTTAATATATCCAGTAGCCAGAGTATAGACAAGACAAAGTAACAGTGACCACATACCAGATCATCTCTTTTACTGAGAATTGTATTCACAACAACATAGGAGGTCTGACCAGTAACACAAGTAGAAAAGGATTTACATGTAGGGACTACTGCAGACCACAGGTAAACAGTGTTTAGGGATATGCTTGGACAACCATCAGCATGGGATTTGGATCACTACCATTCCTTATTGCATTCAGCTCCAGCAGATCTGTAGGACTCTTATGTGTAGCATGACCTCAGTTGGCATGACAGGATAAATAAGCTAAGATGGGGAAAAAAGTTGACCTTATTTAGCTTGAAGAAAGAAAGACTGTAGGAATAAGGTCCATAGAACATACAGATGTGGCCATTCTGTACTGGCAGTGCCAGTCAGCATCATTTGGGGCAGAATTAAGAGGCATTCTTTTGCGCGCCCTCGTTTTGACTTGTCTGTTACTGTGTAAATCCAGGGCAGGCTCATGCATAGAGCAGGAGTTGCATTCTACCTCAGGAAGAAGAGGTGCTGAGGAGAAAATGATTTTATTCCTCTACTTAAAAGGGGGAAGGGGTGGAAACAAACCTTTATTAAACCATGTATGGGCTCTGGTTCTTATTGAGGTATCTCACTTAGTGCTTACAGTCACCATGATTATGATAAAATTTCTATTTTATAGGCTCAGAGAAGTCATAAGCAAATGGTTCTAGAGTCAGGATGAGGACTCAGATTCTACCTAAATACAGAAATACTGTTCTTTGAGTATACATTGGTTGCCTTAACTGGAAAAATCTCTTTCCTTCTAGATAGTAAATTAAACTAAAAACACACTCTTCAGAATCTTTGTTTTAATGATGACGGAGATGGGTTTAAATACGGTGCAGTTTTAAAGAGAGAATGGCCAGATGGCTAGTCTTCAACTTCTGCCACAGCAGCACATTTTTTTTTTCATTGAACTATCTCCTTTCCTCTCCTTTGCCTACTACAGTGTCTAGAAGCAGATGCCTTCAGTTTGAGTTCGAGTTCGAGTGTCTTAGCAGAGTCACTTCACCTCTTTTTTTACTCAATTTTCTCATTTACAAATAGAGAAAATGCTATGAGGATTAAACAAGGTGAACTGTGTAAGGTAATGGTGCATATAGCAGATGAATTGGTACACATTTAGCTATTAGTTTTTAGATTTTAGTAAATACAAGTAACATAGAATCTACTGTTGTAGCTGTCTTCAAGGCTACAGTTCCATTGTATGAAGTCTATTTGCAATGTCCCATTGCCATCACTCTCTATGTGGTTACAAAGAACCCACCTGTCAAAGGCTAGCTTTGACACAAGGGTAAACCAAGGAGGGCCGAGTATGGAGTTCGTGAAAATCACTCAGAAACTTCTTCTGGGGGAAAGTAATTCTTGAGGACCAGCAAAAATAAATCATATATGTATATATACATATATATATATATACACACACATATATATATACACACATACATATACACACACACACACACACACACATATATATACATACACACACATATATGAAGACACACACACATATATGTGTGTGTGTGTGTGTGTGTGTGTGTGTGTGTGTGTGTGTGTGTGCACACACACAGAGAGATACTGGATAGAACAAAGCTTCAACAAGCAGGCTCAGCCATAGGGATAAATACCCACATTTGGGGTATGGGGCAAACTCCTATGAACTAGCTCCAGAAACTTTATTTTTTTCCCTAAGCTCTTTTATATCCCCTAAGACAAAGTTCTCTATGTAGGAAAAAAGACTACCTCATAGCCACAAGTTACATATTCACTAAAAACAGTCACCACCAAAACATATTCTTCAAACCCAGATTAAAACCATTACTCCAAAGGAAATTACAACCAGATTATTGGTTATTTATTGTTCTTTTGGAACCTATACCTAACTAAATGTTTCTCATCTATCTTTCTCTCCACAAGTTCAACTTAACCCCAAAGCTATTTTTCTCATTTCACAGATTAACAAAATTTAAGCAAGCCAGTCTATAGTACCAAGTTCTATCCCAGGCTTAGCTGATGACACTTGTATTCATCAAGAAACAGATCATCTATCTTATGTCTTATTTTTGAAGTCTTGCTCAGATAAACTGACTAATCATCTGTTTTCTGTTTTTACATACACAAGAAAATTGCCTATTCTTTGTTTATGACCTTCCTTTTTATGGTGCACATTGAAATCTGTGGCCATATCCCTGGTTCACCAGGTCAAGGAACTCAGGCCCAACCTGGAATGAGTGCTTCCTTTAATCATTAACTTGTCCCAAGGAAGCTCACTTCCCCACTACAGCACTTTCTGCATGGCATTTGCCACCCACCTTTCGAAGGGTTCTTCATCTCCCACAACTGACACTCTGGAACTATAAGAAGCCACTCCTCCAGCATTAGTCTAGCCACCTCAAACAAGTTGATTCATGCAGTATTATTATTTTAGCCATTGCTTGTAGTTGTTGGAAAATCTGAGGGCATACCTACTTTCTAGTTATGTGTTAGTGCTCTGAAGTCTATACTCTGTAAAACAGCAACAATAGTCTCCCCCAGCTGTTAAAATCAAATACAGTGTGAGGCATGATATTACTCTGTACTTTCCTTAGTTTTCATTTTTAAATGTAAACAAGGCATTTTATTAAATATTGAATATTTATCACCAAGTACATTTCTCACTTTCCTTCAGTTGTCAAAGTTACCAACAAGTGTAATGGTAAATGAAGTAATGAATTTACTCTAGAAAACACATATCACAGGGTTAATTTTTTTATAATTTTATATGTATGTATATATGTATGTGGGTGTGGCCCCCATGCCATGGTGCTGTGTGCTTTGTGGAAGTCTAAGTACAACTTGCAGCTCTTTCCTTCAAGAACTCCATGTGGATTCCTGAGCATGAGCTCAAGCCACCATGAAAGGAATTTACACGTTCATTCACTCATTCCTTGACCATCAAACAATCCATTCGCTTGCTAAGCTCTATCGGGTCCTTCTGCACTGTTGGATCCAGGCCCTCATGGATAGCATAGACGGGAGGCAAATAGACAGTAAGACACAGATGGCTGTCAGTGTCTTAGCTTCCAAATGCACAGAACTGATGATCCAGTAGTAGTGGGTGCAGGGAGATGAACCAGTTGAGAAACATTCCTGCACTCCCAGGTTCACTGTTAGGCAACCCTGCTGCCTACTCTGATCCCCAACTTGTGCCTAGGGAGCAGTCTTCCAGTTGGGAATGCTGGCTTTCGATGATATCAAATTCTCCTCACCATTTTGCTTCCCTTGTTTGGGTTGATAATGAATAAAGTGAAAAATAAACCATTGCTTTTGAAAGTGTACATCCTAGAAATCTAATTTTTCTAAACCCCAATTTGCTCCTTTGTAAAACGGGTCTAATAAGAGCTCTGCCTTAGCAACTTTTTGCAAGGCCTGAATCTGCTTATTGTCAAATGAAGTATTCAAGAAACTTTAACTGTCAGGACCCTCCACGATCAGTGTTATTTGGAGAAACTCTGGCTCTCCGGATAGGACAGACAGTCTCTCTTCGTTCCCACCGGCATGAGTCAGACATTGTCTTCCATATGCTCTGGATTTCTGTCTGTTTTCTGGCCTCAGGCTTTGGTTTCTCTCTCAAGTATTTCCCTCTTGGTTTCACAAATCCCCTTGATGGACTAATGTTGATAGCTTGGGCAAGGTGCTGGAGTCCAGCAGGGCTGGGGCTAGGGGTCCGCATGCCCAGGCCCAGGCCCTGTACAGCCTGTGTAGGACACTGTATTTCTTCCCTCTCATTGCACAGGCTGATCATCTGGAAAGCCATCTTCAACCCCAGAACAGTGAACTTGCTCAGTGAGCTAATTACACTGTCTGCACTTCTCTTTTGTCTCATGATCTTGCTGGTGTGCTATTTATAGCAATTCTAAAGATGTTTGTCAGGGGGGTCCCTTTTAAACCCTTTTGAAAATATGACACCCAGGGTGAAACAAGCTATAACCAAACACCAGGGGTTTCTGCCCCCTGGACATGTTGTGTGTGTGTGTGTGGGGGGGGGGAGGGTAGATAGCACTATATTTTATTTTATTTTTAGGCTAGAATTTTCTCAAAAAGACACAATAGATAAGTCACCAGGCTCTTGGGAATTAAGTACATAAAAAATGTAGGGAAAAAAGAAGTAGAGAGTAGGGGAGAAAAAGAGTATGTTCAAAATTGTGGCCAACACCAGGCAGTAGACTTGACAGCTGTAAACAAGAAATTAAGAATCACATGTCCTTGCAGCACAAACTGGCTATCCCTGTTCGCAGACAGGCAGAAGGGATGGTTCACTGTATGGGAGTAGGTATACTGTGGTGTAAGAAACCACTCAGTATTCCAGTCTTGGGTTCTGTCTCCATCTTGACCCAGCATGGCAGCACATCTCGTTTTCTTGCCTGTCACCTGTGAGCAAACACTAAATTGCAAGTCCGTTGAACCCGGTTTGCATTCTAGATAGGCCATCAGATTGTAGGGTGACTAGAAGGCTGTAACAAAAACAAACAAACAAACAAACAAACAAACAAACAACCCACTCTTCTCTCAGACAGTCTTATCCAGTAAAAGTGGCCTGTGTCCCAGAAAATGGACCCTCAGGCAACAGTTTATATCTACTACTGTACTGGGTACTAATGCACTAGACAGGTTCCAGGGGCCAAAAGGACTGAAAGTCGAGAAGCAGGGTGATGAGCTATCCTTGTGCTGGTTATCACATAACACCATGTGAAATGATTTTCCACAAAGCCTTATCCAGTGGCCTATGGGCCCAGAGCATCCCAGGATGATCAGACTAGGGGTGGGGTAGAGAGAATAGGAGGAAGGAGAGTTATCTTCTATTTTCACCTGCCTAGGTTAAAGCCTTAGACCATGGAAGAGCAATTCCTCTGCACTTCTGGATTGTAAACATCTGGTGCGAGATGGATCCTGTCATGTCTTACGCCTCAGTGCAATGAATGTAAGGAAGGTCATTGACAAGGCCAGAAGCCACCAAGTTGCGCATTACCAGATGGTTGATGTGAAGACCATGGACAAAGGGTGCAGAGATAGGCAAAACCAAGCATATGTCCGGTGATGCACATGATATGTTCAGTGATGCACATGAAGTACAGGCTCTGCTCTCACAGTAAGGGGTAATTTGGATACCATGGTTAGCAATGCTTGTCCTAGGTAGCATGACCTTTGGGTGAGCCCCTTTTCAGCGTGTCAGTGTCATCATTGGGTAAATTAAAAAGAACGGCATTTAACTCTGCTGAAGCTAGTATAAGGAAGCGTCAGACACAAGCAACCGAAGTGCCAGCATGTCCCGTGACGCTGCACAGCTATTTTGCCCTGGACCAACCCATGGGCAGGATTAAAACCAAACCTTCACTTTCCCTTTTCAACAACAGCCACAGAGCTGAACAAGCTTATGGCTGATATCTCCAGACATCATAATTACCCAAATATGATAAAGCAGAATTTTGTGGAAGGAGGCAAGTAGGCTACAATTTCAATGGTTAACACACCGAATGATTAATTCTATGCTGAACTGCTGGGGGTACAAAGGCAAATAAAATAGTGCTCCATAGACATGAGAGAGAAAACAATGAGCAGTTTGGGAATTGTACTTCTGTTTACCCTTCTAATTATAAGGCTAATTAAACCCTGATTAGTGGTCCTAATGTATAAATACTTTTGCTGTGCTTGGTTCCCTTGTGGAACATTCAAGACCCATGAAATTCAGGTACACAAACTTCCATTTACTGAAGGCTTAGCTCCCTTCAGCTTTGATCATACATGTGTTTATAATGGAAAACAAAACCTAGCCCCGCGAATTACCCCTCCCCTTGCCTAGTTTTTGAGAGTGGCAGGTATATAGAACTGCTGTTATCACTTTTAGCCTATTAATGATATAATTGTCTATGTCCAGATTATTAAGATGCCAGAGAAAGGTATAGTAGTCTAACAACTAAGGAAATCAGTAAATTCTAGAAAAGCTAAAAAATAAAACTCTTACATGACCCAGCTCTACCACTCCAGGGTATGAAGTCAAAGACTGCTAAGCTGTCATTGCATAGTGACATTTCACATCAGGGTGTACTACAGCATTATCCATAATAACCAAGTTATAGAATCACTCTGGGGGTCCCTCTACAGATGAACAGATAAAGAAAATGAGGGGTAAATATACAACAGAATTTTATTTAGTCACGAAAAAGATCAAAATTATGTCATTTGTAAGAAAATCAATGTAACTGGAGAGCCTCATATAAAACATAACATAGCAAACTCTGAATGCTGGATCTTAGATTTTTATATAGCTGCATTCAGCCATCTACGTAAACAGGAAGTGGATGTAGAAATGAAACTGTGGGATGAATGGGAATAATAGGAATAGAAAGGGAAGCGTGAGGGGTGCATATGTTCAAACCATATGATGTTCTTGTATGCAAATATAGTTATAAAATGTATAACTGTGTATAATAATCAATACCTATTAAAATACTATGGCTTAGGCTGGAGCAGGGGAGGATAGCTCAGCTCTTAAAGTGCATGCCATGCAAGCAAGAGGACCTGAGCTTGACCCCTAGTATCACATATTGTAAACTTGAACACATCTTATGTGTATAAGGCCATGTCTGGGAGGGCAGGGGGATCCCAAGGACTAGCTGGCCAGTCAATCTAATTGAGTTAGTGAGTTCCAGGTTCAGTGGGAGATCCTGTTTCAGAAAATAAGGTGGAAAACAGATGTCATTAACTTTATTTTCAGTACAAATATGCAAACAACAACAATAAATAAATAAAGATAGATTGGTAGATAGATAGATAGATAGATAGATAGATAGATAGATAGATAGATAGATAGCAAGCAAATAGTTCATGGCTTGTCTGTGATTCCTGAATTGGAATAGTTATTTAAAACTTCTGGAATGGCTGAATATTCCATTTTTCATCTATACTGCATTGCACACTCAGCCTTACAAATGTAAGCACAGCATCTTGGTTTTAGAAAGACCTTAAGGACTCAGACTGAACTCCACTCAGAGTAGAAAGATATATTCTCACGAATGTGCACTTTTAAGTTGAGTGCTTATGGTGTCAGCAAACAATTCATGAAGACTCATTGTCCCTTTGCTTGTGGAGAATTCTTACACGTGAAGTCATTGTAAGTTTTAATTTTTTAATTGTTTTATCTTAGTGTATGGGTGTGTACTGAACGCATGTCTGTGTACCACATGCATATGTGGTGTCTTGAGGGGTCAGAAGAGGGTGTCAGATACCTGAAACTGGAGTTACATGCAGTTATGAGACACCATAAGGGTGCTGAGAATCAAATCCTGGTCCCTTAGAAGAGCAGCCAGTACTCTTACTCACGGAGCCATCTCTCCAGCCCCTGGAAATGGTCAGGTTTCAACATTAATACAGAACAGAACTTCTCTCAAAAAGTCATGTACTGAGTCTATTTTCCAGCAAATTTTCCTATAAAAGGCCATATGCTGGATAATTTAGGTTTAACTATTGTCATAAGTTGAACTAGATACTTTAGGTTTTGCAGGACAGACAAATATGGTTTCCATCACACATCCTTTGTGCTTGTTTTATTTTACAAGCTTTAATTTTTACCAGCTTTAGTATTTGAACAATATTTTGTGAGCTCTTAATGCATATGTCTAACCCTCACACATGGGACACAGGAATATTGACATTATGACATCTATGTTTCTATACTAGTAGATCTTTCTGTACACCTATGACTATACGTGTATTAAGTTAGCATATATTATACAAAGGTATACATAAGCATATGCATACAGACATATAGATGCATATATGTTGCGTGAAATATAGAAAAAAAGCAATTCATGCTATGCAGGCAGGGCACCAGTGGGCAGGCCGGCCATGCACCAGTGGACAGGCTGGCCTGTTCTCTTGTTTCCAGAATCTCTGAGCCAGAGCTCCAAAATATCTCCAACCAGCTCACTAAGTTGCCACACCAGCCCCACACTAATAAATCCCCACAGCTTTTGGGGGTGCACTTCTTACAAACCCACGCTTTGACACTGTACCTTTCTCTCTTGAACCCAGTTGAGTCTCCACATGAAGGAAAACATCACACAAACTTAGCTCAGAATCAACAAGTGAGCCAGGTAGTGATGGCACACGCCTTTAATCCCAGCACTCGGGAGGCAGAGGCAGGCGGATTTCTGAGTTCGAGGCCAGCCTGGCCTACAAAGTGAGTTCTAGGACAGCCAGGGCTATACGGAGAAACCCTGTCTCAAAAAACCAAAAGAACAAAATAAAACAAAACTCCAAAAAACCCAAACAAACAAAAAACCAGAATCAACAGGTAACACAGTCACTGGGTACAGCAACAGCATTCTAATTTTGTAAGCTATGCTAAATATAACTCCTCCAGTGGCAGATCGAATCCGGGTATCTATTGTTAACTACATACTGTCCTCCAAGCTCCCCACCCCACCCCCTGTCCAAAAGCAAGACACATTTTTCTGCCTCTCCTCTTCCCCTCCCTGACCCGGAAGTCCTGCCTACTCCTCGCCCAGTGATTGGTCCCCTGAAATCTTTATTCATTAGGGGAAGGTTCACAGGAAGTCACCTGAGTGTGTGATTCACTCCTCATCCCAGGCAGCCCCTCTTGGGGAAGCAGAATTAGCGTCAAAATGCAAACAGCACCAGGACAAGCCACAACACATACATTTGTGTCTAGTGGAATATTTGGGTGTCTTGGAGTCAGATTAAACTAGGATAATCTTTTATTTCCATAGTTTCCCAAGTGTGGGTGTAAGACAGTTAACTTAATTTCTCTGCACATCATCAATAATTTATAAGGTTGTGATTTACATGCAGCTAGAGATCAGATCATCACCCTTTCCTCTTTAGTTGCTGTGCACCTCGGAAATATTGTCTCACTCTGGTCCCAGCGTACCTAGCCAGTAAAGTCTTAACATGTGTGATACAAGCAGGCCCATTTCATTTGGACTTTTGTGTGTCTACAAGATCACAAAAACCCACGGGGTCTAGCCTGCTGGAGAAGCATGATGGAGAGAGGGGGAAAGTTGGCCCAGTCACGCCAACCAAAGCTAGCCTAGCTTCTCCAACAGCTAGCGATATTCCAGGCATATAAAAAAGACCAACCACACTTAGCCAGAAAGAACCGCCTAGATAATTCAAATAGTTAATCAGGTTGTAGGGTGTTTTGTTACTTGGCCTCACTTAAGAAATAAAGAGCTAATGTAAGTGCCTAACTATGTAGTTGTTTTGGGATAGAGAATAAATCATTTTTTTCTTCTAGATTTTCTTCAATGATGTTATATGTGTGTGCAATTTTTGGTGTGTGTGTATAAATAACTGTGTAAGCCAGAAGAGGTTGGTAAACCCTCTGGAGCTGGAGTTGGGGTTACAGATGGGTATGAGCTGTCCAGCACACATGAGGACAGAACGTTACAGCAAATACTTTTAACTGCAGAACCATCTCTCCAACTCCATTAAAACGTTATATTTATCTATTTACTTATTTATTTAGTGGGGGCTGGGCATATGCAAGTGCCATAGCAAATGTGTAGATTTCAGAGGAGAGCTCTGTGGGAATGGGTTCTCTCATACCATACGAACCCTGGGGATTGAACTCATGCTACCAGGCTTGGTAGTAGGCATCTTGGCCAGTGGGACCACGTTGTAGACCCCAGTGATGTCATGTTTAAAATGGAATGAAAGTCACTGAAGATAAGTTTCTGCCATTCATCTAACCCTTAGTTGTATGGCAACTTCATGCTTCTTTTTGATTTCCATGAAACAACAGTGATTCCTGGGCTGTTGGTTCAGAGAACAGAATCTTCTCTAAATACATTCTCCAGGGAGCAAGAACTCTTCTTTGCCTTCAACACAGTGGCTTCTCTTGTTTTTTTGTAGAGTGCACCAGTTTCCAGGAGTGTGTCACTAGTGGCTGGGCAATGATGAGAGCAACTGATAAGGTTTGAGGGTCTAGACACCGCTGAAAATTCCAGCATGAAGCCCTTTTGCCAAAAGTATTGGCAGAGGGATAGCATACATCAGAGATTCGCAGCCTTCAAAGAGCTGCAGTAGACTTCACAAGTCAGCATGAAGCAGGACCTTACAGCCAGGCCAGTTGTCCAATCAGGAAAGCATTCCAGATTCCTGTGCTGTTTGGAGAGCTTCAGGCTAGAAAGAGCCAGTCTGGGTGACTGCCACATGGCAGGGCAGTGAGATGCGTGCCCAGCATAGATTTGCTGCAAGCTTTATAGATGCATCAGAAAGACAGTCCTGGGGTTTCATTTGTGCATTTCCTCCACTATTGAAAGCCTCAGATGTCTGCAGCTAATGAGACCATAAACCCATGGGCCTTTTTTCGCCTTCTCCTTTCCCACTTTCCCCTCATTTTTAGACCATAGGAAGGGTTTGCTTTGAGACTGATGACTTGAACCAGGACTAGATTTTGTTATTTGGAAATTTCTTATCAAACAAATAGCAGTTATACCAAGGAATAGAAAAGATAGCTAATGTGGGAGGGGGCATTTAGCCAGCTAATGAGACAGAAGTCCTGATTTTTTTTTTTTTTTTTTTTTTTTTTTTTTTTTTAGTGTAATAGGCCAGTTGGGTTCCATCTGCTCTTCTTCATGCTAAACATGACCAGTCTCTGGCTGTTCCCGTAGACACAAACTCAGTTGTATTATTCTCTTACATTTGTCCCCATGCCTTGGCTTTTAAGAGCTTTACCATTGTAACTTTCAGAAAAGCAAAATGCATTCTGAATTATAGTAAAAGGGTTTTCGTTTATTTTTTGAGACCCATTATGCATAATGGCAAAAATAAATTTGCCTTATTTCTAAATGTCAGATAACAAAACATCTGCTAGCCAGAGAAAACGTGGCCTTCCCCAGAACATAAGCTCATGTGAATGCCTGCTGTGAACAGCTAGTCATTTCTTAGAATTCTTGCTACAGCCATCAGGACAAGCATCAGATTCTTTTTGTAACCTATCATCTTCTAATGGTTCGTAGGTACCACTGGGATTTTCTATGTTTGATGTTAGGTCTGAGGACTTGAGACCTCCAACTTTGTCTTTTTATTTAGTGTCATTATAAACCTAAACACTGAAGAAGGGGTCTGATGATCTAACTGCAAGTAGTTTGCAGAATTCAGATCTGGGCTTCTTGTCCTATTTTTTGGGATCTATTCTTTATAGAACATCTAACCCAGCAGTTCTCAACCTATAGCTTTTGACCCCTGTAGGAGTCAAATCACCCTTTCACAAGAGTTGCCTAAGACTACCATGCACATCAGATATTTACATTATACACACACACACACACACACACACATACATATATATGTATATGTATATATACATATATATATATATATGCAAAATTACAGTTATAAAGTAACAATAAAAGTAATTTTATGGTTGAAGGTCACCACAACATAAGAGTCACAGCGTTAGGAAGGTTGAGAAGCAATGGCCTAACCTGATCTATTCAGAGATTAGAGGTAACAAAGGTGTGTGCCACATTTAAAGAAATCTCTATCTTTAAAAGGAAACTGCTGCTGAAGAAGGTAGTTTATTTATATCACATATTGAGGTCCTTCTTAAACTGTAACTTAGAAACTCACTTAGTCTGCACCAGGAAAGATCTGTTCCCATAGGGGCAAAGCCCACACTAGTAGAGATTATGGTAGGTTAAGGAGGAAATAGTAAATATTTTTTACTTATGATGGTTGTCTTTTCATCATTTGTAAAGTTGTAGCATCTGTATACACATCATTTAACAATGGGGATGGAAAGTTCTTCTTCTTTAAGTTGGCTGACCTGGCAAACAGAAATTGGCAAGGAGATGACAGGAACAACACTATGAATCAGCACGGCCATCCATAGGGCTCCTTACCTAAGCAGCGGCAGAAGCAGTCTCTCCGAGTGCACACAATTCTGGGGTAGAGATAGAAGAGAAAACTAGGCCCTGCAAAGTTGAAAACAATATAAATTTTACACAGTATGTTTTCAAGTGACACCCATCAATTTGAAAACACCTGAAAGAAATGTGGGAATACAACTCTAAACCATAAATCACAAAGAACAGTATAACACATTTCTAATCGATGCAAATGAAATAGAACATCAAAAGCAGGTCTGAGTCTAGAGAGACATTTCTTTTTGATTTTTTACTTTTTCTATTCTTTGACAGTTCCATACATTTATATAAAGAATTTTAATTATTTTCACCTCTCATTCTCCTGTCATCACTTGCCCTCAACCCCCCCCCAAACTTCTTCACATGTGCCCTCCCACTTTCATGTCATTTTTAGTGTGTGCTATCCACTGGTTTTAATTGGACTTTCTTTCTCAGCTGAGTTTAAAAGCATTTACTGTAGCAATTGCCAATGACCAATTACTACTGTCAAAAGTAGTACCCCTTCCTCAACAACCTTAACTGCCAACGGTCCATCAGGGAGGAATGGAGCAATATGCTCCAGCTCCACCCCACCCTGTCCTTGATGAAATACTAATGAGTTCAATCTTGTACAGGACTTGAGTGGATAACTACAGTTGCAATGTATTCATGTATACTGAATGCATGTACATTGTCCAATGAGTACAAAGACTATATATCATCTTCCTAAACATCTCCCCATATTTAGCATTTATATTCTCTCCACCTCTTCTTCTGTGGTGGTCTGAACTTGGAGGTATTGATGCAGCTCTCTCATTTAGCACCTTTGCACTCTACTTTTTCCACTTATTGTCAGCACTCTGAGCAGTTGTGGGCTTCTTCTTCAGCTGCCACTTGTTGCAGTTGTAAGTTTCAACTGTCTTCCCCAGTTGTAAGTCTTGCAAGCTACAGTAATGACCCGATAGGCAAGATGTGCTTTCTGGTGCAATAGAGGCATTACTCTAATACTTTGGAACCTACCTTCTTTAAAAGGATAAACTCACATCAACAAAATTTATAAAACTTTTGCTAGACTGAATTCTGTGAATGACGTTATGCTACCAAATTAGACAACTGATGAAAAAGATAGTCATCTAGAGAGAGATACAAATTAATAAAACTGATTCAAATAGATTAAAAAGTGAGTAGGCTTATAATAAGGAAAGAAACAAGATAAGTTGTTATTTTTTTATATCAGTCTAGGGGACTTTCTTGCTGAATTTTGAAAATTTTGAAGAATTGACTTTTTTTTTTGACAAATTCTTCCAATGTCTAAAAGGATAGACACTTCCCAGATCATTCAATCAGCAAGGCCAATATTAACCTGGTATCATACCAGGCAGGGGCAGTGAAGCTACAAAGCAATAGTTCTTATGAATATAGATGTAAAGCTCTCAATGCATTAGAAAATCAAGCACAGAAACATCATGGATTGTGTACCATGACCAACTAGAATTTATCTCAGAGATGCAAGCTTGGGATGCAAAGCAATTAGCATGCCCTTTATCAATAGGATTTATTGAGAATATGGATTGTCTTAATCCATGCCAACAAGTTTCTGATAAAGTTCAATACTCACCCAGGGCGAAAGCTCTTGATAAATTAGGAACTGCATCTTTAAGGGACTACTGTACTTCATGGGAGAAGGCTGACAGGCTGATCAGAGGGTGAGCTGGAAGCCTGGAAGCCTGATTTTGTGGCTGCTTTTTGTCACCTTAGCTGTGAGAGCCCAGGGCTTGCAAGGGATTATGTGGGTCTCAGTCTTTAGTGTGTACCCTAGTAAATGAGAATTATTGCTAAGTTTTTAATAGCTATAAAAGAGACAAAAGATGAAAATGCAACAGAGACTTTGTGTCCTGAGAAGTCCAAACTACTTGCAATTTAACTCTTTACATGGTAGTTTGCTGGTCTCAGAGGGTAGTCAGGAGAGTACCTTGACTGAAAGTAGTGGGGTCATTGGCCAAGCTTGCTTTGTTTTCCCAATGATTTTGTTTATTTTTAGATTTGTTTGCTGTGGGTGCCTGTCCGTGTGTGTGTGTGTGTATGTGTGTGTGTGTGTGTGTGTGTGTGTGTGTGTGTATGTATGGGGGGAGGAGAGAGAGAGAGAAAGAGAGAGAGAGAGAGAGAGAGAGAACTAGAAAGGGCCAGTAAGACGGAAGGATAGGAGAAAGAAAGGAAGCAGTCAGAGAGGGGCAGAAGAGAACAGTGGGAAGAGAGGTAGATTAGAACTAAGTATAATGACACATGTGCATGGGAATGCCACCCTGAAACCCATTGCTTTGTATGCTACATAAAAAGTGGAAAGGTTAAATCAAAAAGTCGATTGAAATTGAACATGTGCATATTTATGGGATGCTGTGTGATATTTTTATACATGCACAGGCTACATAATGTTCAAATCAACAGCAGAATAAATCTCTCTCTCTGAAACATTTACTATTTTTTTACAGTAAAGCCATTCAAAATCCTTTCTTGAAGCTTTTTGATATAATACAGTACACTGTCATCAACTACGGGACTCCAACATGCAGTGGCCCTAGAACTTCCTCCTTTCTAACAGTAACAACACTCAAGATTGACTCCCCATCCCATGGTTAGCTTTAATTGTCATTTTAAATGTGAGGAAAGCCAACCAAGTTTACAGCCTAATCTGACTATTTTCAAGGCCAGACGTTTCGCTGTAAAAGATTCATATTCTCCCAGGAAAAAGTTTATTCCAGTGGTTGAGGATGGAATGTGTGAGAGTTTATGTACGTGATGGAAGGCATTTGTAGATGTTCATAAAATATAGATTAGACATGAAGATGTGAGAAGGAAGAAATGAGGTGGTACCAATCCTGTGGCGTCACTGAACCCATGTTACTGAACAGGAGCAGTCAAGGGCTGCTGAACAATTTAGAGAAATGAGAAAAATGGGCAAGAGACACAGTGTCCACGACCAAGGCTGTGCATACATCCATGTGCACATGTTTGCTTTCTATGCTTACAGTGATGAGGTGCTAAGAACTGAGCTTAAACAGAGATATTTACTGCCTTGCAGTGCTGGCATCTCAAAGTAGGATCAACGTGTCTACAGGGTTGGCTTCTGAGGGTCATGAGGGAGGCCCTCTTATAAGCCTCCCTTTAGTTACCTGTGTGTCATTGCTTGTGGCAGCATGTCTCCCAATCTTCACATGGTAAAAGTCCCTGTGTTCAAATTGCCTTCTCTAAGAAGGGTACCAGTCCTACTGGATTAGGACTTAGCGTGTGGCTTCAGTTTGACTTGATTACTCATGTTTCCTAATAGCAATGCTTTGATGGAGTGCAGCTTTGGACTTTAGAGGAGGAAGTGAGGATACGGTTCATCCCACAAACAAGGTGTGTGTGTGTGTGTGTGTGTGTGTGTGTGTGTGTGTGTGTGTGAGTATATGTATGTGCATGTTCATAGGTTTGTGTTTCTACTTGTAAGAGACAGA
This sequence comes from Mus musculus, assembly GCF_000001635.26. Classification (NCBI taxonomy): domain Eukaryota; kingdom Metazoa; phylum Chordata; class Mammalia; order Rodentia; family Muridae; genus Mus; species Mus musculus. The sequence goes on from NC_000070.6 coordinate 103,690,566, forward strand.
GATGAGGTAGACTTAGTTTCGGGAAGGATGGGAGTTAGTGGCTACTTCCAATAGCTTTCCAAAGTGGGAAGTGTTCGGAAAGGACAGAAGGGCTATTTCTTTAATTGGTAGGTGAGCCCTGGTATTCTGGGAAACAACTGCTTTTAGAATGCCCAAAGGATAGAGACTGTGTTGCCAGGGTTTATGGCTCCCTCAATCTGTGCTTCTGTTTCTAAACTCTGTCTGCACCTGATGTAGCCACGGATTTTCACAAAGCCCCTGGGAAGTGGACTTGTTTGTTTGTACCCATTTCACAGATTTAAAAGTAGATACTCAACCATTCTCCCTTTATACAGTGGATTTGGGACTCTTATAAAAGTTCTGATATTTTGTGGTGTGTGTCTGCCCTTCATTTCTGGAGTGAGTATAGGCTGTTTTGTGGCATGGCTGTCATTTTCAGTTTGCTTATGTGGGAATGGTTGTATGTACTTTCCAGGGCCACTGAAATAGAGGAATTAATAAAAGCAGAAATGCACCTCATGGGTCAGTTTTCTTCTTCAGAGTCTCCTTACAGCTAAAGTGCACCAGGCCTGGTAGCAAGGACAGCTGTTGCTAAGGGAACATATGACTCTGCCCCACCTGCCCCACAAACATGTGACTATTAAGTCAGTTATATTGTCACATCCGACTAGCTTTGCTTTTCAATCACCTCATCCTGCACTGGTATTCAACAAAATCTAATGTGGCCTTGAGTAGCCTAGAACCCATTCTATAGCCAATGCTTAGGCTGGGCTCCGGATCCCCTTGCTTCCAGCTCTCAGATGCTGGGGTTTCAGGCATCTGCCACCATGCCTAGTTTCAATAAGACTTTTCCCTTGCACAGGAACACAGAAAGCAGCTGACAGACACCTTTCAAGTGCAGAGGGCTCAGAGCCACCTACCTGGGCTACTGTACTACTTCCCTTCCAGGCATATGACTCAGGCTGATTACTGCTATCTTTGCCCCTCAGTTCCCTCTGTGAATTAGGGTGACTGACAACAACTCTAACATCACTTGTTTCTTTTGTCAGAGCAGTCCCTGTTGCCTGTCTTCCATATTGGATTTGAAGAGACATATTTGAGACTCGTTTTTATACCACCTTCAGCAAAGCTTGTCCTACTTATAAACTCTTTTGTTAGATACTCTACCATCTGGTTCTTACATATATTCTAGTAAAGTCAGGTTTACTTCACTCAAGTAAGGAAGTGTCTGTATTAAACAGCCTTGTGTAAGGCAGTGGGATGCTAAATGTCAGGGTAGGATGCTATAGAAGTACCAGTTCTCAAGTCCCAGAGCTGGAATGCTAAGGACTGGGCTGAGGCCTTCCTGGTAAGTGCAGGCTCTGTCTGGAGGGGGCGACTGCTACACAGCTCTTGCAGAAATCCTTGCAGCAAGTGAAATGCTGGCCTGGTATAGTTAGGCCTTGTTATTTCACGGGAAGCCAGAAATTCGCCATTCTTTCAGAAGTGCTTGCATTTTTAACTTGGTGGGGTTTATTTTGTTTTGTTTGGTCCTGGTGTAGAACATGTAACCACATGGTGGATTTCACTGAGCCACTGCCTACCAGAATACACCAGGGAACAGAATGCTATGATTTGGTATTGGCTTGGGGATGACCCAGGGCAGAGATTGAAATGTTTTTCTAATTTATTTTCTCTACAGTAGTGAGGGCCATATTGATCTTCCTGGCGCAATAGTGAATAGTGAAATATACATATACATACATATATACATATATCTTATCATAAGAGAACTTTAATTTTTAAAAGGCAAAGATTTGAATAGCTGTTCTACCGAAAGAAGAATACAGGTAGTAAACACATAAAAAGAGCTATGACATCACTTATGATTAGGGAAATGCAAGTTAAAACTGCACTGCAGTTCACTCCACAATGCATATGTACATGTTGGAAAGGATAGGAAGAAACTGGAGTTTACAACATATATAATTCTTTCAACTATTTTAATGAAAGCATAAGATTGTATAAACAGTTTGGAAAACCAGTTTCTTACAAACTTAAATATAAGTTTATCAGTAGCCCAGCAAGTTTGCTTATAAGTATCTATCATCTATCTATCTATCTATCTATCTATCTATCTATCTATCTATCTATCTATCTATCTATCTATCCGTCCATCAGAGGCTTCCGTGAAGATGTGAGAGATATTATATAAAGAATCATAGTAACTAGACAGAGTTCAGATGATCATGTGTCAATGCAAAGATACACAAAATATAGTATTTTTGTCTCATCAAAGAGCAATCAACCTAGGAGAAGGCCGGACCATGGGTGAGCCTGAAAACTACTCTACTTAGTAAAGTGAAGCCCATGTGTAACATATCATACTATCGAGTTCTCCTTGTAAGAACATCCAGAAAAGCAACTCTGCAGAGGCAGTAAGCAACAAAGTGAGTGGCTGGCACTGGGCATGGAGACTGGATTGACCTAGGTGTCATAAGAGATCTGCTTTGATCTAAAGCTATCCTCATCAACAGTCACAGCATAATTGCATGGCGCTATGAATTTACTAAAGAGCTTGGAATTACATTTAAATCTGCGAATTGGATACTATGTGGACTATGCTTTGGTAAGGGTTAAAACAAAGCAAGTCAAGCCTTGCATACAACAAGTACTGAGTAAATTCAATGTTTTAGCTTCTTCCACAAAGCAGAGTGAAGGGAAATTGCATTACAGCAAAAGAATCAAGCCCTGGGGGGCTGGAGAGATGGCTCAGTGGTTAAGAGCTCTGACTGCTCTTCCAGAAGTCCTGAGTTCAATTCCCAGCAATCACATGGTGGCTCACAACTATCTGTAATGGAATATGATGTCCTCTTCTGGTGTGTGTGAAGACAACTATAGTGTATTCATATAAACATAATAAATAAATCTTAAAAAAAAAGAAAAGAAAGAAGCAAGCCCTGAAGCTGAAATTCAGGTCTTCCTACAATCTAGTTATATGTACACTCTTCACAGCATCACTTACCTCCTTAAGCTTCAGTCTTTCATCCTGGGACAACTGAAAATAGTCATAAAGAAAATGATGTCTTTAAAGAATCAAAGGAAACAAGCAATCAAGGTGTATACTCAATGGTAGTCCACAATGACTGCTGGTGACATCACTGTCATGAATCGTCACCTCCTTCCTGCCTACTTTTTTGCCTTTTAATAATAATAGTGACTCCTGTATAAAAGCTCTTCTTGGTTTTGGCATCCAGATGCCAACCGTAGATTTCCTCTCCAGAATTTAGTTGGTTTATATGTCTGCCAAGCAGTCTGGGCTGGGGTGCTGCTTAGCATTGTCTGACCATAGCTTTGTTACCCATTTGTATGAGAGTGTCACCTGGCTGTAGATAAGCCACTTTAATACCACTCGACATGTTAACATATGTGCTCTATTGTACGAGCTTCCATCTGGAATGTTCATGACCCTTTACAGATGTTATCATCTGGCAGCTACCTCCTGTCTGTCAGGGGATGCAGAGGGAAGACTTCTTTTGCAGAATGACATAGGGAATTTGGAGAGGTGTGCAGGGGTGGGATGGAGGAAGGGGAGGCACTGTCTTACAGAGGGAGATGTCCTAGGCTAAGGAGGGCAGCATTCACATCCTCAGCATTTAAGGCCAGGCGCTTTACTGACCCATCTTGACAGAAGGGGACAATGCTTCCCTGGTCTTCCTTTCCCTTTCTTTCATGGGCAAGAGTTCTGGAGCAGACCTGTCTTTCTCTATCTTAAGACCAACAGCACTGGTGTGTGAAGGATGGGATCTCACTGTCATTAGGGGATGGCAGTAGTGATGCAGACTGTGGTGATGGGAGGATCCACCTTCCCTTCTGCTCATATATATTCATCAGCTAGTCTTTGCTTCACAGGGGAACGGGCCCCGCCCATAGTTGTATGCATCTTGCTTTTTTTTTTTTTTCAGTAAGTCAAAAGCCACATTTTGAAATGGAAAAGTTCATCGACCAAAATACATCCTCTGATTGAACATGACCCAGATCTTCACTGTCATGTAATCTGCTGTTTCTACCTAGAATGTTTACATCAGATCTGGAAAATAACTGATGAGGGTGTGATGAAGGGATTCTAGTGATAGTGAAGGTTGGATTGAGTCACTGTTGAAATTCCCTGTCTGTCTCTGTCTCTGTCTCTGTCTCTGTCTCTGTCTCTGTCTGTCTCTCTCTCTACCAGTTTCTCTCCCTTTCCTTCCATCCCTCCTCCTGTGTGTGTGTGTGTGTGTGTGTGTGTGTGTGTGTGTGCGTGTGTGTGAAGTGAAAGGACAAAGAATAGTTAGTGTCCATGCCCAGGGATTTAGCCACTGGCTGGCTGTCCTCAAAAGCACATCCTGAGGAACACTTTTGTTAGAGTGTGTGGGTGAGAATCACAGCAGTGTTCTCTTTGGAGACAAGTGTTGTTTTAATGATGATTCCCCAGTCTAAGAAGGAGGCTATTAGAAATTATATTAGCTAAACAGGCTTTGGACCCCCCCGCCCAGGCAATTGGAAAAAGCCTTTTCACTGACTTCCTGCTTTGGAGGGTTGTGTGGCTCACCTGTCACCAAGGTGAAGTAGGTGATCCTGAGGAGTGCTGAAGCCACACTTGTCACAGTCTTTGCTGATACACGCTGGCTAGCAATTTCAGTAGCTTCCATCTTTGCGAAACAAAGAACCTTCCATGGAAACGGAGGTATCTCTACCCAGTGATGCCCGGAGGATGGCTTTACAACTGGCCATGGAATTCAGAGCTCACAAAATAAGCTCTTCAAGCATCCTGTCACTCCTCTATAATGACATGTGTATGCACATGCATGATGTTTGCCAGATCTCTGGTGCACCGTTTAATAGCTCTCATTGTATACATCTGTGCAATGCATCCCCTCTTCATGGAGTATGCAGCTACCATCATCTATGGTCAATAGTTTTCCATTTCTGTCTTTAAGCCTAACAGCTGCCCTCACCTTCTGTTTGGATAACTGTGACTAGCCAAAACGCACAGAGTTTATTTTCGGGCACTTCAAACTAGAGAGTACTCTCCACAGACTACAAGTTCAGATACTTTTCAAAGCTGCTATAGTAGCCTTGAACATCTCTCACTCTGTCCCCTACCCCACCCCTATTTTGTGAGCTCTGTATATTTCCTATGTCTCAGGATCATCCAGGAATGTGTATATACCTTGGACCACCTGAGTACCCTTAGCTAGAATTATGCTTGTCTTAGATTACCGGAGCTATGAGAGCCGCCATGCAGACCATGAGTTCCAAGGAGATCTCCCTGGATTTGAATGGGCTTCAGGCATCCATTTCAATCCACCAAGCTGTTTCTCTCAGCTAAGAAGTCATCAGCAGCCTACTCTGCCCTCTTGGGACTTCCTTGTCAACTAAAGCCTGAGGTGGGTGGCCCTGGGGGACAGTGCCAAGCAAGAAGGCAGAGATTTCCACTTCTCAGACACAAAGTTCAGGAGCCAATCAAGGATGATGTTTTTTCTCAGGTTGTGTATTGCTGTTGCATCATTTCCAGCTTGGCTGCAATGGGCTAATTTTATTAAATCTGTGCAGTCTTACAGATGTCTGGGGTCTGGACAAGGATTTGCCCATGTCCTTGCTTGTCCATCATGAAAGTCTCAGTAGATTAGGATAAACACAGAACTTGGAATCCCACCTAGCTCCCAAATATGGCTTAGGCCCATATGCGTGCTTTTGACTTGAAGGATTTCTGGAATGCAATAAATGGGGAGAAATGTCCAAATTAGAAAGATTTGCATCATGTACACGCATGCCTCTGTGTGTACGTGTGTGGATCCTTATGGTTATGAAAGGTTGGGCGACCTCATCGAGGTGATACTGATGGAGCTTCATGTAGCTTTCATCCTCTTTGCATTTATCTATGCTGATTGAATATCTGCATGAACTATCCCACTTTTTTTTAAAATCCAGCATAATTATGTTTACTTTAGAGAGAGGAGGAATGGAGGCAAGGGGGACAGAAAGAAGGAAATAAGCATGTCACGGGCTGACAGCTACTTAAGAGTGGTGTTTATTTGGGTCAGCCTTCTCAATTCACACACCTAAGTTCAGAGAGTTGACAGTGCCGTCAGTCTCCTGTATAACCGTCCTTTGCTGCGATAAACTATCCTCTTTTCCATTATCTTAAAGGCTGTACCTGCCTGTCAAGGTTGAATCTGCTCTTGGAGGCTCATCCTTTCTATCTTCTTCCCTTTCATACTCTGCTTCCCATCTGCCATAAATTGTGGCTACCTCTGCCCCTTAAGTAACCTGACTTAGCCCTTCTGTGCCTATTGATTGACACTTCCTTGCTCAGCCACTCTTCCCAGCACAGTGACAAGGCCTCCTAACCAGCTATGACACATCTACACTTGTATTCCTTGCCTCTCAGTCTTTATGTTATAGCCAACTCAGTCTTTTGAGTTGGTTTCCTCCTCCTCCTCCTCCTCTTCCTCCTCCTCCTTCTTGGCAGAGTCTTACACTGGCCAAGGCTTGCCTGGAAGCTGACCTTGAACTCATGGTAATTCTCCTGATTGAGCCTCCCAAGTATTAGGGTTATGGGCATGAGTCATCAGGCCTAGCTCAACTCAATCTTTCTGACAAGAGACTCTGAGGGAGTCAGTCCTTATTTTAGACCCCGTAGTTGATGTCTATTGCCAAAGAGTAAAGTCCTTAATCTTCAACTTGATCTGTAGTGTCTTGGTGACCATGGGTGCTTAAACCCTAACTCAGGACTCCACATTGTAGTTTTGTGATTATTAGCTCTATAACCTTAAGTGAGTTACTTAAAGTCTTTACTTTTCTCTTCTGTGAAGTGGGATGTTGGTAACACTTGCTTATGAGATTATGATGACTATATATACATATATATTTATTATATACGCAAAATCACCAGGAGTTTTATATAACACTTCAATATTCCATAAATATAAGGTTTAATTATTTCCCATCTTCCATAACTCCCCATTATTTACAAGTCACCCAACCTCAGCATAGATTTCTAAAGCACTTTACTTTTCTTTAAAAAAAGAGAGAACAAAAACCAAAAAAACAACCACCACTATTTCTAGGCTAATTTACTTGTATTCATGAATATGCATTATAATTGTTATTTGAAAAGCTTTCCTCGCTATTAACCTTGAATTCTCCAGGGTATAGACATCGGCTTGTTTATTACAGTGCCCATTAAGTGTCCAATATACAGCTGGCATTCAGTAATTCCATTCTCCCTACCTTGGTCATGAACTCTTCCGTAGATGGGTAATGGACATTATGCATTCCCTACATTTCTTTTCCTGTACCTCACGTTGCTGGGCTTAGTGATACATGTGCATGATCCACCTGTCAGATTGCATCTTTTCTTCAAAGGCAAGAAGTGTCATGTCCATTAGTGGTCCAGCCTCCCATCTTATATTAGCAACTTAGCAGAAACACATTGCCCTAGCATGGGTATAACCGAGGGGCTTGGGCACTATGAAGGCTTCATCATAAACTTTATTTTCTTAAGCCTGACAAATGTGCTGTAGATACAGTTTAGGACATTTTGTAAATTTGAACTTAGGCTCAAATGCTGTGCATCCAGTTAGCATTGCAGCAGAGCTCATTCTGCCGAGGTTCAACACTTATGCACTTGGTTGGTCCTCTGAGAATTGGACACAATGGCATGTATTCTGAACAGCTGCCACTCAAATACAGGCTTTATGAAGAAACCTTGTCCTGATGCCTCATGACAAAAGCTGGACACTGACCTATCTCAGGGCTCCACACGACCATTCTGTGTTCCTTTCCTATGATATTGAGCAAGCAGCCGTGCCTAGCTCAGGGATTTGGGGCTCCAATGGCCAGCCTCCACATGTAGTGTAGAGTGCTGCAGGAGGCTCAGCCTCCACTCCTTAGGTCTATCCCATCCTCTCTGCTTCCTGAAGCTGTTGACTCACATGATGAATCCCAAAAAATAGTGACCGATAGGCTCAGTTGTGTCCCCATGATATGGAATGTACAGCACGGGGAGTTTCTGTCGACGTGCCTTTAGGGAATTACTGTATCGACTCACAGAGCATCTCAGCACCCCAGCATCATGCCCTACTCACTAGTTTCCCCAGAGGCAGCCACTCTTCAGAGAACCAGTTACTTTAGGCTATTCCTGAATCTTGTTTAACCAGAACAACGCGATATATGCTCTCCATGGCTTCTTTCAGACTTTGGATATGGATGAATTTGATGCCATTCATTTCATGTGTTCTAGGAAATACTGACTCCTTAAAGTAAGCCAGATGCTGTCCTAAGTCCTTGGCAGCAGCCTCTCTCTTAGTTCTTCACACTGCCCAATGTCAGGGACCTTTAAACAGAGGAGGATCTGAGAATTTGAGTAATTTGCCTCAAGTCACAGAATTCCCATCCAGTTCTAGCACTGGTACTTGAGCTCCCAGAAAGAATCTGGCATGCTTTCAGAATTAGGTGAAAGTGGGTCTTCTCTGTTTTATCCTGAAGGTCATATAATGATCCTGTGCTTAGTCATAAAGGAATCTCTGTGTGGGTCCTCATTTCCTCTAACTATCCCTCCTGAGCGCGGCTTCTTCCTCCTGGTTACCAGGGCTTCCTGCCACGCAAGTCTTCCTGCCGTTGGCTGACTCAATCTGCCTTGGCTACAGCTGCATAGACCAGGAATCCAGACCTGCCTCTTTCTGGCTATGGCCAGAGGATGATTTCTTTGGGCCTTGCCCAAAAGACAGTGTAGCCTAATGGTCTCTTCCTTCTCCTTCTGAGTTGTGATCTTTGATGAAGGGCTCGGATGCAGCTCTGCCTGTGTGACTACTTGCCTGTTCTCAGCTCACGAAGGTTTCTAAGGAAACACTGGCTGCTTTGGATTTTTCTTTCCATAAAACATAACTTATACCTTATTCCCTGATGGCTGATGGCCTCCTGTCTCGGGTGAGCTTGGAGGTGGTGTGGCGTGTGGCATAGTACTGGTGACATTTCCACATGTTTTGAGCAGTCCAGATTCTGTGATGCCTAGCCTCATAGGGGTGTGGTGAAAACTTCCCTAGACTCTCTTCTCATCCTCTGGGTTCTTATCTCTGCTGTATGACTTTTCTGCTAAACACAGTATTCATTCCTTTCCCCCTGGGCTCTGCACTAATCCATTACCTGTGGGTAAGGCATAGACAATGCTAAAAGCCCCCTTGCAGGCTGAAGAATTAAATAGATAATCTGAGCTCTGTTTGAGTCTGTGGCTTACTGCATAAGGGAATTGTTTAGAGGCTTTGGCCTGCCTTCCTCGATGCAAATGAAGAGAGTAAGTAAAAGAGAAAGCAGCTGGCAATTGAACTGTTGTGAAGCCTGGTGCTGATGTCACCAGGACAGGCAAACTGTGCCTTTTGTTTAACCCCTTTGGGACGCTGTCCCCTGGTGAGGTCCCGTAATCAAGAAAGATCAGTGTTTGCACTAATCACACAATTGATTCCTACATGGTGCAAGTTCCATTCCATGCACCATAAATTGTGCCTTGTTCCTCATTTTATCCCCAGTGCCCATAAGTGTTATCTCATAATGTGCGTTTAATAAATATATCTCCAACATTTGTAGAGTCATTAATTAGCAATATAAAAATTATTTCAGGAGAGAACTGTTGTAATAGAGAGAGGTCATGGACTGAAAGGATACCAGCAATCATCACCCCCATGGTTTCTAAGTTCCTGCCACATTTGTTAGGGATCCCAACAATCAAAGATAACCTGCTCCAGGTGGCTAAGCTATCCCTCTGCAACTTGCCTTCCACCACAAGTCATTCTCTGTGCCAAGAACACCTTCAGTCCAAACTGTCTCCTTTTCTATCAAGTACCCACTAAGGAGGCATGATAACATTGGTGCCTGTGCCCTTTTGGGGGGATGTGGCTGGACCATGTCAAGCTCACAAAGGAGGAAGCTGCAGTGCCTTCTGGATGCACCAGGGCCTGCTGTCAATTGCTGTTTCCTCGTGCTGGCCTCAGCATGGCTTCTGAGAGCACAATGTACACAAAATTATAATGTTATCACGCAGGCTGGTGCCGAGCGAGGACAGCCGCTTAGGAAGACACACACTAGAGGCGGGAAGGCACAAAGGCCATTTTGAGTCCATAATAATGCATGCTTGTGTTCCTAGCAGAGGGGAGTTGGAATATAATTTCCATGAAGATCACATTATGGATTATGGCTTGAGAAAGCTTTGGCAAAGGACTGAGGGGAGTCTATTTTGCTTCCAGAGGGGGCATTTTGCTCTGTAGGGGTGGAGGGAAATGAGAGGAAAAAGAAGGCTGCCATTCTGTATTTTCTGACGTCTCTTTGGGTTGCTGTGGTGGTGATGTGTGCTGGCTTCCTGAGAGAATCTCAGTGTGACAGTGCTTCATTTGAACAGCGCAGACCCTGCTTGGCAGCCACAGCACACATCCGTCTGTCTCACCATCAGTTTTCAGATGTAGAGACAAAACTTCAAGGGAGATAAATGGCTGTGTTCACATAATACGTTACCCTATAACGTTTAGACTTCTCAGCTTAGCTGACTTTCCCCTCATCTATGCCCAGCATATCTCACTCTGGATTTCCATTTAATGTTTTCAGTCTAAACTCTTTCCATAGTGCACATGTGGCCCTTGGTTCATTAGATTTCTGAGCTCTGAACGTGAGAGCCTCACACACGTGTGCCTGCCTGTGTGCTGCCTCCTCTATGCCCATTGCTTTCTCTTTTACTCTTGCCTCTTGCAGAAAGACTTCTCTGGGCTCTCATGTCCCGGTTACCCTGTCTATATGACCTGAACCTACTATAGTTCTAGCATAGGGGCTGACATCATCCTATTGTCTGCCTTTCCAAATAGACCATGGTTCTGGGAGACGTGAATGTCCTGAGCTCTGTGACAAGTCTGCAAATGCATGGGGATGACATACATGGGGGAAATGTGGGGGACTACTACTCTTTAAGAACTCAGGTATGCTTAAACAATGTTCATATTGTAAGTGCCTAACAGTGATGTCACTTCACCTCAGCCCCCGCCCACTCTGAAACCACTTTTCCATTACCTTCAGTGACTCTTTCTTGGAGCACAGTGGCTTTGCCTACTTTGAGTCTCACTTTTCCCATGTGAAACATGGGAGAGGAGGTGCCAGGTGACAGGTGACAGGATTATGAATAACTGATTTTTTTTTTCTGAGACAGGGTTTCTCTGTGTAGCCCTGACTCACTTTGTAGACCAGGCTGGCCTAAAACTTAGAAATCTGCCTGCCTCTGCCTCCTGAGTGCTGGGATTAAAGGCATGTGCTACTGCTGCTTGGCTGAATGACTGAATAGTATAAGGCATAGATGGCAATAAAACCTTGGTGTGGCCACTACACAAAATGTTCTGAGATGTGACTGATGAATGGATGTCCTCTCGAAATGCCCTCGAGAGTGTGAGTTCAGAAGTGGAGTTCGGGAGCTTCTTGTCGTAGGGTCGTTGAGGAACCAGAGCCTGAGATTCTGTGCTGAGTACCTGCATGTGACAGGATCTTCTCTTGACACTCCTCTCAGGGGTCTCTTCCACTGCAGAGCCAGTCCTGCACCTGCCACTGCACCCTAACCTGTTGTAAGAACCTGGCCTGTGATGCTCCCAAGTTATTAGGTTACTGACAGGCACCTGCCAACCCACTCATCTGTGTTTAGCTTCCTGATGGGCAGCCGAAACACAGTTCCCTGATTCTGCTTCGTCCAGTGCTTCTTCTTAGGTTCTGCCAATAGGGGGTGCTAGAGGAAGACTGCATGGCTGAATGGAGGAAGGAGACACTTGCTCTGCTGATTAGCTTCCAGTAATAGCATAGAACAGGCCCCTAACTTCGGTGCTATTTATATTTGTAGTTCTGCCCTGTGACCTGTAGGATGTTTATAGAACCCCTGTTCCACACTCTCTAAACTCCAAAAGCAAACCCTTAGTTGTAAATGTTAATGCGCCCCTACACATTGTCAAATATCCTCCAGAGGGAAATATTGCCTCCAGCTACTGAACCGATGACCCAGGGTCGCTAAGTAGCTAGATTCACTTGGGAACCCTTGTCTGTGACAACAGTAACCTGCCATCCTCTTCTAGAACTCTTTCAGCTCTAGAGTTGGTATTTTTGAGTCAAGCAATGCTGACATGAACTGGCTGGCAGCTCTTCAGAGGTCTGCACCTGCCCACTGGGCCTCCTTAACTCACATACACCAACCCCAGATGCATGGTGTCCCTTCCCCAGTACTCACCTTGGACATCCGTGCTTTCATATCATATACCAATGGGGATCTTCTGACACAGCCCTGAGTTGTCTTTAGATGTGAGATGCTGTGTTGGGAATGCCTTAGCTTCTGCTTAGTCTTTCAGTTATGTAACTGATAATGTTATATTATTCTGCCTATGCACTGGTGTCTTGTAGAAGTCTAACATGTAGCACCCATTCTGTGGCTCTTTCTGGGTCTGCTAAGCAGGGACAGAAACTCTCCTTCAGAGTCACTCTCCTTTAGCCCAACCTACTTGGTACAGCTGTCACATGTATACTAGAACATCTGTTCCTCCTGCTCGATTGTAAGGTCGCACATACAAGAGCCATATAGCATTTAGTTTTGCATTTTTGACACAGTGGGAATAAGTGAGTGAGTGAATGAATGAACAGATGAGTGTGTGAATGGATGGATGAATGAACAAATGGATGAATGAATGAATGAAAAACTACATGACCCTTTTAAGTCTAATTGTGTAGTCTGATTTCCTTTTCTCCTTGCTGGGATTGCTGTCTCAGTGAAATGAGGGACTTTGAGAGCTGAGCCTACAGAGGCAGCTGGGATATAGAATTTAACTATGCTGAAGAAGTGGCAATGTGTAGAAGTTCTGCGGGCAAGTCCTGTGGTTCTAACATAAGGGATGGCATTGCAGATCTCCGCTGGGGGAGAAAAGAGTCCCTGACATGTTAGAAGAGAGACCAGGAGTGGAGCCACCCAGGAGGTGCTGTGCACTGTGAAACCTGACAGGAGGGGTGAACCCAGAGAGCAAGGCTCCCACGGTGCTGACAGTTCTATTCTGTAAGAAGCCGATTCTTTTTGTGGAGGAAGATGAATACGCCTTGCTATAGACAATGGATACCAAGGGGAGGTGAGAAGAGGGAAGAATGGGGGCTTAACAATCATCCACAGTTACAGGTTGAATGGTTCAGCTTCGTTTTCTGGCTAATTATCAGTGAGTTTTTCAGATTTTGATGCATTTTTTAAAGATGTGAAAGCTAATAAAGAAAGTGTCTATTTGCCTTTTAATCAGACTTGTGCATGAGAGCCAATATCAATGTGTAGAATTCAGCTGGGTTCTCTTGTAGTCGGGGAGTAAGAGTCCATTATAGTCCTTAAAAGAAAGAAGAGACAGCAGCCAGAGTGACCCGCTCTCCCCTTCTGTGAGATACAGATAATGATACCAACTCCCCTTTATGTTCCAAGGCTTTTTGGAAAATCAAATAAGATGAAGGGTGTGGACATACTTTGCAAGTCATTAAGTGCCTGTCAGACACATCTTCTTTCAGCAAATGTGTGTTCAACTTGTCCTGTGATGTGACAGGACCATTGTCAGGCCCTTGAGGGTACATCCATGAATCAGACACAGTCTCTGTCTTTCAGGTGTTTGGATGGACACAAACCTGACAAGGAGTCTTGCCGTGCCATAGGAGAAGCTAACATACTTTATTGGGAACCTTTACCAATATTACATTCGGTACAGTGGGTTGTTAATGGGTGCCACATTAATGTTTTTGTTTTATTCTCAGAGTGCAGAGTTGATTGCCATGGGGTTAGAAGGTTGATGACTGAATTTGGATAAGGCACATTTCTCTCCCATCTACTGTATCAGATTCCTGTATAACTCACAAGGTTGATTATAACTACCAGATTTTCAAATATTTTTAACGCTGTAACTACTGTTTTTCTGTTTGGAGATAACATAAGAACATAGAAAAGCCAGGTGCTGTAGCATGTGCCTGTAATCTCAGCTATAAAAAGAAAAGCTAAAAACTGTTGAGGAGTACATTGTGTGCTTTATATGGCCATGGGTGATGTCATCCTCAAAACTTCACTTGTCCCCGTGGGCTACCATCTGTCTTGCCATTATTTCTAATGAGGAAGTGGGGGAGTTGAGTAGAAATCTGAGGCAAACACATGCCTGAGAATCAGCCCCTCCCTCACAAGCATGATCAGGGATCCAGAGATGATAGGGGTGCACCTTGCAGGAGAGTGGAGAAGGTGTGTCCTTTGTGGACTTAGGAGAACCCCTCTGCACTTGTTGGTAAATCTCATGGAGACACAGAAGAAAGTCCTAACTTGTTTGCTGAGTACATCTGGTCTCCCCTACCCCAACCTTTCCACATTTAACATCACTTCATGCTAGGAACAGACCAGGTCCTGACAAAAATGCTTTTACCTGTCTTGTGCCTTCCCCTTAAGATAGGGGAGATGAGATGTATCCGACATACACTTATTTCTGACTTCTCTGACACACACCCACTTGCCCTTCAGATCCTTCTTTGCTACAACCGTATGCTGGCCCTGTTCATGGAGCTACATGGAAGGGTGTCTATTTGCCTCCCTTCCTGGGGTAAACTGCCCCGGGAAAGGGCAATGCAGATGAAGTCCCTCTTTATCCTCATTACCAGGAAAATGCTTTGCACAGAGTGGGCATTTAGGAACCACAGCTGAATGAATGTACAAAGGAGCCCATAGGTGGTGTTCTTGCCAGGGTGGGTAGACTCCCAGCAGCTCTTCATGATGACTTGACTTCGTGGAACTGAGCTTACAATGGGCTTTACCATGGCCTTCACTATTTAAACAATAACAACACCATCATCATCATCATCATCAACAACAACAACAACAACAACAACAACAACTGTCTTTGTAGTTTTCCCAAAGGTAAATTCACTAACTTGGAGAGGGATTAGTCCAAAAAGAAATCCCTTTGGACCAGATTGCACCTATTTTTGCTTTCTTATTTCTCATTCTCTATGTCCCCTGTCATAGAGTTTGGGGACAAGTCCTGTGGGTAGGAGAGACTTAGCTGTGAACAGGGCAGAACAGGGTTATGAAAGTGCCCTGCTCAGACCAAGAGGACATGCCTTGAACAGCCACATTCCTTAATCTTGCCATTGCTTTTGGATTTGTAAGAGCAGAGAATCTATGATTCCAAGACTTGAGCTCTTAAATGATGGATTGAGCGGCTGCTTCTGTACAAAGCGGTGGCCGCCACTTACTTTCCTAGTGTTTGTATACTCACAGATGATGCATTTGGGAAATCGCTCAGTGGGTAAGGGTGCTCACTGACAAGCTTAGTAGCCTGGATTCAGTCTCTGGAAATCACATGGGAGAAGAAGAGAACTGACCTCTGCAAGTTTTCCTATGACCTCTAGACCCTCTACATACATGATGTGGCAAGCACATGAGTGCTTGTATACATACATTCTCTCTGTCACCTGTCTGTCTGTCTCTGAGTCTTTTTCTTTCTCATATACACACATAACTGAATATAACAAAAATATTAAGTGTTCGGTACATAAAAATCCTTTAAAAGATTGGAGCTAAAAAAAATCATTGTTATTCTACCTCGGTTTTGAGGAGCATAGAATAACTATAAAATTTTACCCTGAGTATTTCATCTTTCCTTGTGCCTTACAGCATCCCCAGTGAACAACCAACATACTATCCCTGTGCAAGGAGTTAATTCTGGTCCTATTAATCTTCATATTAGCTATCTGGGTTTCAAAATGAAATAGTGTTTTAAGTTAAAAACCAATATTTAACAGCACAGTACTGCAATATTAATGGGAAGGGGAGCAGAGAATTGAGCTTTATGAATACTCTGTCTACCTTGTAACCCCACGTGTGCACGTCTGCAGCTGCTGCTTTCAACACTCAATTGCAACTTGAGCTTCTGCAGGTGCTGTTTGCCCCGTAGAGCTGCATGAGCTCTGTCAGGTTGATGGTTCAGGGCCTGAGTAAGACTCTTGTCAAATTTCAGATCCGAAGCCTTGTATGAACCCAGTTTAGTATTCAGGAACTGTATCCATAGCAGCTGCTGTCACGGTAACTATCACCAAGGGTAGTAGTTGATGGCTTCCTTCCTGCGGTGTGTCACCCTGAAACAGTCTTAAAGATGGTGTGCCCCCATCACTATCCATTTGCAAGAGAGGGGAGTGCCTTGATGCTGACTACAGATCATGGAACTCCTGCCTCTTTGTCTACAATTTACAATTGTATGAGAGCTATCCTAGTTCTCAGAGACAGTCACCATGTGAATTTCCTGTTTGTGGTTACTTAGTTGAAAAAAATTGTAGTTACTGTGCTTATTTTCTGCTGGCTAAGAGAGAGGGGAGGCAGAGGGAGGGAGAGGAAGAGAGAGAAAGGGAGAGAGATGGGGAAAGGGAAGGGAAGGGAGAGGGAGAGAGAGAGAGGAAGAGGGAGAGAAGGAAAGAGGAACCGAGAGGCTGAGAGAGTGGGAGAGAAACAGAGTGAAGTAGAGAAAGGTGGAAGAGAGACACACAGAAACACAGAGACAGACAGAGACAGAGTTACAGACACACAAAGTTAGAGACATACAGAAAGAAAAATGAGTATGTGGATGTATAGACAAAGTACTTTTGTCAGTGAGAAATACTATGAAGAAAGTGACAAGTGGCATGGGAGGATGAGGAGTGGAGATGGCTGTACTTGCAGGGTGACCAAGGGAGGACTGTTAGCAGAAGTAACACTTGAATGAGACCTTAATTGCAAGAAGCAGAAGCCACGTGAAAAAGCTGGTAAGAGTCTCCTAGTTGTGCAAGAGTCTGCCTCTGGTTCTCAGCTGGACAGGTTTGGACTTGTAATTAGAATAAGCCTGAGTGGTCCAAGTATCACAGGCAAGGTATGTCAGATGAGTTCAGAGAGGCAGGCAGAGTCCAAGCCATGCTTTCAAGGCTCCCCAGGAGGCCATTGGCCATTTAAAGAAGGGAACAAGATGTGTGTTTAGATAGGTCAATGTAGCTGCCATGTGGAGAAAACACTGTATACGTGTGAGAGGCAGAGACAGTAGTCTTGGTAATCAGTTATTACCAGTGATATTAAGACATGCATGGCTGGTGATGGTGGAAGTGTCTGCAGAAAGGGTGGCTCTAAAGTCAGGAATGAGACCATATTGTTGAGATGATGACTCTATAGGACTCTCCCAGGCTTTGTGAATCTTGAATTCTGTTATCATTAGGAACAAAAGTGGTAGAGGCTTCTTTTTGATGTTGAAGACTTTGCTGTCTTGTCTCCAGATTCCGTGTTTTGCTGGTGGATTACAGGCTTCAAGGTGAGACTGATCCACATGCCATCCTTGCTTCAACAACTGCTAGGTGGTTGACTGCATAACTGTTCTCTCTCTCTCTCTCTCTCTCTCTCTCTCTCTCTGTGTGTGTGTGTGTGTGTGTGTGTGTGTGTGTGTGTGTTTCTCTCTCTTCCTCTCTCACCCTCTCCCTCTCTTTCTTTCTTAGATGTATCTATTTTTTATTTAGCTTTACGTGTTCATGGATGCCCACAGAAGCTAGCGGGGGTGTTGTAGCCCTTGGAGCTAGAGTTACAGCAAGCCCTCTTGATGATTGAACTATTGGTAGCTTTCTAATTCAGTGTTTCAAACTCTCAGTTTCCTGAGCTTCAAAATGGGTTTAGTGATCTGCTGCTTTTTGCAGATGCATTCGGAAATGTCTAATTAGCTAGTATTTGTGAAAATGCCTAGCATATACTAGGATCTAAAAAAGACTATTTGCTTTGAGTATTCTCCCAGGAGTGGGGGTTTCAGATCACTCAGTCATTTTACTTTTAGTATTTGAGGAATCTCTGTATTATCTTCCCTACCAGTCATACCAATCACATTCCTGCCAAAAATGTAAATGAGTTCTACTTTTCCATATTCTCAGGACTCCTGGGATCTCATCCCCCTTTAAAAAATTTTTTTTCTTTAGATGGTGTCTCACCATGCAGCCCTGGCTGGCCTGAAAGTCATTCTGTAGAACAGGCTGGCCCTAGTCTCAAAGGGACCCACCTACCTTTTCCTTTCAAGTTCTGAGATTAAAGCCATGTGACATCATGCCTGGCTAATTCTTTTCTTTTTAAATCATAGTCATTCTAACAGGTATGAAGTAATCTCATGTCTTTTAAAGTTATTTGCACTACCAAAATGTGGAAACAACTGTGTCTATTAATGGAATGGGTAAAGAAAATGTGATAACCGTAGATAACCAGAGAGTCAAATAGGCACATGTGTATACACTCTACACACACACACACACCAGGAATAATTTTTCAGCCAGAAAAAGAAAAATCAGGGAAAATATAACTAAATCTTGAAGATAGTATACTAAGTGAAATAAGTATGGAACTATCAACACATAAATAAAATTTGTAAATAACAAATGCTTCATGGTATGTATATGTGGAATCTAAACAAATTAGAAAACACCGAGACAGATTAGAATGCTGGCTAAGAAGTAGGAGATCAGGAGAAATGGAGATATGTAGGTCAAAGAGAATACAAAATTAAAGGTATAATGACTGACTTGTAACTGAATTATTCCTTGGTAAGTAGTTAAAAATATTGTGTCAAATGTTGATAATTCCCTAATAGTGGAAATTGGGTTTAGGTGCTTTGTACAGCTCATGTGCATACATGTGCATGCATGTACTATCTCTGTAAGATCAGGGATGTATTAATTGGCTTGCATATAGAAATTATTTCACTGTTTGCATATATTGACCAAATCATATACCTTAAATATATAACATAAATGAATAAATAAATAAATAAATAAATAAAGAGGAAAGTTCTGTGGATTTTCCATTGAATCAACTTCTTCAAGTCTCTACTTGCCCAATCTTAGGTTATCAATAGGTACTTCTGTTTGAACCCTTTTAACCTGGGAAGCAAACAGGAGTTGGACCAAGAGATCCAGGGTAGCTTTGCTCATAATGTTTCTTGCATGAGCGTGGATGAACCCTTTCCCCCTCTAGATCTTAGCCTCCTTAAAGATCAGTGAGCCAGTCCTAGTGATACTGTGGCTTCATCTGATGTTTAAAATTAACTAACAGTAACAGTCCAGTTATTTAACTCACTGTGGGCTAGCCAATGAGCACCAGACCTGTCCCTGTTTGAATCTGAAATATCTTCCACATGGCAGCTATGACACTATTGGATTGGAACAACCTTTAGAAGGTGAGACTGAGTAGAAAGAAGTAGGTTATTGGGGACATGCCTTTGTAGAGGATAAGGAGCCCAGCCTTCCCCCTCTCCTTGCTTCCTGGCTACCTTGAGCTAAGCAGCTTAGCTCGGCTGTGCTCCTCTAGAGTGATGTTCTGCATCACCACAGGCT
This sequence comes from Mus musculus, assembly GCF_000001635.26. Taxonomy (NCBI): domain Eukaryota; kingdom Metazoa; phylum Chordata; class Mammalia; order Rodentia; family Muridae; genus Mus; species Mus musculus. Next base: position 103,709,976 of record NC_000070.6, read on the forward strand.
CATGATGATAGAGACACATGGGTGTTAACTAAAGCCTTGAGCAGAAACAAGTCTTTACTTTACTAAGCTGATGCAGCAGTGGGCAGGGATACAGCCCTCAGGAAGTTCATGACCTAGTCAAGGGAGATGTGCTCAACCCAGAGAGTTTTTAACTCCTTCTGCCAGATGGCCCACCCAGCAGAGTCTATCTGTAATGGGATTCCTTAGAATCTGAAGTGAGTTTTCTGGCTCAGTTGTACAGCACAGTACAACAAGTTGCACATACCTTTCTGAGCATGACAAAAAGAAAAACTCTCATCTATATTCTCAGCACTCCATCCTCATCCATATCAACCCTCTGATTAGCCTGCATCCTCTCCCAGTTGCGCTCTCTCTCTCTCCTTCCCTCCCTTCCTCTCTTTCTCCCTCTTCTTCTCTTCCTCTCTTTCTCCCTCCTTTCTCTTTCTTTCTTTCTTTCTTTCTTTCTTTCTTTCTTTCTTTCTTTCTTTCTTTCTTTCTTTCCTTCCTTCCTTCCTTCCTTCCTTCCTTCCTTCCTTCCTTCCTTCCTTCCTTCTTTCTTTCCTTTCTGTGGTAGTTCCAGACATACCAAGCTAGACATAGGCATTGAGATGGAAGAGAAGGCAGAAGGAATAGGAACAGAGGCCATTTTCTTTCTAGGGCCTGTTTGTGGGCACAGTGGGCAAAGGTTCTTTACTACCACTGGGAATCAGGAGCTTTGTGGGTGACTCAAAGTGTGTCCCAGAACCTGTCTGAGTTGGGAGTTCCTTCCTGCGAAACTCAGCTGCTACTCCTGCCTGAGTAGGATCACATAGCTGGCCTTCATGTCACACAGCACTTTCAAGCTGTGTGACTTTGTGTAAGTCACTTAACCTCAGTTTTTGTTTGTGTGCAATGGGGGTGTATGCGAGGGTCGTTACAAAGATTAAGTTACATAATCCACACAGGATGCTTGGTGTGATGCCTGGGGTACCATTATCTCTCTAAAAATCTCAGTGATTAGTAATGACCATGCTGGTTAACAGACTTCATGGATGTAAAAGCCTTTTGTAAACTGCAGTGGCCTGCACATGTGTAAGTTATCACTGCTTTTGGGGTAACTGTGTCTTGAAATAGGGGAGAAGGGACTCCTGATCATGTTTACTTGTCAAGTCCTTTTGTTTTGTAATTTGGGTTTTATACTTATGTCCCTCAATAACATGCTATTAATATTATATGAACTGGCTCCTTCCAGGACATTTTTGTTTCTATATCTAGGGCATCAAAAGCCACCCTGTGCCTTTCTAATGGGAGATCAGCCAATAGGCTGCATACTTTCATTTTACCTTTTGATTTTCTCATTGAACTTGGTGGTTCCCATCTGAATGAACTGAGGGGCTGAGCTTTGAATGTGTCCCTCAGTAGCCCCAGCGAGTCAGAGAACACTGTGATTAAAATGTGCTGACCTTCGTTAAGGAAATAAAAATACGGCTAAACTCAATAGAAGGAATGAATTAAATGAGGAAAGGGGAACATGCTGTCAAGACATGTTCTTAATTGTGTGGTGAAAATCTGGTTAAGGAAGTACACAGACAGACCGTGACTGGGTCGGGGCTGTGGTAGTGTGGATGGGGCAGGAGGCTGCGGTTTTTTGTTTTCACACTAACAGTCTTTGTCATAGAAGGCAAGCAAAAATGAAAGTCCCTGAAATGCTGGCATTGGAGAGAAATAATGATAGCTTAAAGGACAGCTGTGTTATTTCAGGCTCTTATTGTAGGTAGTTTCTGTGTTCTGGGGACTAGGATTTTGACCTGCTTTATATTGGATCCATACCATAATAAGCACTGCTATTGCTTGCCTCCTCTGCCAAAGCTCCTCTCACTATAGGCTCATCCTCCAAGCATGTGAAACAGCTTTGAATGCAGATAGAGGTCTCCGAACTGGCCAAGCAGACGCCATCCTTAATCATAAGGAACTCCTGGTGGTAAATGCTGTTGGAAGGTCTCAGAAACAAAGCAGTTATCAGCTGATTTGAACTGATACCTGCTGTTATGTGGAATGATCTTTTGAAACATTTTATGCTGGTTTAAGATGCACTGGTGAGATGGAAAACCAGCGAGTCCCTTTATAGCCTTCGTCTCTCTTCCTGCATGAATGCTTCTTCAGGCAATTCCTATTACGTTAGAGACTGTATCAGTTACACACTTTTGACCAAGAAGACATTAATTGAAGGCCTTGTGTGGGTGTGTGTGTGTTGTGTGTATGTTTGTACTCTGCCAGGCCCTAATTCTTCCCTGTTCCTGCCCTTAAATCAGTATATCTCAAACTTCAGTATGCTTTAGAATTTTCTGGGCCACTTATTAAAACTTTACTTACTGGGCCCCATACCTAGAGTTCCTGACTCAGTTGTCCTAACAGGAAACGGTAAGAATGTTCATTCCCAACAAATATAGAGTGAAACATTTGCCCCAGGTCACAGGCTACTTTAAGAATCACTGCTATAGATAACTGTTGGTATACCGAATAAAAGGGGGCACACAACTGGATCTTACAAAAATTATTCTTAAAGACTAATAAGATGGAAGCCTAAGAAAAGGGTTCTGGTTGTGGTGAGAAGGGAGCAGCGAAGGAAAAGTGGGCATTGGTGGGAGCCTCTGTGCAAGGCCTTGGAGCATGAGAGGGACTGGGCAAGTAGGAAGCTGCAGAAGGAAGTGCTCTTGGAGCACAGAAGGTTACCAGATCTTCCAGTTACACCAGTTTCCTGGTCTTCCATTTCTCCTCTGGTCAGGGGGAGTATAAGGGAGCAAAAGATGAAGTCTAAAGAAATCTCCTGCTTGCATTGAAAAGCCCTGACTTTCACTGTCCCAGAGCCAGGACTGAGGCTGTCATCCGAAGGCAGTGCCCATCCCCTAGATCATGCTGAAGTGAATCCATTTCCTTTAGAAACCAAAAAAAAAAAAAAAAAAAAAAAAAAACCACCATTGCTTTGTGCCCCAGGGAACCTCAGAGAAATTAAAAATGGAATTAACAGTTCATCTGGAAAGCTTCCTTTAAAAATCATATGCTTAGCTCATTGTTCCATGAAAACTGCGCTGAGGCACCCATCTGATGCTGCTGCCTCTTCTGTGTCTGACCAAGGGACAAAGGCTAGTCAGTGGCAGGGGATGGATGCCATGTGGCAGGAATGTGGCTGGAGAGATGAAGCTGGGAACATGGAGCCCTGGCCAAGGATGAGCCAGCTGTGTGAAAGGCTGTTCCCCACCCCCACCCCAGCACAGGGGAATGGACCCACGGAAGAGGCTTTTGGGACAGTGACCTTCCTGTTGGCTTCTGAAAGCAGGTTGAAATGTAGACAGGCAGTGAAGGGCAGAGGGCCAGCATGCATAAAGATGTGGTGATTGACACACCGGTGATTTTAGGACAGAGTGAAGTGTCTGGACTGGATGGCGGTAAGGAAATCAGTTGGAGACTGAAAGTGGAAGGTACAATTGTGACTGGGAGTTTTTAGGGCAAAATATGGGACTCCCAGCACCAAAAGGCTTGGCTTGGCCACCTTGCACGGAATACCAATTAAAGAGACAAGTCACCACGGTGAAAAGCAGGAAAAGGTATTTGGTCAATGTGACGTCATTAGAAGAACAATAGATAAAGGTATCTAGTGAGCCTAAGTCCATATTCAGGGTAACAAAATGGTTTAAATAGAAGAATTAAGGCAGGAGTTGAGAGACATAAATAATTAATCAGTAATGGTTTGGGCATGGTGTGGGCCAGGTGATCAGGAAAAGTCCTTATCTGTTGAGGGAGAAGGCTCTCAGCTGACAATGACTTCTGCTCCTGGGCGCAGCCTTACCCCACAGGTGAGTATACTCAATGGTAGACGGTCGGCTCTGGTAGGATTTTTTTTTTTTTATTTTCTGGCTAGAATGCAAGTTGACCTCAATGTTAGGTCAGTGACCTATATCTGCTTTCAGCCTTGAAGACAAATGGGATGCGTTAGGCAGATACTGGAGAGGTTAGCATGCTGGCCAGCAGAGGTAAGCAGGTGGTTGAAAGGGAAGGAAAAGATACAAAAAGAAGACAAAGAGGCCAGGCTTTCATTCTTCCTTTATCTGCCTGGAGGCCCAAGGGAGGAGTCAGTGCTTTCTTAGCCAAGGCAGTTTGTAAGTGTCTGTTTCACTTTTGGAGAGAACTGAAAGTCTTTCAAATCTCTCAATGGGATGTGGTGTTACAGCTGTTCTTCGTGAGAACGTGTTCTTCTCACCTACAGTGCTTTTCCCAGACTCTCTCCATCTCCTATCCATACTTAAAAAACTCAAAGCAGCTTTCCTTTCTTTGGGGAAGCTTTTCCGGTCCTGGTAGGCTGAGTATCCACATCTCCTGTCAGTTCCTGACACACCTTGCTGTACCTTCCAGTGTAATCACCACCCACACTGGAACTAGCCACGGATACTCTTATACCAACAGAGGGTTACATCCCACCAACTCTTTCAAAGGTCGAAAGATCATAAATTGAAAATGTATTTATTCTGCCCACCTCCCAAACATTAGAACTCAGTGACACAGTGCACTGTGAAGGCCCAAATGGCTCTAGCTGGGTTAGATGGCGGACTGGGAGAGCTGGCTTGTTGCTACCGCCCAACAGTGGCAGATTATCCTTTTTGTGTGTCATTGTACTGCAAAAGATCCCAATCTGAAGCATGATTTCTACTAAAAATTATTGTGAGTCATGTTTGTCTTATCTAGAAAATCAAAAAAAATTTAAGTCAAAGCATGCTAAGTTGGTGACTATATTTGCTTGGTTCATAAATACGTTCGCTCAATCGTTTGGCCATTAACAGATATACCTAGAGGCATGTGTATCCAAAAGTCTGCTAGCCTTTAGGATATAGGGCAAATAAAGTGAACATGGGTTTGGCTTTGGGAGCTCAGATCAGTTGGTGGAAGTGGGTTTAACTAGATGAATAGCAAAATGACCGCATCATTAGGACATTTCCCTAGCTTGTTTCTGAACTCCTGATAGGGAGAAGAATATCTTGTCAGAAGAAATCGAGTCCCCATGGCTCCTTCCTACTTCTGTGCTTCTTAGAGTTTTCCAAGCCACGTGGGTATTGGGATATTGTCGAATTTGGAGAACAAGTGCTTTCAAATGTCTGCCCTTGCTGAGTACACAGGCATCTGATTGCATGCTACCCCCTGCAAGCTCTGCTGAAAATGTCACTTCCCTTCCATGTCAGTGCTGAAGACACAGTTGTGACACCTGATTGCATTCTGGAACAATTGGGGAAGCGAGAGAGTGCAATTTTCTTATCTAGCCTGACGAGGCTTCTTAACCAAACGATGAGAATTTGCCTGTATAGGGAAAGACTTGAGAAGGAAGAAGGATGGTTTTACCCATTGTTAAACGTTCTGTCTATGGATTTGTGATATACCATACTGGATAATCTTTCAGATGTACAAAATCTGTCATGGCAGGCTTCTGTGATGGAGGGTATCTGGGTGGCAGTGATTCTGAAGAAAACCATAGTGTTATAAAGGAAAGTAAGATGACCCTCACCTCGTTGTAAGGAGTCAAAGAACTTAATGGTGATTTCTATTTAGTAAGTAGTTACTATGCACTATTTTATATGTTAGCTCACTTAGGCCCCTCAAATAAATAAATAAATAAATAAATAAATAAATGTTAACACCATTTATATAGATACATTTGAATGCAATTAAGTCATTTTCCCAAGTTCACACATCTAAATGGAACGGCAAGTGTCCTAGTTAATCTTTAACTTTCAACTTCACACAGTCTAGAGTCATCTGAGAAGGAAGTCTCAGGTCAGGGACTGCCCAGACCAGATTGGCCTGTGGGCATGTTTATAGTTGCTGGTGGTTACTAGAGTCTCAAGGGGGAAAGTCTAAGATTCTACGCACTGTTGGTGAGATTCGCAAAATGGAGGGCATATCCATCTTGAGAAGGCACAGACAGGCAAGCACCATCCCATCATCGACCCACCTGTCTACCCCCACCCCATCCATCCACCTCACACCCATGGATCCCATCCCTTCATCTTTCATACTTTTCCTCTCCGTGTCTTCTCATTGCCACCCTGATTCCATTGGGAATTTAGTCCTCCTTCCCTGTTCTCTGGAGGAACCACATTATCATTTTCTGCTAAAACCACTATCTTCCTTCCCATAAGCCTGCATGTCTCTCACCCAAAGACCTCGTAGCTTGAGAGTGCAGATTTTATTGCTCCACCCCTTGCTCAAGCCTTTTGTGGGCTCTCCATATCCTCTAGGGTTGATTCTAGCTCCTTTGCTATGCTATCCTGCCGCAGTGTACCATGGGCATTGCTCACTAGCTCTTCCCTAAGCCTTGGCCATGCTTTTTGTTTCTGTGTCAAGCTTCTTCTCTCCCTGGCAATGACTTTAGGAGCCCTCAGTACCCCAGGCTCCTACCATTTTTAGGTAGATATTCTATTCTAAGAAACTTTTCTGAAGTCCACAATAAGGATTTCTTTTTCCTGTGTATTTGGAGTGCAGACTATTTAAGGAGCCAGATTAAGCGAGTATGAGACTGAGATCCAAGAACCCTGGGCCTTTGCCATTTACTCTTGCTGTAACTCTGAGCACATTGCCTCTGAACTTGGTTTCAGTGCCCATAATGTTGGAAATGATATTAATGTCTACCTGTTATCTTGATTAAATTTAAAAAATGACTAAGCATAGTTAATAAATATCTATGAATTGGTAAATATATACAGAAATGGTACCTTTGCTTATCATTATCATTATCATTACTTTTTAAAAAATGAAGTCATAATATTGATTTTCTGAAGAAAACATGCATTTGGAACAGTTATAGGCTATAACTTTGTCTTGAATAGCTCCCAAGTGTCAGACCATCCTCTTCCCATAATGCCCTGTGTCTAATGTGTGTGTGTTGGTTTAGTATCAGTTTCTTTGTGAAGGCACTACAGACTAGAAACTGTAAGCACAAGACCTGATAATTCATGTCTCCTGATCTAGTCTACTCTACGTCTGACCCTTGAATATATAACCTGTACCATGGCATACAACTCTGGCTCACACTTACTAGCATTTCTACAGGTAGGCTCTGTCACAGCAAATAGAAGCTTGGGGTCTGGATTAGAACAGGACAAGGACATGAGTGGCTGGGTAGATGGATGGTTAGGAGGGGTTAAGGGAGATAGGATAGCTAATGCATGAGTGGACAAATGGACCGTGGATAGATGGAAGTTGGATGGATGGGGATGATTGGATAGTTGGTGAATAAGTGAGCAAATATATTGAAGGTAGATCGATGGAGGGTAAATAGATTAATAGATGGGTGATGGGTTGATATAATGACTTACTGTCTTGAACTCAGCCTAAGTGCCATAAGTAGAATAATGGAATATTTCATAGACAAGCAGAAATGGAATCCAGATCAACTTCTATTAGTATTGCGACCTTAGATAGCGTGTTTAAGGTGTCTGGAAATCCCTTTCATTATCTTTAAACAGTCACCTTGGATACTATGAGTTGTAGGGACTCTTGTGAAAATGTAGTCACGCATCTGTGATTTCTTGAGGTGGAAAAGTATATATGTGTAAATATTTCTTTTAATTTTCTTTCACAGTTCCATAGAGTATAGAATAGATCCTGACTACTCTCCCTGCCACTCTCTCTTATTCCCATCTATCTCTGCCACCCCCATTCTTTCTTACAGATCTCCTTCCCATATTCATAAGTCTTCAATTTATTTTCCTCTAGGGCTGTCTTTGTGACCATGGGTTTAGAACTATCCATTAGAACCTGGTGTGCTGAACAGTAGGTACATGATTGGATATTATGCCTCTGATGCTCCCAGAATCTGCTAGTTTTTAATAGTTCATCAGTAAACGGGAGAGCCTCACAGTCTCTTTCCCCATCCCTATGAGGCAGGTTCCACTTGTACGGTCCCAGTTCCAGGAGGCACAGCTGCTGTGAGTTTGTGATTACCATGGTCATGTTGTGCATAGAAGATGGTGTTTCTCAGCCCTTCTCCCTATCTTCTGGCTCTCGCATTCTTTCCTCCCCACCTTCCTCAATGTTGTATGAGCCTGAGGAGTGTGACACAACTTGTTTGGAGCTGAGTCATCTCTCCTTTATTCTCAGTATCTTTTAAAACTGGTGTTGAAACATATGTGTTCATACACAAGTACTCTTTTGTTAGTTTTCTCAGAGACGAAAGCAGACCGACTCATGTGGTTCTCTCCTCAGTTCTGTCCACTGTTGACTTCTGTGCCGTCCCTGCTGTGTCTCTTCATGCCAGCACTAGCTCCTGGAGGCAACAGCGATGACCTGATTTTCATCCGTTCCCAAGATGGCAGCTTGGCTTTAGTAGAAAACTCAGAGTTTAGAATCACACAAGTATAATATCGAATTCTTGATCCTTTACTTATTTGTGACATTTAGCGAGTTATCTTCTTCTCAATCTCCCTGACTTGTCAGAGGTCACTAATGCCTTAAAGTCGGAGTTAACAGGTCTGTGTAGGGAAGGTAGGCAGAGGGTCTGGATGACCATGACTAGGATAAAGCTAAGTCTCCCTTCTGCCTTGTGAGAGAGGCTAGTAGGCAATTGAGAGAGCACTTGCGTGCAGTAGATTTCGGTGGATTTGAAATTCCATCCAACCTCTAGGTTTTACTGGCTTTGAAGCTAATGCTTTCAATCTCTCACCAGCGGAGTAGGAAATGCAAATGTGAAACTTCACAAATGGCTTCCGCACTTTGTAAATCCGATGTTTCAAGAGCCTGGCTGTGAATAGTGAGCTCAGCTTTTTCAACAAGTGCAGTCTGGTGTTAATGCAGTCCTGGGTAAGGAGAGGACATTGGACACTGACCTCCTCAGTGTCTGATGTGCTATGGATACGGGGCTAGAGGATGTGAGTGCCAGGGGACCCAAGAAAACACTCAGATAGCATGCAGCGTGACCCCACTTCCAGACGAAATGATGACTAAGTCACATAACCTCCACTGAGGTGCAAGAGAGAAAAAAAAATATGTGCTGGGTGCTGAAGGCACCTTGCCTGTAAATGCACTTATTAGGTACAGACTCTCACATAATTACTTACCTTCGTTTACACTAGTACCAAGGGCACTGCTACTAGGGGACCTTTAATCCCAGGCCACCTGCTCCCAAATCCATTATCTGAGGACTGGGGACTGCTGTGTTTTCCTGTGACATTAAATATGCATGCGGCCCTGTCCTTCCTCTTCTTCCTTCCCAGCAAATGTTTGTTGCTGTGATCTGAGTATCCATGTCTGGTCTCTGGTGGCTGTGACACTCAGCTGCCCAGCGTTGCTCTGCACATGAGCAAACCGAGCCTCTGAGCAGGTGATTTACAAGCTCACAGTACACCTTTCCTTCCCTTGAACACAGTGTTTCCCAAGCCACGCCCCCTGATAGCTCTGGAAAGTTTTAAAGGGCTTTGAGGTTCTATTAGTTACCCTTCTCATCGCTGTAATGAGTCTAAAACCAATGGGGAGATGCTTTCCCCTTCCCCCACACAGAGTAGGTCTATCTTTTTCCGTTAATCAGAGGTGTCTTGTAAGTGATCTCAGGGGTTGAAGAAGCAGCCTAAGAGCACTTGTTATTCTTTCAAAGGATAATGGATGCAGTTCTCAGAGCCCAACAGTTCATATGTGCTTGTAACTCCTGCTTTAGGGAATCCAACACCCTCATCTGGCCTCCATGAACACACATGCAAATGGACACACACACTCCATGTGCATGAACACATGGAGGAGGGGAGGCAAAGAAAAACAGATAAATAAACATAAAATAAATCTCTAAATAATTCCAATTCAATCCAGTTGCCAATGAAAATTAGCCCATTGCAATGGCTTAAGGGAACTAAGAAACTTTGTAAGAAATTTGCCATTCTACACTTAGTGAATGAAGGCAACTAGTCTAGCTCCATTTCAGTAAGTAACTCACTTACTCTTGTTCTCCCATATTACTGAAGCTGGTTGGCTGCAGACTCCCACTCTCTGTACACTATCAGCCACCAGCTTCTATCTGTAAATACCTCACAGCACTGGGTTTCTGGAGCCATACTGATAGGCAAATGATTGAAGCTACCTGGCATCCTCATCTATGCGTGTGATCTGGTGTAGAAAGATGACAGTGGTGTAGACATCCTAATGAGTAGATGTTTTAGAACTCCTGTGTAGTCGTTGCATCTTCTGAATTGCAACAGCCTTTTGGGGGGACTGCTTCTTGTCCTCAACAAAATCTAAAGGCATGGAGGCTTGACAGGTCTGAAGGCAGGGAATGAGGTTGTGGCCTTGGTTCCTGGTAGTGCACACTTCTAGGCCTCTTTTCTGAAGGAAGACAGATTCTTGGTCCAGCTCTGTTGATTATTGCCTTCTGCCTCCTAGATTTTTCATCTTTCACGTATGTTTTCACTTTCATTTTCACTTTCATCCTATGTCTTACCTGCTAGGGCTTGGACATTTGTATCCTGTCAAAAATTTATGTATTGAGACTTTAACCCCAAGGTAATGGTGTTTAGAGATAGTGCTTTTGAATATACACTTTCAGGAAGGTACACATTTAGGAAGGACTCAGCCCCCCTAATTGGGAATAAAGGCCTCAATATTGATTCTTATCTCTTTCATCTCTTCTACCATATGAGGATAATGGGTGTGTCTCTTCACACAAAAATGAGGTAAGGAAAGAGTCACCTTGAAAGTAGAGACTAAACCTTCACAGACACCAAGCCAGCTAGCACCTTGTCCTTGGGCCTCATAGTGTATGACAATACATTCCTATACATTTTTATAAACTGTTTTTTTCTAAGGTAAGATGCCATTGCAGCATGAATGAGCAAAGATACTACTTTATGGAACAACTAAATCAAATGAAGTTCTGACTGGGCAAGTGATGGCCCAATGTTACATAGCTATCTACTCCTGGAACCAGAAGCCTGTGGAAGATGAGGACTCTAAGTGCCTTAGGTGTGGAAGAAAGCTTAGAAAGAAGGAAGAGCAAAGGAAAGGAATAATTGAGAAGCCAACAAGGTGGGGCAGGTGATGCAATTACCAGCCTTATGGAGACTGATTGCAGTCACAGAGCCACTGGGCCAGCTAGCTGCCTGCCAAAGTGGCTGGATCAAACAATAAGTCTTGAACACTTACCAGAGTGACTTGTGCTGACTTAGAGGGATCTCCTTTGTCTAGGAACTTCCATCTATTTGAAAAACAACTGAAGTCCTTGAAAAAGGATAAGAGGTCAAAATCCCTCAACTCCCCTTCATTTGCTGTTTAAATGAATTATAGGGCATTTACCATAGACACCTCCAGGCAGGTACAGGTCAGACAGGCTCTCTACCCTCACAGAGCTTCCAGTCCAAGGTGAGAGAGAGCCAAGAGGGCAGAAAGAGAAAGGACTCATTCAAGAGGTGATAGTGCTCACCAGGCAAGGCAAAGGAGCTCTGGAGGGAGACTGCCATGGGGAAAAGAAGCTTTGGGAGGTGATGTGTGGAGTTGATCAGGTAAAGAGGAGTGTGATTGAAGGAAATAAAGGTGCTATAGAAAAAACAGAGATGCATCCACATCCAATGGGATGCTGCTGACCATGCACAGGGAGAAGATTCATGATGGACTATCTTACCATAGTCCAGTGGTAAAAGGAACTTACTACGGAGCCTAATAGCCTAAGATCATTCCCTGGGACCCACATGGTAGAGGAAGACAACTGATTCTTATGAGTTATACTCAGACCAACACAAATGATTCTGTGATATGTATGCAAACTCATCCCCTTCCCAAAAGAATTCCTTCCTTCCTTCCTTCCTTCCTTCTCTCTCTCTCTCTTTCTGTCTTTCTTTCTTTCTTTCTTTCTTTCTTTCTTTCTTTCTTTCTTTCTTTCTTTCTTGGTTGTTCAAGGCAGGGTTTCTCTGTATAGCCCTGGCTGTCCTGGAACTCACTCTGTAGACCAGGCTGACCTTGAACTCAGAAATCTGCCTGTCCCTACCTCCCAAGCTCTGAGATTAAAGGCATGCACCACTATTACCCAGCTAATAAATCTTATTACATTATTAAAAATGTAATAAGATGATTAGCTGAGAAAGTATGGGTATTTTTTTTAATATAAAGAAAAGAAAAAGACATGCAGTTAGACCATGAAACCATGGCATGCCAAACCAGGCTATTTCCCAAAATGTAGCAGCTTTAATGCCAAGAATGAAAAATAGGACACAGGCTTGTGTTCAGTTTTAAGGAAGAACTAATAATGATCTATCTGTTTTGATATGTAAATAGAGATAATGTCTGAGAGACTATAAGCTCATGAGAATGGGCAAAAATAAAAAAAAAAACCCTCAATAGGAGTTTGAATTGAGGGTCAGGAAATTGAGTTCACATTATTAAAGGGCAGGAAGGTTAGAGCTGATATCCGGGTTATGCTAATCCACTTTAATTATGTCATCCTGGAGGACAGAATCCACTACTTCTTTCTCTGTAGGCTGTACCCATATATGAGCCTCATGTATCCAGCATCTTTGCTGTGATGGGTTTTCTTCCTTGTGGGAGGGGCTCTTCTTAGAGCAGCCACCCCTGTGCATCCTATCCTGTCACATAGTCTGGAAGCGAACAGGAACCTAACTACTCCTCAGGCAGAGTGTGGGTAGGCAGATAGTGTTCCATGTCTCACACAGGTAGCAAGCACATTCTTCCAGATCCTCATCTGCAATGATGGAGAAGAACATGTCTATCTGCTTCTAAAGCTAAGATGTTGCTGAAGATGAGTCCCTTCCCAACCCTTGGATTATTTACATATCATGTGGTCCTGGGTCCACAGTGCTCCATTTCTCTGTATTCTGAAAGGCTTGCAGGCTCCAGAGAAGCCTCAAGCATCCCCAGGTCTCCTATAGCCTTGCCTGCCTTCAGGAGACACAGGGACTGCCATGCTGGAGGCTGTGGAGGACTGGGACTAGGATTAAGCAACTGTTGTGGTTCTCTTCTGCATTTCCTGTTTCCCTGCAGGCATTTTGGCCTTGGTCTAGTACAGCATAGTGGTAGGAAGTACTGAACAGTTAAGGTCCTTTCTTTCTGAATAACTTCCTCTATTGGAAAAAAAAGCCAGAATGATTCCATACCAGGACCAAGTCAATGTGAGACTTCAATGCTCTTTCCATAGAGTCCGAGTGGGGAAGTGGCCTGAGTTCTGGATGTGCTTTCCCCAGCCCCACAGTCAGAGTCCGACCTTTTCTGGAGACCTCCTCCACAGCATAGGTTACTGACATTGCTTTCCCTCACTTTGGTCAGGTCGTATTCCTATCTATAATACAAGCTGGGTGTGCCCGATACACTCAGCGAACAGCAACGGGAGACACGCTTATGAGTCCCATAGAAAGCATTAAGCTCTCTATAAATGTTACCACTATTATTATCATTAACATCTTCAATGCACTTGTTTAATGGAGACTTACTGTGGAGGAACACACATAGAGTCCCAAGTAAATTCAATCAGGGTAAAATATACAGAATTCCAAATACAACAAAGCCAAAATTCATGTTTTTCACATTATAGTGATTAAAGGTCAAATAAATATACAGAACCAGCTAACACAAGGACTCCATTCCTAACATTGTTTGATCTCTGTGTGGTTGTTTCCAGATTGTTGAAATTTTATTCTCCGTGCACTGGGAACAACTTGATATTTCAGTCAACACAAGCTCCTGATAAAATGCCTCCTTTTACACTAATTTATCACTTCTATCTTTGTTACAACATAAGGATGCCAGAGAAATGGGAAAATTGGCTCTTAAAACCCCCTTGATTAAAATATTAATGACAAGTGCTGTTAGTTGACTTAGTTAAATTACCAGTAAGCCCTAAGACCAGAGTTCCATCTCCTTGTCCCACATGGTGGGAGAAGAGGACTGACTCTGGCAATTTGTCCTTTGACCTCCACCCACACCTCATGGCTCACAGTGACTTAAATTTATTAATAAAGATGATGACAATGAAAAGCGGTAAGCAGATATAGAGCCAGGTCTGTTGCCATCACACTGTGTACTGCATGTGGAAGCAGCCATGGTTGGTCTAGTTGCTTGCTGTGTACTGATCCCATAGCTAATTACCTTAAGTGCATGACAAAATTTAGAACACCCTCTTATGAAGAAGACATCATCACTACTCCTGCAGCATAAGCCCAGAAAGGTAAACATCCTTGCTCAAGGACACATGGCTATCAAGTGACAGATCCTACCTGACGCCATAGGTCGCATTCCCAACTACTGTGCTATGTTATTTACTTCTATCAACTATGAGAAGACTAGAAGAAGAAGCCAAATGTGTAATATGTAATTTATCTTCTGCTTCCTCATAAATAGCTTTACAAAAGTGGAGAGGGAGGTCCAGTACTACTCAGGAAACATGCATCCTGACAAAGCTGGTCATGGAGATGTCGGCAGCTCACCATTCCTAGGACATGAGCCATCTCTTACACATCTCTTACTCATACACACATCAGCTGTCACTATACCACAGCCCTGAACAGGACTGATGCTGACGAGCTATTGAAAATTAATTGAAAGAAGCAGGGAGGAGGTCAACATGCTATTTATGTTTATTTTTATTTTTATATTTATTTTTTTAGGGTAACAATCGTCTTAGACTGCTAGTGCTGAAATCTGCAGTTGCTCATTTCCATATGAGTTTGTAAGACAGGGTAAATAAGGTCTTGGGAATCATATATATAAATCTAAGATTATATATGTGTGTGTATAACATATAATTTTATAGCAACCCTCTTATTTCCCTGTTTATGTGCATTCCAGATTCCACTGCCACAGGATGATGCTATATAAACACATTCTCATACGTCTGCATGCATATATGTATATATATATAGTCACAGTAACTGAGATGCTGAGTTGACAAGTTACTGTGAAAACCTAGATGTTTATGCTACATGTTTTAAAATAGTCTATGCCATTTCTACCATTCATTCGCTGCACACACCACTGAGTATTTCGCACCAAACTTTGCATGCTTGCATGCAGTTTTGTGCAGCAGAGTGGGAGGAGGAAGGAGCTTGGCAAGTGCAAAGGTTAACTTACCTCTTCCTGGCTGGGTTACCTTGAGCTGTCTGACTGGTCCCTCTAAGTCAGTGGTTCTCAACCTGTGGGTCACCACCCTTATATTTTTGGGGGATCACATATCAGATTATCTTGCATATCATACATTACAATTAATAACAGTTGCAAAATTACAGTTATGAAGTAGCAACAAAATAATTTTATGGCTGGAGGTCAGCACAACAGAACTGTATTAAAGGGTCACAGCGTTAGGAAGGCTGATAACCGCTGTTCTAAGTGCTTGTAAATGTAACTAATCTTAAATACAAGGGGACACACATATCCTTCACGGGGCCCAACTTTCCATCCTGTCTTCAGCGAGAAAAAATAGGCCCTCTGCTTGCTCTGCATTTGCCCTGTGAGTCTCCAATAGGCCAGAATGTCTCCTCTGCTGACTGCTTGATGAGAGTGTCCCACCAAAGCCAGCCCCTCTGCAAGCTCCCATAATATACACATTCATTCATTCCGGTCTCAGGCTGGCGTTTTCTGTAGCTTTATCAGAAAGAGCATAGAGAGTCTCTGTGTGCATTTCTCCTGTGGGTTTGGGTGGTAAAGTGAGGAATTTGGTAAATAACAGCTCTCACACTCCAGCGCTTCACAGGCAGATGAGATGGTTCAAGCAAGAACACATACTGAGAACCTAACAGAGCCTGACATGGTGACAGATGCCTGCAATCTTGGCACTTGGGAGGCTGAGGCAGGAATATTAGGAAGTCAAAGCTAATTTGTACATACATAATGACTCTGTCTAGGAAAACAAACAAGTAGACCTACTAATAGAATATGATGTTACACACAATAGGTGTTTGTTGCTTGCTATGTCTGCCTTCTGCTATCATACTGATTGCAAACTGACACACATGTGTGTGCAGCAGCCTGAGATTTGTAATTTTCTCTCTTCTCTGCCCCAGTATTAAGCACACAATGTCAGGCATGTTCTGAGGAAGGTTTTGTTTGTGAATGTTAAATGAAAGAAGCTAACACCAATTAGTAAAGCTCCCTGCTTTCCCAAATGCTAACTTTGAGGACCAGAGACTCTAAATGCCCGGTTTGAGATCACACAGCTCACAAGGGAGCCCCGGACCCCTGGCAGGTCTTGTCACTCAACACCACATGGTTTTAGAGAACAAAAGGGTAACAATATATTCTATAGAGGGTAAATTACCAGGCTGCCTAAAACCGAAGAGCTTTGTGAAGGTAAAATGCTTCAATTTTGATAGAAGAACAAGAGAGCTCCCAAAATACTTCTCTTTTGACCTACTTAGCTATTATTCATCTCTCTCCTGCCCCCACCCTCATCAACAATGACTTCACCTTGGAAAATCCTGCTATAGTTCATCATTCTATCCTTGGCTCTGGTTTAAAAGATCTTCTCAGATATAGTGGGGTTTTAGTAAAACCTGCCCCAAGAAGACACCAGAAATGATGGGGGCCATCTGGTGCCTTTATCTTTCCTCAATGGCATGTTCTAACACACTCAAGGAAACTCAGCAGAGAAACAGGAAAGAATAAGAATTCCAGGGTTTGTGGAGTTTTTTTTTTTTTTCCTCCTGCCTTAAATGCCACTCTGTCCTTAGAGTACCTTGCTGGTTCTAGCTCCAGGCTAGATCTGGAGAGAGGTGGTGACCATATGGAGTGTTCATTCCTTCTTGCCTTAGTGGGAGTTATGCTGTAAAGACAAACTTTTTCACCTTGAGGGGAAGAGGGGAAGGCAGGCATAGGAAAGCAGCGTAGAGAGAAATCGAGAAACCACAAGACTCTCTCACTCAGTTACTTGCTGAAAAAATTTTTTAATTCTTCTGGAATTTTAATTCTCCACTTCATTTTTCCAGAGAGTTATAGCCACCCTTTCAGGCCTTCTCAGTCTGTGTTTTTGGTTCTGCCTTCATAGTTTTTATGTTACATACAAAGTAAATTTCAATGGGTATGTATAATTTGTCTGGTCTGACTATCTTTCAGAAATATCTTTATTTTCATTAGTGATTGTCAGTCGTCCCCTGTCACCTTCCTATTGAAGTCAAGTCATTGATTCAGATGGTTATAAAATGCATGCCAGTCACCTGGTCAGGAATTGATGGGTCTAGTTCTTTAACACAGGGTACCTGGCCTCCACAGCTCAGTCTCTCTTCTGTGCTGTGAAACTCCCTGCTCCATACAAAGGACCCAAATGGAAATGTGTGTTCAACCCTCAGCTGATGCCTGTTGACAATAATAACTCAGACTCATTACTGTGGCGGGCTATGATTTACCGTTCATAGCAGACCACCTCATTGGGTCCATAAAACAAAAATGTGAAGGAAGGTAGGGTTACTTTTCAGTTGCAACTTGCTTATACCTTTAATATTGGTGTGTTACAGGCGAGGAAACAGACCTGCAATGAAGAGAGTGCCTCAAAGCCATCTCATTAGATTTTGACAGTTAGCAACTTGCAGGAAATCCTTCCACCCCTTGTCTGGCAACTCTAAACACCTTGCCATGGTGCATTTCATAGGGGGCCAGTGAAAGGGTGGCAGAGTCACTATATAGTTTAGTACTGTTGATACCAAGATAACCTTCTCTGTTCTAGTTGTCAGTAGAGCACGTGTCCTTTGGCCATGTTGGGCACCATGTCACATGTCAAAGTCAAGCAAAGACTGGCAGACCTCAGAGTGTGTTGAAAAACAGCCTACCCTGTATCTGGCATAGATAGTGAGTGTCATCTGCTTCATTTGTGGCTGCAGAATGGAATCTCAACATTTACTTTTCTCTTGATACATGCAAGACACATAGTTGTGGCAAAGCTTAAGGGTGCGTGGTATTCAGTATTATATTAACTTAACCCTTTCCTACTCAAGAGCAAGGAAAGTTCTGAAAGCAATATTATTAGGAGAAAATTCCAAATCTTTGGCTTATTTTGAAAAGTATTAATATCTCCCCCTTCCTTTTTTCCTCCTCTCCCCTCCTTTTCCCTCCCCTCCCCTCCCCTCCCCTCCCCTCCCCTCCCCTCCCCTCTCCTCCCCTCCCCTCCCCTCCCCTCCTCTCCTCTCCTCTCCAGATCTGACTGCTCAGAGGTAACAGTGCTTCTAGTTCCATAACATAGCTGATGGAGATGAACTTTTGTCACACTAACAAAGAATGGAGAGTTAACAAGGGTGGGGCCTCTGGGTGGGGAGGGAGGGTAGATATGTGCATTGGCTGTCATTTTAGACAGGATGTCTAGTGCTGCCAGTGCAAAGGAGTGTGAAAAGTGTTCTGATGGAGGCAATCAAACATGCTGACCGAAAACCTAGTTTCACTTGAACATGGAGCTATACGTGGTGTTTTCATATGTAGTAGAATAAATGGAGAAGAGGGAACATGGATACTCAGAAAATTTGTCTTGAACACAGAGGCATTGCATTCATAATTAGAAGAAGGAGTTAAAAACTTTGTCAGAGACTCAAAGAGTGCCTGAATACCATGCTATGTTGGGAGTTGACCCCATAGATGTGGAGAAGAAATGGGGCTAGGGAGTGACACAGACTATTCTGGAAACTGATCCTGTGGTGTCAGTGACTGCAACCCCACAGAAACCGTTGTGGTCCAGTGTGGGAAGTGGAAGTGCTACTTGATGAGCTGGAAAAAAAAATCAAAGATCCCTTTTTCCTCCTCATGTCAAGTCAAATAAATGGAGCTAGATAAATGTAGGAAAAAAAATCGAGATAGTAGCAAAATTGCCTGGAAGCAGAATGTTTTTCAGAGTCCCTAATGAGGTGTCAGGGAACCTAACGAGATGAAACTCCCCACCCTACACCTAGTTTTTCAGACTGTCCTTTTCATGCAGTCATAATTAAGTTGTGAAATTGGAATTATATCCCATCATTAAAGTCGAAGGCTCACTTTGCTTCATTCTTACTTCTTGGAAGTTGTGACTGCATAACCCTCCCATCTGCAACATCTCCTCCCACGGTTTCCCTTGATGTGGCTGCAGGCTATAACATGGTCAGTTTAGATTGTGATTAAGAAGGACTGTGTGCTCTTCTGCATTGATTTTAGTATTTAATCTCATTATTCTCAGTTAGGAATGAAAGGTTCTGGTGCCATTGGCTATTTGTAGAAGGAAAGGGCACACAGGAGAAAGAAGTATGCATTAGAAACAGCTTCCCTATTGTCTCCAGATATGTGGGGACCACCTTGAGTCTTTTGGGGTGTCACCAAGAGAGAGTAGTTATTCCCTCAACTATTGTGGAAACAGATACATGTGATAAGGTTCCTTAGGGAGACCATCAAATCCAGATGAGACTTATTTCAAAGCCATGCTCTTTACCTCCACTGTTAAAAACAAAACAAAACTAAACAACTACATTATCATATGTACAGGCCCAGTGACCCACTGAGAGCCACAAGCTGCCCTCATCAAATGTCTCCTATATTCCCTGGTGCATGTTCAGGTTAATTACTTCAACAGGGGTAATTGTACCCAGAAGAGAATCTAGTAGGTTTATTCCAAACCACATGCAGATTCTATTTCCCCATGTAACCACCCCACTGTGTGTAAACTTGCAAGTAGGGAACTCCAGAAGATAAGATGTAAGATCCCAAAGGATGAGGCCAGCTCAAAACGTTTTAGGTACCAGGGCCAGATGTTAGGATGAGAAAGATATTTGGAAAATAGGTCGTTCTAGATTCTGGACTTTTGGGGGTGTGAGGGAAGGCACGGTGGAATAGGGAAGAGAGATGAATAAAGACTAACTCTGCACAGGAGAGCATCTGTCTTTGTGTTCTGTGAGCCCAGAGTCCCCAAAGGACATCTAGAATAACTCACTCACCCAGTAAATAAAGTAAAATACAAGTACTTACTGTAGCAAACACACAAGTCACTATAATTCAAGTGTGGTTGACCCTACAAGAGAGTAGGTGAGGAGGATCCTCTGTCCTATGCTCAGGCTGGGATGCTGTCCTTAGCCAGACAGTCTTCAAACCCAACCTTTGTGCCCACTTGACTGGGGACACTCAGATTTTTGCCCCACCAGCTACACTAACAGGAGTCTGAATCTCCAGGCTTTGTTTTCTCTATACTGTCTGTCACTGTCATCTTGCTGTAAAAATGCAGATACATATCCATGATGCTATTTGAAACCTTAGATCCAAAAGTGTTTAGAGCTGAGAAAGTATATATATATATATATATATATATATATATATATATATATATATATAATTTAATATGGAAAACCCGTATCACTTTGGCTAGAGGCAGTATACCTACTCTTACATAAAATATTTACCATTCTTAATTGTATGAATACATGTAAGCAGTCTTCTGACAATTTAGGTCAGTTTAGATCTCGCTGCTAAAGTTAGTTAAATACGCTCAGCTTGATATGAATAACAATGTAGGTACAAAAATTAGATTTTCAGAGATTTTAGGGTTTTTACAATTCAGACATGAGATTTCGAATGAAGATTTGTTACCACTGTTAAAATGGTGCTCATGTGTGCTGAATGCATATTCTGTGCCAGGTACTGTACAGAGCAGATCTACAATTCCTGCCTAAGATGTTGGAACTCCTGATGATTACAGTTTCACTGTCCGCATGTCACAGTCAAAGGACATGTAGTGCAAGGAAGGGCCAGGTACTGGACACATGTTGTTATTTATATATAAATTAATTAACTTCTTATATTAAAACTTGCTTCTGAGATTTTACTATCAAGGTCTGAATGGCCTCATCGGGATAGTCTAGTGGCTAATACTGGGCAACCTCAGGTATCTAGGCATTCCCATATTAGATGGTATGGAACATGCATGTAAGAGCAGAAAGTTCTACTATGGAGTACTGGTCTACCACATGTCTAGTACAGCAGCTATGTGAATAGATTCTGAACCTATACTGATCAGAGTTTTATTTCCTAAGTATGTTGTTGCCATTTTCTTTTACCTCCTTGCTCCTAAGTTTTCTCAAGTATAAAAAGAGAATTAAAATGGTGGCTACAAATAGGTTTTTTTCTCTCCCCAGGTGACACAAATATGGGACAGATTAGATCAGATTGAAAGTAGATAAAAGCAGGATTATTAGGAGACAACTCTCAGGTAGCTTCACCAATTACAGGTGGAGGTCAATGAAGTTTCACATCCAGGCTAAAGCAAGGGACTCTTATAGTGCTTAGGTGAGGAGTGATGCCGTGTCAGCTAGGAGCTGGGATTGTGTCTATATATGGTCAAACACTGAGCCCCTGGGTGGGCACTCTTAGTGGGTTGCCAGAAACATGTAGATGACATGTTAACCAGCAGTTTTCTTCATGCAGACAGGGTTGGGGGAAGGGAGACAGACAGGGTCTCCTAGCTTGTGCAGGAGTGATCAAGGGTTCCAGCCTAATACCTACTTCATTGATGACTGTGTAATTTAAGTGAGTTATTACCTGAGATACTCTTAGGACATTGGTTAGCATGTAGTTACTATTATCTGATATGACTGTTGGTGAAATGGAAGTCAAGGCACAGAGTGCTTTGACCTCACAATCCTTTGCTTATATCCTCCGGGCCACCTTGGCTCTTGTTTGTGAACAAATAAGTGAGTAAGTCTGGAAGTACTGACTTAGAAGCCAAGAGCAAGGACCCTCTACTCCTGTCTCATCTCCCAGTGTTTATGATCAGACTCAGAGGAAAAGGCTTTCAATGAGCCATGGGTATCTTTTATTGATTCCTCAGAGGAAGACTCAATTCATATAGTTTACTTCCATTTTGTTCCATTTTCCTGTTTCTAATCTTAGTTTTTTGAAATCAGATATAATGAGGCTATTCTAAGGCATGTAACCCACTGTTAGGACTATACGTTTGAGATAATATGTTGCAGCTTCATTTATTCTGTGTGACAGCAGTGGAAACAGAAATAAAGTGAGGCTACTACTTCCAGGCCACTCAGTGAAGCATCAGAATGATTTGGGAGAGAGGGGGCAGCTTGGGCTTAGACATGAGTAATGCCTGCATGGGATTACAAGGGAACCCGAGACCAGAGTCAGACAGCCTGGTTCAGGATTATCCTTTACTGAACTTGCTCAGCTGTGTCCCGACTTCAACTTCTGAGCCAGCTTTGTCATTTGCAACCTGGGGTAAAATTTTGATTCTACCTCTGCCACTTCTGATATAAGCCAGGCAGAACACAGAGTAAGAGCTTCATAATGATAAGGTTCTGAGCACATGTGGGTCACTTACGGGGCTAAACAGTGGGTTTCCTCAGGGCAGGACATCTCTGAGCTTTGGAAGAGCTAAATGGAAGTGTTTGTTATGTCTTGGGAACTGACATTGCTCATAAAGTGATGATCACCACTCTGTCAGTAGCAAGAAGAATCTAAACTATTGATATAAATAGCCATTGATAGAATGGACTTTTTTGGCTTTCTAAAAAAAAAGGACTTGTAAGTCTTCTAGCAAAGGCACCTTGGTTTAAATGGTTCTTTTTCTTGTTGGTAGACTGATTTTGATTTTACACCAATAGGAAGAACTGTCCCTTTTATAAATTTGTGTGTTTTTTTTTGTAAAAACATGTAGTGTTGCATTGGACATGTGAACCATGTGTCTATATTTGTAACACATGGGCGACTGAATCAGGATGGCACAGTGGAGGTCAGTCTTGGTTGCTATTTTAGAGAATGGATGAACTCTGCCCCCTGCCCCACGCATGCTAGATGTTTCTGCAGAATAAACACTCTTTATCTTTCCTTACTATCTGAGTCTGGCAGAGGCAGTATGTGACAGACCAGAGCTGGAGCACCTACTTCCAACTCATAGTCCACTCCTTAAGCAAGTTTAAGAAATACTTGATACTCTGGAAAGATGGCCCAATAAGTAAGAAAGCTTGCATGCAAGTCTGATGACTCAAGTTCAATACCTGGAACCCTTGTAAAAAGCTAGATGTGGTGGTATGCTTCTGTAAGGAGAGGTGGAAACCAGGGCTAGAGTGTGCCCTGAAGCAGAAATAATGAGATCCTGTCTCAAAGATGTGGAAGGTGACAACTGACTCTAGAAAGTTATCCTCTGACCTATGCTCTGTCACACACCTGTCCTGGCATGAATGTGCCTGTGCATGTACACGTAAGTCAACAAATAAGTCCTGGCATGAATGTGCCTGTGCATGTACACGTAAGTCAACAAATAAGTCCTGGCATGAATGTGCCTGTGCATGTACACGTAAGTCAACAAATAAGTCCTGGCATGAATGTGCCTGTGCATGTACACGTAAGTCAACAAATAAATAATATTATAAAAGCTAAGAGTTCAGTGGTGAATGAGGATACAGATGTTGGACTTGGACAAGCCCAGTGTGTATTACAAGTACCTGATAATTGCTTTGCTAATGTACCTGAAATATTTGAAGCTCTCTGCTACTGTATGAGACAGGATTATGCAGAGCAACAAGACAGATCATAACTCCCAACTTATAGTGGCTTCCACAAAGTAAGCTTTACTTTGCTCATCTTATAAGAACTTCTGGAAATGGGGTGTTTTTAGCACTAGTTTAGTAGTTTAGAGATGCCTCCAGGGGTTTAGGCTCTTTTTATCTTACTAAGTCTTGTTTATAAGTTGGCTACTTCAGAGTATGCATCATCCCACTTTCTAGGAACTCTGAGGAAGCAAAACCAAAAGCAAGTGCTTTTCTTCTTCACTTGAGGAGATTTGTACTTCTATTTAACACCTTAGATTGTTACCTGGCCATATAACTCAGACAAGGTTGGGGAATTGGACACTGCCATTGGCATCACTCTGTCAATAGGATGATTAAAAAAAAAAACTATTATTAAGGCATGAGTGTAGAGCAACTTCAGTGTATGCCAACTTCAGCCCCTGGCTCAGTTGTAATAAAACATAATGACAGCACTTAGGCTTTGCCTGCCAAGAGGGTGACATGGAGTTAGAAATAGAGTTGAGAGTCTGCATTGTTGTAACATGTTTGACGAGTCAGCAAAGGTTACTGACAAATAAAGTTATGTGGCTTTAAATTGTTTACAGAATGCTTATCTCCTGCCATTGTTGCCAGTGAGCAGTGGGAAATGATGCCTAAAGGAATGGGCATAGCTTTCCTGGTCTTTCAGATACTTGCTGGGCATCTAGCTCCACATTTGGGAAGCTTGATAACTGGTGAACACTGGGACCAAAAGTCAGTGTTGAGCATCTCTGGCAGCCTCTTTCTAGGTGATATCAAAGGGATCTTATCAACACCTTCTTGTTTTTCG
Organism: Mus musculus; assembly: GCF_000001635.26. Taxonomy (NCBI): domain Eukaryota; kingdom Metazoa; phylum Chordata; class Mammalia; order Rodentia; family Muridae; genus Mus; species Mus musculus. The sequence continues at coordinate 103,734,264 of NC_000070.6, forward strand.
CTAGCTATCCTCCTTTCTGTCCACTTCTTCTCCCTTCATGATGCTCTACACACCAATGTCATGTACCAGCAACATTGATAAACCATAAACCTCGTAGGAATCTTAAGTCTTTGACTTTGGAGACTGCGTATCATTGCCTACCTTTAAAAAAATATTATCATTTACAATTGTTTTAATACTCAAGGAAATTCTATAAAATTGTAATTATAAAACTGCTTTGCATAACTCCAAAGCAGTTGACAACTCTTCTTTGAGACAGGCTTTCATGTGTGCAGATGCTACTGTGCTTCAAGGGTCTTGCATATTTCCCAAGAACTTCACATGGTTTCTGGCCTGGTATCCATTCTGTCCAAGCTCTTCTTATTTCTGCAGCATCTTGGACTGCTGAGAGAGTCTACCAGTTACCATAGAGTCATTGAAATGTGTTCCCCTGTTATGAGGAGCCCCTGGGAAATGTGGTCTACGAACAAACCTCTACTCACTTTTAGTTGATGGAAGTTCACTCTGCTTTTGAGAACAAATAAATCCTTTACGATGCCAAAGTGGATGATATTGATGAAAAGCCAGAGCTTGTCAGAGTCTGATGTTTCCTGAGGCAAAGTATGCAGGCCTGATGCCAATCACAGGAGAGAGGTCCTCAGCAGTCCATTTGCCTGAGGCTCAGGAGCACCAGTTCACCCACGCCCGAATCTTGGGGGTTGTCCTCTATGTGCTCCTATTCTGTGTATCTTCCACCCAATCAGAAGCTGTGTCCGTTTTGAACAGAATCCTGCACATCTTATCTCACCGGGGTGGGTGAGAGGCTCGTTCTGAACACCATGCCTCTCAGGAAAGTCCTTAGCTTCCTGTATCTGTTTTAGGCATCTGCATCTGTGAGGCAATCATACTTCCAGCACTTGCCCAGTAATATTGTAAATGCACCTTTGTGTGTTTCCCTTGCTTGCCTGTGGGTTTATAGGGACAAGTGGGTCTCCCTCATTGTCTATGACAAACATGGAAACAGGCATCCAGACAGAGTTCAACTGATATTTTACCCATTTCTCTGCTCATAGCTGAACTGTATCTCAGAGTGTGGGTTTGTCCAGTTTTCAAGTCTAGGCTCCGGGGAAGAATGTGTCCACAGCCTTTAGAAGCTTTTGTTTTCCGAGTGGGATTTCTAGTTTGAATCACACCACTTATGGAGACGGCATCAGGGCAGGCTTTAGGAGCTGAAGCAGTTTAGAAAAATCATTCAGAAGATGATTACTGTGAGGCTATCGTCTGGACACTGAGTTAGGAATTATGGATTTTATGAGCAATGACATAGGATGAAATATCATCCAGACAGGCATTCTCACTAGAAATATGCTAAAGGCTTCATTGATTATTATTTTTTTAATTATATAACTTGTTATATACTATTAGCTCCACTTTTTAAAAAAGAGAAAACAGTCCCAGAAATATTTGGGAATATACATCTGAGAGTTGAAAGACTGTACAAACATCGCCTCTGCTTGTAATGAAATGGAAGACAGGGAAATGGCCCTGTCTTCAGCATGTATTCATTCAAAACATCTTTCTGGAATGCCTATTGTGTGCCTCTCTCTGTTCTAGACCCTTGGAGTAAAGCTGTGAACTAGGTAAACTAATTCCTTCTCTTTAAAGATATATCATTACTGTAGAGAGGATGTGGACAATAAACAACCAGTGTAGATGAGAGAAAAAGACTCAGGGGTGGGGACATGAGAAGACTGGGTAGAGGATGTTGGGTTGAGGACACATTCTAAACGACACTGCTTGAGCTAAGGCTTGGTAGCACAACTGAGGTGAGAGGATGCTACACAGAGGTGACAGCAGACACAGCAGCATGGTTGCCAGAGGATGAGAAGAGGCAGAGCATATGCTATGATAGAGTCAGAGTGGGCACAGTGGACTCAGATTTGTGCAGGGCCTTGTAGGCTCTTAGGAAGCTTTCGCATGTAGTTCAAATAAAGTGGGTCGTTATGGAAGCATCCTAAGCCACTAAATACCTGGTATGATTTTCTGAATACTCTTGGATACTTTGTGGAAAAAAGGATTAGAACCAAGAGAAGGATTAAGGAGAATAAATAGGAGGCTTAGAATGTTGTGAGAAGAGTGAAGAGGGGGAGAAAGAGAAAAAATAGATACAGGAGGGACGAGGGAGGGATGGAAGGGGGAAGAGGGAGAGACGGAGGCAGAGAGAGACAGAGACAGACAGAGAGAAACGGAGAGAAAGAACACACAGTGGCTTAAACCAGAACAGCCATGGCAGAAATGAAGAGGTGAAGGTTGTCTCAGCGTGGAATGAGTGCAACAGACCTCACTGAGCTGTGAGCAGAGTAGGCCCAGGTCTTACTGCAGTACAAAGGAAAGCACAGGGAGGCTGGGACAATGGCTCAGTGGTTACAAGCATTTGCTCTCGCAGAGAATCTGGGCTCAATCCCCAGCACCCACATCAGACATCTTACAAACAGCTGTACCTATAGTTCCAGGAGATCGGATGCTCTCTTCTGTCCTCTGTGGGCACCTGCATTCACATAGTACACACACACACACACACACCCCTAAAATTTAGAACAAAAAAGTATGAAAAATATTTCATTATCCTCTGATTGAGGGTTTTTCTAATTTTGTTCTAAGGAAGGAAACACCATGTGCCATGAAATGTTTCAAGTGGTTTTTAGAGAAAAAAAAAAGTCCTCTCATGATATAAAAACAAACAAACAAACAAACAAACAAACCCTGTCTGGTCAACAGTGCAAAGCAACGAATGCTTAAAGTTATACAAAGCTCACTGCCAGTGTCACTGATGTAACTTGAATGCAGCTTTTCCTAAGTTTACTTGGCTCTGGGGATGCCCCGCCCCCCCACAGGTCCTCATCCTGAGCCACATTTCCCAAGACTAAGATTCATGGCTAGAAGGCTCTCCTATGTCCTTTCTACTTTGTGCATTTTAACATGAATCCAACAAAATGACTTGTCCAAGATCACATGGCTGGGCAGAAGCAGAGCCTTGCAGATTTAAGACACCAAGACACCATGCTTCTCCTACCCCAGGGTGCCATGTACATCCGTAGAGAAGAATGCGCTATTGTGTTGGGATGGGCCTGACTACAAATAACCCGAATTCTAGCTTGCTGCAGGAGCTCTGCCCCCCACACCATCCTCCCCGAAGGGCCCTAACTCAGAAATCGTGATGCACCATTCCCAGCCAAGATGTCAGGCTTATAAATTCTTACCCTAATGAACAACAGAGACTTGTAAAAACTGCACACAGAGAGAAATGCAACAGCCCTTGTGGCCCGGGGGCTTGAGTGTACCACTGAAATATGTTTGCTAACTTAACCCCTCAACACCCCCCTAAATAATAATGGGCTGTAATCAGGTGATAATTAACACTGGATCCAGACTCAGCAGGAACAGCCCGAAGAGGTTTCATATTTTGGGTGGGAGAGATGCATCTTGAACCCGTAGGGACTCTGTCTGTGGCCGGAAAGCATGAAGTGTCCCTGCCTTCTGGCTGCAAGGCGAGGGAAGTGCGTTTAAGGATTAAACTAGACTTTAACCCCAAATTTGCCATTTTCTCACTGGGCAAGTGTATGGGATCTGTGTAAATTCTCTGGCCTTAATTCCTTACTTCTCTGAGATGCTGCAAATAAATCGCATAGTAACTGACAGCAGCCTAGCACGCCAAGCTTAAATCAAGTAGTTCTGAGAAAGCGGGTGGGGGTGGGGGTGAGGGGTGGGGGGTGCTATTAGGATTGTACATGGACTATTCCTCTTCTAAATACCAGGTCACTCTTGTAACAGTCCTATGGGATGGGCTTGCTTGTTGTAGCTTCTTGCTTGTTGGGTGAGTGTGCTTGAGTGTGCTCCACCGTCCTTCTTGCTATCTCCCCACCTTCCTGGCCCAGGTGAACATAGCAACTTGGTGCTAGCTTTTCCCTGGAGGATGGGTTTGGAGAGGTGTGACCCACAAACTAGTGCAGAATCATTACACTGATAGTTTTATATGTCACCCATTGAGTTCTCTTACTAAGACCCCGAGAGCTTTGTGGCTCTTGACCTAACTGACTCAGGCTGATCAGTTCTATGACTGTGACACAGCTAGAGTGAGCAATCTAGAGATTTCTGTTGCTTTGCAGCTGGAGATCCTTAGCAGCTGCAGACAGAAGCATCATGCCCACACAGTGCTGCCCTCACACGGAGTCCGCCGGGAGACTCAGAACACAGGTGGTAGAGTTAAACAGTCCAGATTCCACTCAGTTATTTCCTTCTTATTTTGCAGTCTTCCCTAGATCAAGACTAACACATTACAGAGTTAAAAAAGAGGCTGGGTAACTTAAGAAAGTCTAGACCCTAATAGGTCACCTTTGCCTTCTTCCCTCAGGGTATTTTAGGACTCTAGGCTTGGAACTCAGGTCCAGTTCCTCACTCTGAGCCCTCTAGGGCTGCATTGGAACCCTTTGCGTTCACTTAACTCAGGCTGTGCTCTGCTTCCCTAGCCCGGGCACCTGCATCACACCTTCCTCTGAATTACTATCTCAGCTTTCTTCTGTCAGCCTGTCAGTCTCGCTCCCAGCTAAATGTCATGTGCGTGCTTGTCACTGGGGTATTCCATACTATTTGGGGCATTTGTATGTCATTAAGCATAAGGCAGCCCAGGTTAATTGAAATAGTTATTTTAGGATTGGAAATTATTTTTTTTTCTAATTAAAGCTGTTCCCCAGAATAAAAATGTCATATGCTTTGTAGTTCACAGCTGTGGTTCTGAAATTTAGCGTACATTATCGTCAGTGAATCTTAAATGCTGATTCCTGGGTACCACCTCAAGATGTGCAAGTTGAGCGTGGCTCCACTGAGGCCTAGGGATCTGCAGTTTTGAAGCAAGAACCAGACCCATGCCTGTATCATTAAGCTATTTTCATTCTTAAATGCCCAATAGTATGTTTAAAGTTTTCAGCCTGGTGCCTGGCTTTATCATAGAAGCTAGGCGAGTAAGAACATGGTGACTTGTGTCCGTCTCATTCAAGGCCTAACCTTCAACAGGCTCAACTGGAACTGGCTCATGCAGGTTTTGAGAATCAGAGCCAGAAGGGTGGCCTCCCTGGATTCCGTCTTCCTCCACATTTTCATCCTTATCACATCTCTGCTATTAACACAGCCGATCTTGAGCTTCAGTACTGTTTGTGCTTTCTCTCAATAGCACAGAGCCACTTGTCTGAGATCCAAATCAGATGGTATCACCTTCAACCGACAAAATGAACTCCCCTGTGATTTCAGTCTCAGGTCGAAGATTCGACTTCTCCCATATCCCTGCATGGGGTGGGCTCCGCCTGACACACGCTTCTCTCGACCTCATGTCTTTTTGTCACCTATCCACCCACCATGAGTCCTCTCCAGGGCCTCCCATTTACGCTCCTCCAAAGCTTTGGCTATCTGATACCCCAGTCATTGAACCATGCCGGCTCCTTTGTCCCGAGGAGCCATAGTCTTCTGTTTTCTTCTTAGCTGTCATTCCTCTGTGAACTGTCCCCTGCCCTCCTTGAACACTGGTCTGTTTTGTTTTACACACTGTGGCTTTACCCTGCATCTGTACTGTTCTGTAACCTTCTCCCTATATAAAAGGTATCTCAGTACTCCTCTGGGGTCTCCCAACCACGAATTCAGTTCTAGGTAGCAGGGCCTTAAACATCGTGGTTCAGAAGGATGCCTACCCATAGTCCATGCCAGATCTGGATGTGGAAAGGCAGGAGGGACCCTAGCTTTTATGGAGGATTTAGAGACCTTCATACAATTCTACAGAATAAAGAACTTGGAAGCATGAGGTAGAACCATAGGCTTAGTTCACAGCTAACTTCTCTTTCCTAAGACACCGAGGGCCTACAAGGGGGAGCCCTTGATTCAAATCACCACTCCACCTTTACGATGTTGTCCCTGTCACTGACTCTCCCTTGAGTGGACAAATCGCTTCATTTTCCTGGAAACTCGGCGTTCCCATCTTGAATACGGAGAGGGTAATACTACCAATAGCTGGTGTGAAGATAAAATGAGACAAGTTTTACTCGAAAGTGCTCTATGCAGGTAAGCCAGGGTTTCTCATCTCTGTCTCCCCAGGGAGCCCACTGCTAAATGAAGTTTTATTAAGCAAGTAGAGGAGAAATAACAAGCGCACACAGGGAGTGGATGGCTAAGGAGTATCTTGGCCTCAGCTTTGGCCTCAGCTGCTAAGAGCGAGCTTATGTGGCATGAGCCAGATAGTTGGACATTGCTCTCTCTCTCTCTCTCTCTCTCTCTCTCTCTCTCTCTCTCTCTCTCCCTCCCTCCCTCCCTTCTCCCCTCCCCCCTCCCTATTAATAGCAGATACGTTGAGGGAGAAACTTTTTTCTTTCCTTTCCTTATCACTTTGGAATGTTCTGCATTGTTTTTGTAAAAACAAAACAAAACAACAACAAAACAATTTAGAAGTTGATGAGGATTTGGGCAGCACTTCACAGTTTCCCGAGGGTGCCAGGTCTGCAGCGCCATGTTCGTCAATGAGAAACTCTGCTCAGGTTTGCATGGCTGTCAAGGGATCTGTCCAGGATCGGATCTCAAATCTTTCCACTATCGCGCTGAGGCTTTCCCATCAGAGCGTCTCTTCCTGCTGTTTTCTCTTCCCTGTCAGCAGAGTTTCTGTGTGAAATGATGCCAGCATGCACCCTAGCAGAGAGTGTGGGCCAGAGAGCCAGGGCAGCTTGTGTGAAACTGAACAATGACGGGCCCAGCAGAGCAGATCCTGCTACCGGATGTAGATGCAAACTTACCAGCAGGGTCTTCCTTAAAGCTGAGCAAGACCTAACTTTAAAAGGCATCAGCTTATCCTTCAGCCGGCAGGCCATTTGGAATGTTCATGTCTCACCACCCAAACCAGCGATGTTCTGTGGCCTTAAGACTCTGCCGTCTCCCGCAGCCATCTTTCCCAGTGCTCCATCTCATGAGGGAGTGCCAAAGCGCACAAAATTTATGGAGTCCTCTGAATTTCTGTGGTCACAAATCACAAGACTTTCTCAAACAGAAAGGGAAGTTTGCCTTGGAGGGTGAGAACATACTTTTCAGACATAGCGATGGGAATATAAACAGGCCAATTCAATTTCTTTTGGGGTCATGGTTTGCAGCTTTATTGAATGTACAGCATTCCCGTTTGAAAGTCCATGGGATATTTCCACTTCAGAGAATAATTGCCACATCCCATTCAACACCAAGAAATGCGTAATTATTATATCACCTGGTGGTTATTTATCACAGTTTGAATGGAAATAAATTGCTTCAAAGTGAAATCACGTTACATGGGTACCTGTCTACCCTATTAATCTTTCATTTAATTTTCTTTATTTTAATGTGCATACAAATGTTGTGACCTGTCTCATCTGTCTCCCTCATAATTCCCTCCAATCGATTTAAATATGTAAAAAGAAATTAAATAAATGGGTTAAAGGAAGGCTGAGGAGTTGGGGAATGAGGTTAGCTGAGAAGGGTAATTTAGTTCTGAATTAGCTCTGTCAGTTTCCTTGGGCTGGGGTGACTCATGGATATTCCTGCTTAGGCTAGCTACGTATGGTACAAGTGGTGATTGCTATATCTTTGTGCTATCGATGCTGCCCAGTGATTTTGTTCCATCTCGTAAAGTACACAGATCAGCACTGCATTCCTTTCACACCTCATGCTAGATGTCAATTTTCCTTGAGCTTCCCCAGTTTGCCTCTATCCTGAACATTTGAATGAAAAGACTTGTCTAATCCAGTGTGAGAAAAACATGTGGCGGTCACTGTGCTCGGTACTGGAGATTTGGGAGTTCTTACCTCCTTGATTTCCTTTCAGAGTTCCCTTCCGATGCTAGTAGAGCTCTGCATGCTCAGGATGGGAGAAGGATGGTTTTCCCTTCCTAATAGCTAATGGGAACTTTTTGGGGAGAAGAAATAGAGAAGGAGATGAGGAGGTGATCTTCTAGGTGCCAGGAGGTAGAAACTAGTCCCTGTGGATTATAGGAGAGGGTTTATTTTTGCTTCCAAGCTAGAGGTAAAGTGAATAGGGAAAGGAACCAGGATGTGATTGCCTGTCAGAAAAGATGCAAGAAAGTAGTGAGGATCCCACCTGATACTGAGAGGAGCCATCGAGGAAACAGACAAAGGAAATGGCTCAATAAAGGTGAGACGGATGGAGGGCAGGAGCATGAGATACAAGCTGGAGTTAAAACAGAGGAAGGAGCCTCCCTTGAGGAAATGCCTCCATGAAAACCTGCTGTAAGGCATGTTCTCAATTAGTGATCAAGTGGGGAGGGCCCAGCCCATTGTGGGCGGTGCCATCCCTGGGCTGGTAGTCCTGGCTTCTATAAAAGGGCAAGTTGAGCAAGCCAGGGGATGCAAGTTAGTAAGCTGCATCCTCCATAGCTTCTGCATACTCCTGCCTCCAAGGTCCTGTCCTGCGTGAGTTCCTATCCTGACTTCCTTTGGTGATGATCAGCAATGTGGAAATGTAAGCTGAATAAACCCTTTACTGCCCAACTTGCTTCTTGGTTGTGATGTTTTGTGTAACAGTAGAAACCCTGACTAAGATGACAAGGCAGGGCACAAATCTGGGGAGGCTATGAGAGGCACTAAGCATGTGTTCAAAATGTAAGGTGATAACAAAACTCAGTAACACTTTATCTCAGAAGCAAGAACAACGACTGAAGGACACCAACCCTGTCTCATGAAGACATGCTGGAGCCTGAGGCAAGAGAAAAAAAATCATTCTAAGACTGTCTTTACTAAGAAAATGTCTATCAGATTAAAGGCCTTTAGTTATATGTTGTCCTTGTCTGTCTTTACACAGTGCTGAGGACAAGCCAAAAGTGTTATGCTCAGCCTCTTTACCGAATGGGTTTTCCATTCCCTGGCCTAGATGACCATTGGAGTATCTTCTGGTCTTGATATGTTTAGATTGTATTTTCTGTTCATTTTGTTAGTTACCTTCGAAGTTGGGCTCTAGCCTTTGTGGGCACTTCATTTATGCTCTACATTTATTAAGTAGGCTTTGACAGAATCCCAATGGTGTCAAGTGTTGCGCAGATCTTGACTGATAATTTCCTTAATGTATGCATGTTCTCTCCCTTCAACCAGTTTGTGATAGGTTGGCATTAGAAACAAATTACATCAAGTTTGTAAATAATATATTCCATGTATTTTCTTCGGCCATAAGTTCTAAACATTGTTGAGGGGTTTTTATCATTATTTAAGTGAAACAGGCTACATTGTCCACTCCTCAGCCTGTTCTACACTGACTGTCCTTAGGCAACCCGAGGCTGGTCTCATTCTTGGGTCTGAACTGTTTGCCTCATTTTGTCTGAATGCCTCGTCCCACATAATTGATGATCCCTTTAGAAGCTGACCCCAATGACTGAGTTTCCTCTTTGCGGCCCCACACAGACCAAATGCTCACCGTTGCTTCTTCTATTTTTATCTCTCATTTTTTTTTTCTGCCCCCTTCCTCTGGTTTCTTTTCTCTGTTTGATGATTTTGCTTTGGATACCTTTTGCCAAGACCTTACCCTACTTGTATGGAAGCTAAGACAGTGCTCCTCAAGGGCAGAACCCATACTTATTACATGCATCCATTCAACAAATCCCCATTTTGTTGATGACATCCAACAATCAACATAGACTGGCATGTGGTAATACTTACAAACACGGAAGCCTAATGGGAACTAATTTGGCAGGTCCTCTAGAATTTAAGCAGGGTTATATCATATATGGTCTACCTGTCCTACTTCTGGGTATGCACCAGAGAGCTGAAAGATAAGATATTTGCGCACATTCATAGCAATATTATTCACAGTGGAATAAAAAAATATCTGAAGGCTGAATATCTCAAATGTGTGCTTATTGATGAATAAATGAGCAAAAATGGGGTGAATCTACACATTGAAATACCATCCAACTTATAAAAGAAATAGAATTTGGATACATGTAACACCATAAGAGATACCTAAAGGCATTAGGCTAAGAGAAACAAGGCAGGTAGGAAAGAATGGCAGAACTCCACTTAGATTTAAACATATTTCTTGAGTGTGCACATGGGCCTGTGTGTAGAAGGGAGCGGTAGGGTGACAGAGTTGGCATGCACGTGCCAGGGCACACGTGAGGAGGTCAGAGGAGGACTTGCAGGAGGTGGTTTCCCCCTGCTACCATGTGGATCCCAGGAACTGAACTCGGATTGTTAGGTCTAGCTGTGAGTGCCCGTTCCTGCTGAGCCATTTGTTCAGCATGTGCTTCCACTTGTATGACATAGCTAGAGTAAGTACAGTTTTAAAGCTGGTCAACATAGTACATGCTTATGCATATATCATTATTTGTGTGTGTGTGTGTGTGTGTGTGTGTGTGTGTGTGGTGCTGATAATAAAAGCCAGGGTCTTAGGTAACCCAGGTCAGAGCTCTATCACCAAGCTTACAACCCCACCCTCAGTGTGGTATATGTATTGTGTGTCTTGAATTGAGCTGCTTCTTTCTTTTCCAGTGCTGTATCTATTGTCTATGTAGCCTTATACAGCAAACCCTGCTTCTCTCTGCCTGGCCCCTAATACCTACATAACAGGCCCAGTCTTCCCTCTCTTATTTGATATGGTGAGGTTTGGCATAGTAATGTTCAGAAGATCCTCTGGCACAGGGCGTGGTAACAGGATGACCTGTAATCTCTGATACGAGTCAGGCCATCCAAGTATTTGTGGCCTACAGTTTTTATGATATGTTTGTTTGTACCTGTGCCATGGGATGTTAGGTATTTCCCTCTCACTCCTGCCTGGCACATGGAAACTACAGAATAAAGAGCTCATAATAATTTGTTCCTGGCTCCATGCTTTTTACTCAAGAGGTATTAAAACACATGAAAGCATTTTACATTGCTGTGCAGAAACCACGACTAAAGCAAGTTTTCAAAGAAAGAGTTTATTGGGGACTTACAGTTTCAGAGTGAGTTCATGACCATTGTGCCAGGGAGCATGGCAGCAGGAAGACGGGCAGACAGGAATGGCACTGGGGTAGTAGTTGAGAGCTTGCAGCCTGATCCACAAGTACAAGGTAGAGAGAGGGAGCTATCTGAAAATGGACTCTGGATTTTGAAACCTCAAAGCCCACCCCCAGTGGTGCATCTTCTCCAGCAAGTCCACACCTCTTAATCCTTTCCAGAAAGTTCCACCAACTATTGTCTACATGTTTAAATATATGAGTCTTTGGGGGCCACTCTCACTGAAATTGCTATACATGGTAGTAGATAAATGTTAGCTCTCTTCATTCCATCCATCAGTCATCCATTTTATCATAAGGAATGACATACTCTCCATTGTTTGGATGTTTATCTATGAACATTCAGACAGTCCAGGGGAAAAAAAGTCATGAAGGCAGGATACTTGGGAAGATTTGTAATATGTGCTCATATGTGCACAGAAAGTCAACTATAGCTAGTTTCCCACAAGGAAGAGGTCCAAGGAGGATGTGGAAACTAGATCTTTGACAGGACCACAGTATAGTCACTAGTAGAGCACAGCCTTGGGCAAAAATTCTTGAACTACCCTGAGAGGTATAGTAAGAGTTGCTTGCTGTCTGTCTTCCATTTTCTCCTCAGTAGCCTCCCGCCTCCTTTGTCACCTGTTTCATGACTTGGAGTCACCATCCTCATCATCTTCCTTATCTTCTGTATTGTACTGCTGCTAAGTATTTTATCACAAGTCCCTATATCCTTGATGGCTAAAACCATTCATACTTAGTTGCCAGATTCCTGGAAATTGTACCTCTGAGGTCATATGTCTGTGGATAGCTTTTGTCTAAGACTTTCTCTTGGGATTTGTGCAACACCTCCTTTTCTGGGTCTTCATGTCTCCTCTCTTTGTACGTGCTTTATACCAATTTCTCTTTTAAAAGAACACTAGTCAATCAGACTAGGGTCCATCTATGAACCCTCATTTGTGTTATTTCCCTAGTTACAGTACATATCTTCATTTACAGACACATTCTGAATTACTAGAGGGTAGAATTACAAAATAAGAGGGAACTCAATCTATCCCCTAATATTCTTTGGCTTCTTGTTGAATTGGGCCAATTGGTAGCATCTTTGGAAATAGAAGAGTGAGTTTTGAGTATTATGAACTCTAGCTGCTGTCTCTAGTACCTGGAAACTGTATCACAGCTCTTGTGGGGCATCTCCACCCTGGCTCTTCCTAGTCCTCTCCAGGACTGGGTTCCCATTGCCTTTCCTGGAGCCCTCAAAGAGAAAGTTAAAATAGAACTCAGAACAACCACCACAGTTTACCTCTTTCTTCCTATGGTATACCATTGTTAAGGTTATTTTTTTCCAAGCTCATCTAAATCTCCCCTCCCCCAGTTTTATTTGCTATTTGTGTCTTGCTGAAAGCCTGACTGATGGAGATCCTAGGTACTCAGGGAGAAGTAAGTGGCTTTCCTCTAATGTTTATAGCAAATCTTGAAAGCAAACAATAGGGCCTCCTATAACTGTTTTTATTTTAGGGGGGCTTTTTGTGGTACCCTTCACAGATGGCTTTGCCGGCTAACGCTAGAGGAAAGGAGGAGGAACAGATAGGTGAGGAGTGTGGTATGGAAGGAAGGCCAGCTCCTTTATTATCACTGCTTGGTGGGGCATCTTCTTTGCCTCTCTAGCCCTGTCATTTCTGTAACTCTAAAGAGGGCTGGGAGCTTCAATTGTTTTGTTGTGCAGGGTTGATTAAATTACAGGAAATGGTAGAGCAAATGTCCAGTAAATGCTTCATTTTCTTTCCTCACAGGAAAAGAGCCCCTGGTATAACTAATTTGGAAATGCCTCTTGAAGTCCTTGGAGGAAGCAAGGAATGAACCAGGGGCAGGCATCAGAGGCCAGGAGGGGTCACAAATGGGCTCCAGGCTGGTTAGCTTTCCCATTGTTTCTTTGTCTTCCCTCTGCTTTCCAGTAAGCAGTACAGACAGTGGCAGCAGCCAGTCCCCTCCGTTAGGACTGATGAGGTAAGACCATGGAGGTACAGACACTGTCCCCATCTTCAGACTTGACTCGTGCCCTTGTGCTCTGCATTGTGCACTTCATGTTCCCACTTTGCCTTGAGGTCCTTACTTATCCTTTTCCTTCTGCTCAGAAAACTTTGCTCTTGCGCAACCTAGTAAGCAGCTGCCTTCTCTTTGGAGGTCAGTGTCGGCAGGTATATTTGATGTCGTGTTTCTTGTTGTGATGGAATACCTGACACAATTAACTGAAGAACAGAATGGTTTCTTCCACTGTTAGAGAGTGGTCCATTGTGTGAGGAGGGCGTGGCAACGAGAGGGATGACTCACCATAGCAGAAAGAAGATCGCTGATTCCGAGTCAGTCAGGTATCAGAGATAAAGACTGATGCTTATCTGATTTCCTCCATTTCTTTCCAGTTAGAACTCCAGCCCATGGGATGGTGCCATTTGTTCTCCTAGTGGCAATGCCAATAGAGAGAAATTGACACCCCCTTCCTCCAGCAGTCGTTCTTCAGGAGAGGATGGGGCCTTTTGGAAATGTCCTCTGTCTGTGATGAGGTGGAAGGTCCCTATCATGTTCTAATATACAGAGCTTCTGTGCACTCATGGGAGCAACAGTAGTGCCATTCCCAGTTGGCAGTATTTTATGATATTCTTTTTCATCCTAAAGCTCTTAAATCATTTTTAGTCTCTCTTTTGTGATGGTTCCTGGAACTGTGGGGTTGTTGTTGTTAGTGATGTTGATGATGTTGATGATGTTGATATTGGTGTCCTGCTTAATGCTGAGTGCTCCTCAGATGCTTGTTTGTAGCACTTTGACCAGGTATGAGTCACACTGTAAACCATCACCCACTATACATAGAAACTACTCTGCCCCAGAATGAGAGCTGCACTGGTCTATGGTTGTAAGTATAAATATTTAGAAGTCAGTTTGACAACATGTTCATTTAGGGGTCCATTTGAAATGTGTTCCCCACTTGCACCCATGCTCTCCCCAATCATAGGTCTTTGGGAAGGTTTATATTCCCTCCTGTTGAGACAGCCTCAAATCCAACCACAAAGCAGTTGGTTATCCTTAAAATAATTGTGCCACTGTTACACCAGTGGGCAGGCATATCTTACATGTGAATTACATTGCCACACACATGGTTTATAATTGGGTGAGACACTAGATTTTCTTCCAGCAGTATGCATGAGACCTGCCAGCATTGTGAAGGCTAGCCAGAAGGAAAGATACCTCTGTATCCTGTAACTAAAGTATGTTCTTCTACAGCAACAGCCTTGCCATCTAGTTCATGTAGTTAACACAGAGGAATAGCAATAGCCTGCATTCTTTTCAGGGCCTCTGAAGCTCCTCTGGCCAGCAATACACATGGAGTAATTCTTCACTATGTACTTAAGCTCTTGATTATAACTCTATGATTATATGAGCTATGGTTTTCTTACTTATTAAGTTAAAGCACTGATAAACTATTAATAAGTGTTTCTGTTTTGTTAAAACAAGGTCCTTTTTCATAACCCAGAGTAGCCTGGAATATATTGTGTAGCTCAGGCTACCTTCAAATATATGATGATCATTCTGTCTCAGCCTAAGTACAGAGATTATAGACATGAGTGATCATGCATGGTTTAATGAATACTTGAAAAAATGTTCATTTTATTTTATGTGTATGAGTTTTGTTTACACGTGCACTGTGTGTTCCTGGTGCCTGAGGAGGCCAGAGGAGGATGTTGAATCTCCTGAAACTAGAGTTACAGACAGTTGTGAGATGCTGTGTGAGTGCTGGGAATCGAACCTCGGTCTACTGGAAGAACAACTAATGCTCTTAAATGCTGAACTCTCTCTTCAGCCCCTTAAGAAGTACTCTTGTCTAGTGTCTAATGACCTCATTCATAGGTAGGTGAGCAAGCACACATACAAACTTGAGTCTCATATCATAACTGCCACAGAGCAAAGGCATTGAAACTCACCTTTCTTCATTAATTAAGTTGATGAAGTCGTTGCTTAGGACTGATTTACACTAACTTTACCATTATGCTAATCTTGATGATCTGGTTTCTCGGTTTGAAAGAAACTAGTTAGGAACGATGATCTGAAGGGAAGGTCTGGGGCAGGGGAAAGAGAGCCAGCATCAGACCTTCACCATATGAAAGTCTTGCATCTTTAAAATCTTGATAGTTAGGGGTCATTTCCATTAAGGAGAATGGTACTTTAAACATCTCTCTGATAATCTCATTGCTTTAAAAAGCAATGTATAACTTTTACTGAGAAGACTATGTCTATCCAGCTCAGAAAGAGGAGCCAAAGAGATACCAAAGAAAGAATGAGAAGACTATGTCTATCCAGCTCAGAAAGAGGAGCCAAAGAGATACCAAAGAAAGAATGACATCCAAATTCACCTAGGTGAGCCAATGAGTTAGTTGAGTTTAGTGACATCAGTCTGGGTGAAGGGGTATTTATAGGCACATGGGTGACATGGACAGGTACGTGATGAAAAAGTCTACCCCATCTATGGTGGAGTTCTCAATGCAACTAGTAGGCATCTATACAACATAAGGCCCCAGCTGGAAGCTCCTCTGTATTTTTCTTACTTTACCCCCATCTTTCTCCTGACAGTTAACAAATAGATAGATAGGAAATATCACCAAATGCCCAGACCTTCACTGGACACACAGTGTTTGACCATCAGGGACCTATACACTGTTAGGAATCTTTCCCTACATAAATGTAACTGCTAAATTATTAATGCTTTTTAGGCATTTTTAGATATGATAATTGGTAGCTCCAGGCTCAACTTCTATGTATGTGGTGAGGATTCAGAGGAACTTCAATGCCTTTTCTTGTGACCTAGATTCACAGCGATGTGAGTTCAGGGCAGTATACTTAAAAAATTTCAATCAGGACTTCTTTGCTAATTGCTTATCATGTGCCTAACACCATTATAGGCTCTGAGGGTGAGAGGGAAAGAAGAATAAATGTGATTCTGGTCCTCAACCCTGGCTCTCTTGTGACCTATAAAGAGTCATCTAAATTCTGTGTCTCCTCTGAAAAGTGGGGGTCAAAGTGACAACACCTTCTTCAGAGGATTATGAACAGTAAAGAAAATACCTATTAAGGACTTGGAATATGTCTTGGGATGTAGAAAACACCAAAAAATAAATGAGCTGGGGTTTTCTAGTCTGTTTGTAAGAACAGCTGTCCAGTTACACATCAAGACTTTATGTACTTATTTTTATTTTATGTGACTATGTATGTGTATATACACGAGGTTATACATATGAGTTCATTGCCCATGGAGTACTGAAGTATCAGAAGCCCTGAAACTTGAGTTACAGGTAGTTGTGAGTCACATGACATGAGTACTAAAAACCAGGCTCAGGTCTTTTGCAAGAGCAGTATGCTTTAACCACTGAGCCATCTCTCCAGCCCATCAAGTGATAGGGGTTAAGAATAAAATATCAGTAAAGAGAACCATGGTCTGAGACAACTTGGTGTGTAGAGTAGGGATCAGTAAATTCCAACCCTGGAGCCAAGTCCCTAGTGCCTACTTTCATAAGATAATTTCTATTGGTGTTAGAATAACTGCATAAGAGATGGTATGGCTTCCAAAACCTAAAATTCTTTTCCTAAGGCCCTTTACAGGAAAACCTTTACCAACTCTAGAGATATGCTGTTTAAATGAACCTTCAGCAGCAGCAGCATCTAAAAGCAGACATGGAGATGCAGAAATCCCAGCTCCATCAAAGCTATGCAGAATCTGGATTGGCATTTAATGCAGTCACAGGATTATTTGATGCATAATAAAGTTGGCTAAGCACTGCCACAGCAGATATCAAAGACATCAAAACCACTCACTGGTCTAGGACACAGTGTTGTAATTTAGGGCTGTATAAGGACTGTTTCTCAATACTTAGTTAGAGCCTCGACACTGCTTTCTCTCCAATACTTTACTTGGCCCTAAAATGATGGCTTAGAAGAATGGATCCCATTTTAACCTTAGATGAAGAAGCCAAGACTTAAGAGTTTGTGTGGTTTTTCACAACAGCTTTTGGATGGTCCATGTTTAACTGGAGTTTGATTCCTGTTCTCCCAACTGCCATCCTTTTGCTTCTCATTATCATGCTCTGCTTCCTAAAAACAAAACAAAGGATGGAGCAAAGAGACATTTCACACAGAGATCTTGCAGAATTGGCTTAGTGCCTATGTCTGTCAGACTCCATCACAGAAACAAATCGACTAAAAGGATGGAAAACAGCAAATTGAATTCCAAGAATTGGTTACACAGTGATGGCAAAAATCACAAAGCGATCAGGAGATTGGGAGGCACCTGGGACTTGGTGACAGCAGGGAGCTGCTGCCATCCTTAGGCAGGAGGGAGAAAGTAAAGGAACCAGTTTACTGCAGCCCCACGTGACCTGGGGAGATGCTTCTCCAGCACCAGCAGACCTCCCCAGTAGACAATCTAGCCACTGAAACACAAAAGCTTGGTGAAGCTGTCCAAAGTAGAGATAAGGGAACAAGGAAATATCCCAACTAGCATAGCCTCCGGTCTCTTCTCCCCAGGAGCTGGAAACTAGCTAACTGGAATCCGGACCACATGGTCAGACTTCTGCAGTACAGAGTCTGCCAAGAGCGAACAGTTCACCCGAAGCAAATCAGCTAGGGGAGGGCTCATAAAATGCCCTGTAACCTCTATGTGAATGACAAGTTCCTGGAAGTCACTATGGTAAGGTGGCCTTTCTAGTCATAGACAGCCTACAGAAACTGTTTCATGCCCCAGTTGGTGCTTTTGGATTGCTGTTGCTCTCTAAAATTCCTTTCTCTTTTTGCTCTTGAATGTATCCTTTACTTAACAGTGATATTCTTCGCTTCCCTTATACCCCAGGCTTTCCTTGATTTCATTGGCTTTTGGGTGACATTCTCCAGGACCCTGTGTTCATTTCCTAGTTCCAGTGTTGCAGACATCCATGGGCTTGGGAAGTGACACAGAGACTGTGAAATGGGGTTCCCAGTGACAAGTAGTGTCCTCCAGGCAGAGTAGGGTCTTTTGGAACTCTCAGGCAGAAGGAGTCACATACAGTGGAGGACAGATAAAGCTCAGAGCCTGTGGGGATGGAAGAATGTAATGACTCAAAATATTTAGACTTTATTCTGGGAATAAATAATTGGAAGCCATTGAAACATTAGCCATTTAAGTGGAGATATGATTGTATTTGTTTGATGGGTGCCTTACTCTGGCTGTAGGATGGTGCTTGATTCAGAAAACACAAACAGATGAGGTGTAGCAGCTGGCTGGTTTAAGAAATATCAAGGCTGGGAGAGAGTAGATATGAGAAATTGTAGCATTGGCTACAGCTCTATTCTATTCTCCATTGTCTTACCAGCAGAAACTTAATTTTGAGTGCACACTCTCCTCCTAGATATGTATTCAAACAAAGGACTCTCCTCAAGTCGGTGACTCTAGCTTAGTTTAATCATACCCATTTCCTTCCTTTCAAGACTTCTTCAATTTAGAAAGCAGTATAAGATTCTGGCAAACGGAAGGAACAGAGGTCGGCTAGGGCTGGTGGTAGGGGGTTCTAAGGGTGATATCTGAAAACTTCAGATGCAAAGTTAGTTAGGGGAGAAAATCATTTCCAATTGACATTGAGAGAAGAGACCAGCTCAGATATGATGGTGGCCATCTTGGATGGATAAGGGGATCAAGAAAGCAAACAAGCCAGTCCTCTGGTAGAGTAAGAATTTCTCTTCAAAGTTACATTGACTCTCTTAGCTACCCATTTGGAGATCTGTAATGTGAGACTATAAACACATACATTTTAACCTATTTTTATAAGAGATGTGGAATATCAGTAGGTCATAGAACTTGGTAGGTTAGTTTCTTGAGTTGCACAGGTAGACTATGCTAATTAATAGACAGTTAGGCCATTAGATAAAGTAGGTTGTAATAACTAAGGTGAAAAACCCCATACAGATTCATTAGTCTTAGCAGAATGATAGGAATGAGAGCATTCATGTTTAGAAGCAGCCAGACTTTGGTTGGTCAGTAGTGTACAGACAGGTGCTACAGTAAACTGAGTCTGAGGTCTATTTTTATCCCTGGTAATGAGTCCCGGTGGGCAGGGCTAAGTTCTGTCATTTTCTGTCTCCATGACCATGGGCATGTTGCCTTCTATCTGGGATCTTTAGTAGTTAAATCACATGGGAATAATACTCCTTGGTTCAAAAGAGAAATCAGAGAAGAGAAAATGGAATTAACACATACGCTCAGAATAACTCCTAACATCTAGTGGGCTGAACCAGGATTTCCTGCTGAGTCTTGACTGATAAGGACCTTTCTCTGGTTAGGAAGGACCTTGCACAGAGACTATTTGTCCTAAGGCCTGGGCCTGTGGCTATCACCACTTCACAAATCTGGAATCATTTGTTGAAGATAATGGCTTTGGATTAACAAATGAATAAAACTCATAAAAACATAGTTGCTATGTTGAAAGAGGCAGAATGCAAAGGGACTGAGAGCAGCCTTCTTTCTTTTGCCACCCTTACCCCTGTGAAGTACTAAAGGGTAGGAAAGGGCCTGCAGATCTTTGTAAGAGCAGCGTGGAAACTGCTGATCCAGACAGAAAGGGCTTTCAACAGTGACCTTGGAGAGGAACACATTTAGGGGAGCAAGGGGATAACAAAATGTATCTAATACTGAGTCCCCTCACATAAATGAGTAAATCAATCTTTCCCCGTCGAGAGGAGCTGTTCCAGATGTCCTTTCTCTTTGTCTCCTGACGTAGAAACTCAGTCCTTGTTAGTCTGTCTGCTTGCCTGGTTCTGGCCTGGTATGTGAAAGCATCTACCTGCTTAGGCTAGAGATTGACAGTTGGTGGAATTGTCCCTCTTAACAGGTACGAAATCTGCAGGCTTACGGCTATGAATCAGAGTGGGAGGATGAAGGAAGGACTGAACACTTGCCCCTGAAATTCAAAGTGTTCAAGGCAAGTGTGAAAGAGATGGGAAGAGGAAACCCAAACTGGAAAAGTCATCCTTAACCTGGATGAGAGCAGCTTAGTGGTATGTGAAAGGGGTTAGTGCCTATGAGATGCGACCTTTCACATCTCATACGTTCCAAAATATGTCCAGGATCCCACCCGTAGTAGCGCTCAAAGTGGATGTCCAATCTGGTCTCTCTTACACAGCTTTCGAATCATCCCTCTCTCTTCTCCCCTACCCTTGTATCCTCATGTCACCATGTCATCATAGCAACATGCAGTTACCTCCAAGAGAGACCTATTGACCGAGTGAGACCCTTCTGTCTTGATGCTGTTTCCATAGATTTCAGCTCTCCATCAGATGGAGATTTCCTGGCGCTGCTTGGCTTTTCAACCACACAACCTCAGCATGTTGTTCTACATCAGCCAGGCAACCCCTCCCCTCCCCTCCCTTGCCTCTCCCATGCTGCTTCTTGGTGTCCAAGATCAAAGAGAAATATTGTTCAAACCGCAGATGAAGAAACAAGGCCGGCTGCCTTTGATGTAGGGCCGCTGCTGAGGTGTGATCAGTGGCCTTGCTTTGGCTGCAGATGCAATTTGCCGCTGTTGCTGTTGAGCTTAGGTAATTGTTTCTCGCACCCAAACACAGCTAGTATTTTTTATTTAAGTGTAAAATTTCACTTGGTTAAATAAACAGTTCCTGTCTGCCCCCAGCAGACAGGGGTCCTGTAACACTGGGTACTGGCATTTTCATGAAAAGGGAGCCCAGGTAATCAGGAAGACCTAACAAGAGGCCATTATGTAGAGTGTGCCTTCGTTGGCTTTCCCTTTTATTGGAATGGTGTAATTTCAGTTTCATAAATACTAAGAGGTTTACCGCTGGGCACCAGGGCTATCCATCTCATTCACCTCGGAAATTAAGGCAGCCTTTCTCTGCAATGTTTCTCTTTGTCTCTAATCTCACTTTAGCTGCCTTTAGGAACCGAGCCAAGATGTAAAGAATTCATACCGTTTTATTTTTTACAAGGTCAGATTGCTCATGATTTCCTAATAGAAAACATTGGAAACCTTTTTATTGAGGGGCAATCTTTCCTCTCATATATCTCTCCTTCCAGAAACAGTTACCATCAAAGACATTAACACAAAACCATAATCTTTGTTCAAGATAATAATAGTCGTGGTAATAGGACCAGTGGCCGGAAATGTGATGCATCTGTAAACACAGCCTGGGCGCCGCATGCACATCATCTGTTTAACCCTTGCCTCAGCTTTTCAAGGAAGCTAGAGCTCTGGCTTACAAAACAGAGTACCAAGGTTTAGGAAAACCAAATGGATTGCCTAATGGAAGGAGCCCGGGTGAGAGCCCTTGCTTCTCTGCTAAAAGCTAGGGCTGTGCTCTTCCTCAGTAGTAATTGGAGCAGTTGGTACTGGTTTTCACAAGTGCATTAATTGTGACCAAGTCAAGAATGAAGGTATATCTGGTAGATGATAAAGCAGGCGGCTGAGGCCCCATTTTTCTGAATTGTGTCTTATAAAGGTCTTGAATGACAAGTTACTACCATGTCTTCTCCCACTCTAAGATGTCATCTCCACTTCCTTGGCTGTCCTCTCCTCTACTGGTTCCTTCTCAGGTAAGACTTCCCTGCTCCAACCACACACCCTCTCCTGCACCAAGGCTTCTCAACCTGTCTTCTTTCACAGCTCCATGATATAGTACTTCAGTCTTGATGAGTGTCACTAAACCCAAGCTATGAACTCCTTGAGATCAGAAAGCATACCTTATTTGATGTTGTATCCCACTGGTGGGAGACATTTATTAAATGAATGAATGAATGAAGTAAATAAGTTAAATATTACATGAACAACCTATGTGTCATGATTCATAAAGTTAGTCAACCTTATTCCCCTTCAAAGTGGGTGAGGCAAAACTCTAAAGTTAGACATTGTTTCCCAGAATAGGTGTCTCTGGCATTCCTGTTTTCTACACTAGGGTAAGAGTGACAGGTGCCCACCATTCTCTTCTGATGGAACTTTCCCAATGGATTTCATTAAAGAAGATATGAGCAGCAATTCCCAATGTCTTTCCTCAGTCAGCGATGAATGTGCTATAGATAGGTGAATGTCCATCTAACCTAGAAAACAGCACTTGTCCAGGAAACAGATGTTATCTATTTATCATGGACGTTCCTCCCGGCAGACTGCCCTTCTATGACTTAAAATAATCTCCATAGAGTCTTAAGGCAAAGTTCTTCCTCACAAAGCACCCTAATCTGCTGAGGGGTGAAAAGTAAAAAGGAGAAAGGGAGGGAGAGGGGAGAGAGGAGAGAGGAGAGAGGAGAGAGGAGAGAGAGAGAGAGAGGAGAAAGGAGAGAGGAGAGAGGAGAGAGGAGAGAGAGAGAGAGAGGAGAGAGGAGAGAGGAGAGAGGAGAGAGGAGAGAGGAGAGAGGAGAGAGGAGAGAGGAGAGAGAGAGAGAGAGAGAGGAGAGAGGAGAGAGGAGAGAGGAGAGAGGAGAGAGGAGAGAGGAGAGATTGAGATTACAGGCTTCAACTGGGAGGTGAAGCCCCCAGATTTGCCTGCTGAGTCTTGTGGTCTCTTTTGGTTTTAAAGCGGACAGAACCCAACTTTATTTATTTTAATTGCTTTAGCATAGTAATGGGGAGGGGTATGTTTCCAGAAAGAACTTTTGTGCAGCTGTTAGGAGAACTATAGAGGACACACCCATAGAAACAAAAGTGAGTTAAAAAAAATAGCCCCAGGTTACCTTCTTAGGCTCTTGCAGACCAAGAGCTACAAGACGGCGGGTACTTTATTCAATCTTCACCCCTTCTCCTAGATAATAATAATGTTTAATCAATGCTTGAAAGAAGTAGATGTCTGGAAAGGATAAGCCAGCTGGGCTAGCAATATGCCCATAGATGTTACTTGGGTCTGGATAAGTTTGTGCAAATTTCTTCTTTGCTCAACCAACAACGCCCTAGCCTTCTCCACCTTCATCTCCAGACCCCATGTCCAGGGAAACACCACACTGCTTCCTGAGTGAAGGAAAGGAAACTTCCAGCTCTGCCTTGGGTTGACATCCTTGTCTGGAGCCTGCTGGCTCTCCAGCTTCTCCATGTCAGTGTTCTGTGGAGAAGGAAGTAGGGGAGGTCCTGTATAACTCACTGCTGATTTGCACAGCAAAGTGATTGACATTCAATAAGCCCCAATCCTGGAAGAGCTCCCCAACCTCAGGGATCCTTTAAAAAGCCCTCACTTGGCATAGTGACCTAATCGGCAAATAATGAGAATTAGTATGCCGGCAATAGCAGACTGGTGAGCCTTTCTTTTCAGCCGCTGATTGACTCATGTTAAGTTTTTCTTCTTAAAGTGGGACTTCTTTAGAAGTTAATTGGTTTTAAGAGGGCACAGCTAGAGAGTAATAAAGCACAAGCATAGTTATTGAGTTCCTATTACAACGCCAGGGAGACAGTAATAGCTGTTGTCTGTGATAGCCTCTGTCTGCATCGAACCTTCTGTGGGCTGTTACACTGACATCCCATTCCAGGAGTCCCATGCAAGGATTGTTCCTGTTTCCAGGTAATTGTTTCCATTATGTATTTGAGGAAATAAGTCCTGGGAAGACTGTGCATTTTGCATAAGATCACACGGCCAGGAGATGATCAGCCAGACTAGTGATTGTCACTTTCCATGACCCATGCTATGTATTCTAGCTGGAGGAGCCAGTGAGAAATGCTGAAGCACAACTCAGGGAGTGGGCGAGCAGATCATTTTGAAGTGGGTTTTACTGGACTTTGAACAGTGACCAGGGATTGCTGGCTAGAGGACGGAAGGGAAGTCCACCTAGCTGGAACAGCAGGGCAAGTGGGAGGATGCATATGTGTGTGTTCAAGAGTGGCGGGCAGATGTGTGGTGTAAGTGTATAAGGTACAGGGTAGCTGGGGCAGCATAGAGTGGAGGACACTGGCCCGAGGGAGAGCATGAGAGGCAGGTTAGACCTACAAAAGCTCAGAAGTTGATATTCTGGTTAATGAGGTGCCACCAAAGACTTCCAAATACTCTGGTACCTGGGTGATGTCTTTCTCCCCAGGACCAGGCACTAATAGAGGGGCTGCGGACAGAGGCAGATGGAGACATCTCAGTAGTGTGCTTTAATCACGTCAGCTTCATCAGCAGGTGGAAGGCTTCAAAACAGGAAATAAACCTGCATGTAAGGCATCCGGCATTGAGCCAGAAGCTTGATGCCTGGTGGAGGCTTTATCCACAGAGCATTCAGGACTCTGCCCTGTGATTCCTTCCCAGAACCTCTGTTTGAGGTGGAATGTAACGACAGCCATGAGTCTGCCCCATGCAGGGCAGACTCAGAAAATAGTGCTGTACCACGAGCTATGGAAGAAGGATTCTAATATTCCAATATTTTACTGCAATTGAATGAAAACATCCCAATAAGACACCTAGGGTTGGGTGGAGGT